>NC_071639.1:13316820-13616820 GCF_014839835.1 Dryobates pubescens
GAAATGCAATTTTTCTTGACAATGATTTCAGGCACGTTAAAATTCAGACAAACCCAATCCCCCCCTTTTGTGCTCTCCAAGCAAAGTTAAAACACCTCTCCTCTTAAAAGACTGTGCTTGACAAAGAAACGTTTCATTTGGTTCCCCAAAGCAATACTGAGGTGCCATTCCAAAACAGAGTTGATTTGGGTTCTAATTAAACATTGCGACCTGAATTCTTCTGCTCCTTTGTAGTAAAACTAGATGAGGAGTTCACCATCTCATTAAAGAGATAAGCATCTTCCACGTCATTTTGTCGTCAGTCCAACAAACCTTGGAAACCAAGCACTCAGTGAAGCTAAAGCACATCTTTATGGTCCTCTGCTGAGAGATCTATGAAGATTAAGCTGGAGAATATCTTGTTCTTGAGGACAATGTTTGCTAGACAAAGTAAATACATTGCAGAGATTTGTGAATGCGGTACAAAAATATCTATCTGCAAATGTTATTTTTGGTGGCTGCAATTTTACTGAGCAACCTCAGAGACGAATGGATAACTTTACCTTCTTGTCTGATATCTTATCTTGTTTAATTATGGTTATAGAGCTATGAAAAACAGAAAAAAAAATGGTCCATATTTGCAAGGAAAGCAAGAAGCAACTTGACACAAGACAGCTTTAAGAAAAAGACAGACTGCAATCTGAGTCTAGGACTTGGACACATCCTATAATTTACTCTCTGTTCTTCAGGCCACAAGAGAGAATGTAAAATGTATCTTTTTTTTCCTTTATGGATACTTAGAAGTATTTAAAAATGCATCAGAAAAAAATATATGAGGAAAGAAAGTAAAGAAGATAAAACTGGCCCTATTACAGATGAGTATTTTCCCATCTTATTTCAATATCATAGAATCACAGAAAGACTGAAGATGGAAAGGAGCTCAGAGACCATCTACTCCAACCTCCCCACCATGGGCAGGGACACCTCTCAACTAGACTTGGCTGCTCAAGGTCTCATCCAGCCTGGCCTTCAATACCCCCAGGGAGGAGGCATCCACAACCTCCCTGGGCAGCCTATTCCAGAGTCTCACCACTCTCCTACTGAAGAAATTGTTCCTTAGATCCAGTGTGACCCTGCTCTCCCTCAGCTTCAAACCATTCCTCCTTGTCCCCCCTGCAGCATTCCTGTAAGATTTCTTATTGCATGATGCAACAATTTTAAGCTATAGATCCTGTAATTAAGTTTTATGTCCTAGTTTTACACTGTTTAAGTCACTGCAATAAATATTTATGACTCACAGAGCCATAAATACATTCAGATTTGTTCAGAGGGTCACATAATCCAGCAGCCAGCTCAGGGTAGTGTTAACCACTACCTCAGAACAGCAGGATGTCCACCCAGATCTCAATCTCCAGAGAGGAAAACTCCACAGTGCCTTTGGGCACCATGTTACTGAGTTTAACTATGCTCATAATGTCTTCTCTTCCCTTAGGTCATGCTGGAACCTGCCTTGTTTCAAAGTATAAAGCACTCCACAGCTTCAAAAAGAGCACGACCCCATCTCTTCTTATCAGCTTCTCTTATTACAAAATACCTGGTAGGAAATCTTCTGCCTGATGCTAAAACCAGCCAGCTCCCCCCACAGCCTCTGTTCACAAATCTTGCACCCCAGACCCCAAGCAGCTTGGTGACCCTTGCTGAAGCTCATTCATGTGTTGGGGAGCCCACAGCTGCTCACAGTATTTCAATATGATATGATAAATGCTAATGTGGGAATAATCACTTCCCTTGATTAAGTGACTACTGCTAATGTAAATGCAGAACTCTCCAGCTCAATCAAGATGACAAAACAAAAAGGAAACCTCAGTGCTCAAGTGAGCTGATACAATTTGGAAGACAGATCTCCCTGATAGCCGATCACAGGTACTCTTCCCATTTTCCCCTCTCTATTAGTGTTTCTTCCAACATTGCAGATACAGTCTCTATCTCTAACACCTTCAGGAGTCTGAAACACTTTAAAAACCCAGACATTAAACAAGCTCCACAAAACCTATGCTCTGCTCTTCCTCTGTGCTGCTACCTGCTGACAAATTACAATGATTCTTCCAGAACTATTGGCTGGTACAAGATGTACACAGGAAAGGGGAGATTTGTGTCAAGTAAAACTCTACTTCAGGGACATTCCATGATATTAGAAATTAGAATTGGTATGCCCAAAGAGCAGGCTGAAGATCTACTTCAGAATTGCAGCATTTCATTTGCAAATTATGTGAGACAGACTATGATTTATTTAAGCTCTGTGATGATAGTGTTTGGAGTAAGAGAAGCTTGGTCTTGCAGGGTTGATAAGTAAAAATAATACTCTCTCTATATATAAAAACCAAAATCAAAACAGATGGAAAACAACAGCAAAGTGCTCAGCTAATTCTCTAATCAGATATTGGATTTTTCAGTTCAGCCTCTGAGTGTGTGGGAAGAGTAGAAATGATCATAAACAATGTTTCATGAGAGGGAATGCAATATTTGGTCTGGCATAGCTACAGAGAGTCAGGAATGAGCAGTGCAAATTAAGATTGACCATACTTCATACTATGCTGTCTGGTTGTGCAGCTTCTCAGTTCTCTCTATATTGCAATTCATGTAAAGGAGACTCACTTGAGCAAAACTGCTTGTCTGTAGCACGTGGAAAATGGCACATAGGGGTAAAAGGTAGAAAGCCTCTCATGAGTCTACCCTTTGGGATTCTAGAAGGTTCAGGTCACTAGCAAACCTTGCTAGTCCTCCAAAGCAAGATCGATATTGAGAGCATCAACAAAGAGATCCATTCTTAGGCATAAACTTTCAATGGTCTACAGGGAGAATGCTGCTTTTAGCCTCAATAGCAGTCCAGCTTCAGACTGTTCCCTGGGAAGGGATCAGCTGTACTCTGCTGCTAGCATCTCAGCCTTTTTATTTAGCAGCTTAATTTTGCACACTCTGGGCACAGGAAGCCTTCTTGTCACAATGATAAAATATGTTGTACCTTAATCCTTGACCCTCAGGAACCCACTCCTCCCCTCCGCTGTCCATAGCTCAAGGCAAACTCAGGAACAGACACATGCCTAATTCTGGATAAACTAGAGCAGTTTCTTCAGTTTTGATCAATAAATAAAGACAATCTTACAGAGAGCCAGAGGGCTCAGCCTAGCTGACCTTAGATGTGATTCTACATTGACTTGATTTCAGCTGCTTTCCTGAAAGGTGTAGGCTACCACACTCTAGACAAATGGACTCAAAGTGTACCTTCAATTCAAAGTGAACCCTCCCCCAGTTTAAGCAGTTCTTAGCTCCAAAAGCTGTCAGATTCTCCCTGATACCATTTTGTTTCCAGAGCAGATTAATAGCCATGCTTCATACAGACTTTAACACCCAGAGTTAAAGACATTTTTAATTTAAGCTCTATATTCTAGAGAGCAATATTATTAAAAAGAGAATAAACCATAACCATTGCAGATCAGAGGAAGAAAAAAATTAATTAGCAGAGCAACAGTTGCCTTTTTATTTATTTCCCCCCCCCCATTATTCCAACACATGGCTGCCTCAGAATATTACACAGAAGTGAACTGATACCAGTTGGGAGCACATAGTTTGGCCTTGTGGGATAAAGACCAACTGGCTCCATTACTAATATTTTACACACCATTTAAGTTCTCTGTGCTGTTCCCAGATATTTGCAAAAGAAGCATCATCTATTATTAAATCATGCTCAGCATGGTACCTGCTAAATTCCTACAGAGGCCTTTCATCAAAAATCAGAAACAGTTTCTTCTTTTTAAGGGTAGGGAGAGGTGCAGGCATTTCTCTCTATTTTATTTTTGCCTGAGGATCAAAAGAGCAAAACACATGGGACCCTGAAATCACAGATTGATATTGAATATGTAACTAACAATCTGTAAGAGCTATCAGTTGCTGTTACGGTGCCTGGAGTTTAATTCTTGTTTAAAAATCCATACTGATAACTTCTCCTCCTTATCTCAGACATGATGCTCTCTTCCATTCTGTCCCAAACAGGGATCATGCAATGACTAAGGAAAGGCTAACAGAAACCCACTGAATTAAAACCTGTATTCTACAGGACAGTTTGAAATTGCAAAACAAATCAAATGCCACTGATTGAATTCTTGCTCTGATGCAGACAGAATGCTTCTACTCATGGAACTGAGTAATTCACACAGGAGAAGGGAAGACTGACTGTAAATAAATGTGGTGCAAGTATGACTTAAAGGATTAATGAGATTAATAACTGGTAGCTCTGTTTACTTAAATTGCACTGTTTGGAGTGGTACAACAATGAAACAATGCTGTTGCTGGGGGTTTGAAAGTGAACATGTAAAAATGGAGGAAATGGTGCTACAAAAATGCTGTCTAGAGCACAAGCTATAAACCAACATACTCCTTGTGTTTTAGCAATATATTCCCCAGGCACAGAGAGCACACACAGTGTGCCTCTTATCCTAGCATTATTTCAAGCCTGACAAATGAACTTGGATACTTCTCCAGCATTCCTTCATTTTTCTTGGGATAAGGGCTGTGAAGAAATGTCAAGGGAAGGTGATCACCAGCTCCTAACACACAGACAGCCCAAGAGTGGAGTCGCCATCACTGGAAGTGCTTAAAAAGAGACTGTATGAGGCACTTAGTGCCGTGGTTTACTTGATTAGATGGTGTTGGGTGATAGGTTGGACTCAGTGAGCTCAAAGGTCTTTTCCAACCTGGTTAATTCTGTATTCAGAAGTGGGCAAACAGCTGTCACTGCCAAACCTTCAGCACAAAGATCTCACAAGTTGGAAGGCTTCATCTCATGAGCACAGATTGAGATAAGAAAGAAAGACTCTTACCCCATCTTCTTCATCAGCTGCTGGGCATGCTGATCACTACCGGATACTGCTGGACACAACAAAGCACCAAGGCGTTCATGTGAGAGAGTCTTAGCTGTAGCAAGTTGCACATTCTCCCATCCACCACAGCAGAGCAAGAATGATTCCAGACATCAAATTTTAGGGCTTCGCTACAAGACTACACCCTCAGTCCAGATCTTACTGCACTGGAACCACCATTCAGGTAAATCACAGCAGTAAAAGTATTTCCAAGAGTACCCAGGATGTGAGATGATGAGATGGATGTTTTATCATAATACTCAACAATTAAACATGTTTCTTCCTCCCCTTGTTGAGGTCTGCATTTCTTTTTCTCTAAACTGTACCTTTCAGAAAAAAATTAAGATTTTGAAAATTTGGCTGCTTGGGTATCAGACCTGAATCCCCTTGTCCTGCTGCAGGGTGGAGCAGGTGAGCAGCTGGGTAGGCATTTGGCCTTTAGCCAAGGTTAATCCTCCACAGCATAGAACTGACTGACTTCCTCATGAAAATCCTCCCTTGGGAGGTGAGATTTGAGTTCTGGTCAACAGTTTGAACATCTGCCCTCAGAGCACCAAGGACCTTCCCATGCTCCATCCATGAACCACATTAACACTTAAACATTTCCTAACAGGGCTATTCTGGAACTACTCAGCAGAGCTATGCTCAGACACTCAGCAAAAGAGAATATTTCAAATGTAAATGCCTCCATGTAGATGGCATGAGGTTAATCAACATCTAAATATATATATTTTGATAGCTTGAAGGTCCCACAGAAAAACAAAAGAGCCTACAGACAAACACAGACCATTATTTTCTATTCAGACTTCATTTCTTTCATCACCTCTTTCACATCTGCTAAATCTTAAGACACATTCCTCTCCCTCCACTGCATCTCCAGCCACTTCTGGGATATTTACAGAATCTTTAAAGAATGTTATATACAAATGAACCAGTGATACTATCATGATATGCATGAAATGAGCCTAAGCAACCATGTAATCTTCTTACTGCCATCCTCTTCAGCTCCCACCCTCCTCTGCTATTTGTTGTGCTCCCTTGTTCTGTCGTGTCTAAAATTAGACTCGTGTGCTTCTCCAGGCACAAACCATGTCTTATTGGCTTTGTGAAGTCTGGAATGTATTTAGTCCTGGGTGAGAAACATCTTCCTCACTTCATAATACTTTTCAGGTTTTTCAAAGAAATATTCCTCTGTATAAGAAAGTTGAGAGCCACAGAGAGCTGTGTTTGTGGGAGTGCACTTGAGAGAAGAATTGCCACAAGCTTCCTCAGGCTTTTAACTCTCCTGTAGACGACAACTATTCCTGCCCATGCTTCCATAAAGGACTTTGTTAATTAAAACACTATTGCACTCTTGGTGCTCAACAGAGAATGGAGAAAGCCCACGTTCAAGTTCACTTTGTCTTCAGCCAGTAACTGACAGGAAACAGGAAAGAAACCCAAACTTTTACTCCCTAGCAAGGGGCTCTCATTTATTTTTTTTTTTCCTTACTTTCTCCTATTTTCTCCAGAAATTCCACAAGAAATATAAAATCTTTAGAAAAAAAAAAAAATCACCACATTTTCTAGGAAGATTTTTTCCTACCAAGTTTCTCACTGAAAAAAACCCAACCAACCAACAAGAACCTACATCACCAATGGCTCCTGGACAGCTATGGTCAATACATTATAAATGATGGAGATTATTCTATAACTCGCAGCCTAAACATATGCACCACAATGAAGTCCTCCCAGGGCAGAGAGTTAATACAACTTTCTGCAATAAAGAGCAATCTGTGCTTACACATACATTCAGCATGTGGAGTACATTAGGCTACAATTTAGCTTCTATCAATACTCATCAGTGAGGAATCCCACGAGAAAGTGTTCTCCCCTTCATTCTTTGCATTTTAGCACCAGAGATATAATTCCAGGGATGCTATGTTTTGATATGAAATGCTCTAACATCTCATAACTACTTTAATTGCCAATGCTGTTTCTGTATTCCAGCATTTAATTACTTCTCTGCTGCTTTTGTGCACGAATTTTACAATTTCCAAGTGAATTTCCTGGCAGGACTGTCAAAACCATAATGGACAGCCTGGCAGTAGAAGCTGCACTTTCAGAAAGGCCTTCATCTTCTAAAATCAATTATTTTAAATTTGAGAGTTGCCTTCCATGGCTCCTCCTGGGGAAATTATCCTAATAACTCTAAGTGGATTTGAGTAGCCACAGCACAAAGCACTGAGGCTATATATTTATTTTTTTTCCTTCATACAGTGCAAAGAATCTCTGTGGAACTGTGAGCAACAGCCACAATTAGTGATTTTTGTCCTCATTGTCTATTTGTGAGGTGGTGGATTTGTGAGATGTTTCAGGGATCCTGTCCCAAGGATAAAGTTTAAGTACAGAGAGTACAGTTTTGTCTCAAAAATCATCCAAATTCTTCAGCTGATCTCTTCTTGTGAAATAAGGGTCAGTCACTGCAGAACTACAGGAATCATCCCTTTCTATTAGTTTGCCTTTGAAGAGCATGCCTTTAATAAAATCATTACTATTTTCAGGACTGGGGCAGGGGGGACAGGGAATAAACCACTAAAGCAGACCATAGAGCCGAGAGATGGAAAATACACCCCCCTGTCTACACTACTGACTCTTCCTTGTTTATTTCCTTGCCCATCTCACAGGTACAAAATCAGGATTTCATTAGAATGGGTGTTAGAAGCACTGCAATACGCAGACTTGGCATGCTCCTGGGTAATAAGCCCATGGTGACCCCAACGGCAATCCTGTCAGACATGGATGAACCCAAAGTTTACACAGCCAAGCATCCTGGGTTGAATCCTGGAAAGCTAACGTGCCTTAAGTGATCATTACAAAACACAACTAATATTTGCCAAGATAATCTTTCCTTTGCTAAGTGTAAAGAGGAAATTGCATGAATTAGGAAGAGAAACCAAGCCAAAGGTAGAATTTCTTCAACTGGGATGGCAAGGAAAACAATTTAAAAAAGAAATGATAAAACAGAAGGTTTTGTACTTCCATCTATATTTTTATAGCTGCTGCTTGTGCTATCACCCTGTATCTCCAAGCCTAGCAAATAATTTACTGAGCTGTGGTGCTCCAGTTGTTTGGGCAGGAATGCCTACTGCTTTTTTAGTCTCCAATATAAAAATTGAAGATCCTTTGCATTCTCGGTGCCACGTCTCTTGGAGATGCTAAACAAATGATCAATATCTGAATAAATAAATATTCAATGTGGAACCAGAAATGGAGAGTAAAACTGAAGATCAGTTCTGACTACAGATGGATGAACTCCAAATGTTAGGTTAGCTGACAAGATAATTAGGAGGTCTGAGTCCATTTTGAAAATGGAAAGTGCATTAGCAGGAAAGATAAAACCCTGGAAGCCAATGTCTGAGAGTCTCACAGTCAAGGCACTGCGAGGATGCTGTCACATACTTGAAGGAACCAAAAGCATATTCTGGATTAGCCTAGCTGCAGAGATTAAAGTCTGCAGTTATGTTAGAGGCTATGGAAATTAAACCAATTATACCTAACTTGTACCAGCATAAAATACCCTCACACAGAGAGTGAAATGAAGAATTAATTAGAAAAAGGAAAGAGAATGGGCAACAGAAACCAAAATTTTAAGTATAGACTGTGAGAGTGATGGGCAGCAGAGGCAGAGAACAGTCCCAGAGGATCTGGAGTGTAGTGCTGTACCCCTGACTGATCTACCTGACACAAAACTTGCTCAGAATGAAAGCAAATCGTTACAGATTTTCCATAACAACATTTTGTTTGAACCTGCATTCCAAGCATGTCTGAAAGAATTATGTAAAAGGATCTCTAAATACCTCAGAGGCTTCAAGAAAAATTCTGGAAGAGTGATAAACTTCTCCCTCCTGGATTTCCTTTTTACAAGCATAATATTTGGTTCACTTTGTTCAATTCATTGTAATGAAAAACACCACCACCACTAGAAATACGTTCATTTTATGTTTAAAATATTCAATATTCACCAAGTTTATGCTGCTTCTCAGGCAACAGCCACAACCTCAACCAACACAGCTTTCTAATACCCTCTGCTGACTTAGCTTCCCATCCAAATTCACCTGGTCGGTGGCAACAGAAGTAAGTCAGCTGCTTTACAACAGGAACTATCTTCCTGTTTATATTGTGCTTGCTTGCAAATAATTCCTGCTGGGCTGCAGGCTATAGGGGGCTGTAAACTAATTACTACATGCAAAGAGATTTTGCCTGTCATATATAGCTGTAGGGAAGCATCTTATACACCACTCTACTGAAGGGAAATAGAAGACAACTAGAAGTGATACCTGTACTACTTTATCTCCTCAAAACCATCACTGCTGTCTTGTTTTTTTCCTTACCCACATGAAAGCAGTTAGTATTACAGCTTTGCTTTTAAAAGAGATGGTTTGGGTTTGGTGGGTAGGGGTTTTGTTTATAGCCTGTACTAAACCACCCTGAGGAACAAACCCAACTGGAGCATTCTCCTGAAGCAAGAAATAATTTTAGTTATGTGACTGTTATCTTATGCTAATAATCTCTCCAGCACTGCTTGAGCATTCTTTCCATCCTGCTATTGTATAGAACTTCTCATATTTATGGTCAGTTTCTATACTAATTATACTGCTATCAACACACTCCACTAAGACTTAATTGGAAAGCAGGTGGTTCCTTCTGTAATTACAAACTTGGTAACACAGCGAGCTCCTCCAGAAAAACAAAAAGGGCAATATTTTGTCTTTCTAATGCTTGCAAAACCCTTTGAAACACTCTGAATATTTAAAAGATAGGCCCAGATGAGGCATAAATGTCACGACTGCAACAAGCATTATTATTATTTTATTGCAGCACTGAGGATAGATTTATTTTGGGCAGAGGATTTAGCTACACTATGAATATTCAGTAATTCTTTCAAGGAAAAAAAGAAGGAGGAAAAAAAGGCAAGCCAGCCATTCCTGAATTGTATTATTGCACATCTTTAAATGTCAGGTTACAGACCTGCAAGACAAACCCCAAACTAATCCTACTTAAAATAAATAGTTCTAAATAAATAATGACTATTTCACCATTCATTTAAGTTCCATTCTTTAGAATCACTGATTGATTTATTTCTTCCAAATGAATGTGAAAGCTAAATGCCCTGCACAGCAATGGCTGAATGGAGAGGCAGCAGTTACCCACACTTGTATTTCATCAGACATTAAGATACCAACAACATAAATTATCTCTGTGTGTAAAACCCACAAGGATGGATTTTGAGAGCAATCTACCAAACACCTGGAGGCTTATGAGGAATGCTAAGTACATGAAACTTATTTTAACCTCCCAAAAAAGGGGTTTAGTACAGAGTGCCATAATATTTTGCACCCAAGAACATTCAGACATAATTATACTCTTTTGGGGTATAAAGTTATCCACATTTGCTCCTCCTGATCTGAGCTACTGGTTTTCAGGACTATTTAGAGATGTATTCACTGCCAAAATCCTGACTCTCTCCCTAACACTGGTGAAGTTTTTCCTTAATATTCTGCTTTGAGCAATCTTTCAGCAGCTTAGTCTTTTGGAACTCTCTGGACTACTCCATTTCTCACAGAATTCACCATCTCCTTTTGGATCCACAAAGTGACAAAACACTACAGGATGAGTTATAATTCTAAATGTATTTTGAAGTCTGTAGAAGGAGAAGCCCATATGGCTGCAGTGAGCATCTGAAGTGCTAAGCTGAGTCTTCAGTTCTTTTCACCTCCATTCATCACTAATCATAGAACAGTTTGGCTTGGAAGGGAACTCTGAAGATCATCTAGTCCAACCCTCCTCACTAATCATAGAACAGTTTGGCTTGGAAGGGACCTCCAAGGGTCATCTAGTCCAACCCTCCTGCAGTCAGCAAGGAATCATCTCCTAGTGCATTGGACAAGCGATTTTAAGAGATAATACTAAACAAACCTTCAAAGCCAATGCATCATAACTAATGTTATGAGAATAAACACTAAGAACAATTGGCTCTGATGTACTGTAAAAACAAAAACAAGCATAAACTTGCAGCCTACAAGGCAAATAATTTACCCAAGAGGTTTGTAGATAACATGCTTTGCTAGGGAAATAAGAGAGAGGGAGATTTCTCTCTTACTGATGACTTGGAAAAAGGGAAGTAGGAGTGGGAGTCACATTTTTCACATCCACTTGAAAAAACCACACCAAACCAATAGCATAACCAAAGGAAAAACACAAACACACCCTCAAGCTTTCGTTAAGTAATAAATAAAGAATAAAAGAGAAACTACCAAAAGAATAAAGGAGAAACCACCACTGCTTTATCCATGCTTCTTTGACTAAGGACTGGCAGAATGGACCCAGATCTCCCTGTAACTGGCTTGGCTGTAACACTACAATTCACGCACCCAGCTTCCAATTGCTTTATGTCATGAATGACTCTTTCTGCCCTGCTGTAAAGCAAGTTTTTAAACAAATACATCCTGGATGGCAGAGTGGCTTTAAATTTGAGAATGAAGCAGGAAAAAGTCCATGCAAAAGAAGAGTTTTCTGTAAACAAAGCAGTCAGAACACGTTAGGCAATTCAGCAATATTTTCCCCTGACCACAAACTCTCTTTTCTTGCTGCTCTTTAAAACAGGAACAACACACCCCAGTGATTAAACTACTGGATTGAACTGGGGGTTTGACCTGAAAGAGATGTTTGGACTTTAATTGACTGAAAAAAAAAATAATCAAATCAAAACCAAGAATGTAATGCAGAGAACTAAATGCTCCAATGGATTTTCTTGGCTTGAGTGAAATCAGAAGCAGTATTATTGTAAGCATCAAACAACTAAGCCACGTTGGGACTAGAGGAAGCGGTCTCAATCGAAAGGAAATCATCACTAACAATTTAACTAAACATATTTGCTTTTGCGCCACCATTCAGCATCGTGTAAGATTCTATCAGACATAGCAAATTCATATCTGGCTTGCCCCCTGGCAATGTTTTAAATTTATAGGCACTAACTTCTGGTGAACCTACATCAGAGACAAAATATGGATCAATAGACACTTCATCTACACAAATTTACTACTTAATCACAGCAAATATGCACTAACACACCAGCTTCCGTGAGCAGTTACGTGCACCAACCGCTCCGCGTGCGGGCTTATGCCTCTTCGTAAAACCGAATGGCAAACGTTACACACAGCAAGGAGAAGCAGAGTAAAGTTTGTGTGGTTTTTCAATAATGACAGCACAGTAAACAGGTAGAGACACTTCTAAGGATCCCTGTGGGCAAAATTTTCCTCGCCTTTGGACTTTGGGAAGGGGCATTTGTTATGACAGCTAAAACTGCTCAAAGATCAGCAGCTATTGAACAAGCCTGGAAAATAAAGAAGGCAGCTCTTTGCCGAAATTGAAACTTGGCTGTACGTCATTGAAGTCCAATTTTTGGCCTTTTTTCCCCTTTGTATTTTCTTTTTCATTTTTTCCTCTTTATTTTTTCTTATTTTTCTTTTCTTTTTCTTCTCCTTCCTCCCCACTTTTTTTTTTCCCCTTTTTTTCCATTTCTTTTTTTTCCTCTCCCTGCTCCACCCCCTGCCCCCCACACATTGTCATCTTCAGCTGCCAAATGCCTTCACCAAAACCGTTTCAAGAATCAGAATTCTTTCTCCCAGGGCCGAAAGCCTACCTGTTTACCACTCTGTCACGATGTATTAATGACTTTAACCAACAACTTGCAATCTCAACACATGCCATTGAACCTAAGTGAACTGCTTAGGCACAAAGTTGCAAACCAGGAATTATTAACAGGGAAGTAGGGAAAAACTTACCTAATTGTCACTTACTACAACAAAAAAATAAATATTCAGGTGCATATTCTGAACCAACTTAGATGACAGTTGCAGCTTTTGTTTCATAATGGTCATGATGCCGGTAACATTCATAAAGGCCCAAATTCAAGGCCACATTTTTCACCATTGCTTCAAATACTAACTCAAACCTAGGAGAGCTTTCTACCCTCTCTGCCTGTTGCCCTCATTGAATTAACTTTTTCTCCTGAGCTGCATCCCACCTTATCTTTGATGGCTTCTACGTAGCTTCGAATGGACCTTAGCTAATGTCTACAGGACTCAATGGCAATTTATTTCCCATGATCTTTGGTGAACACTGGAAATAGATCTACAGGAATACTTCCCACACCTAGGAACTTAGCTGTGGACTTGTCTGATGCACAAAGAATTTACACAGGAGACAGGGCAAACAAGTTAATGAAATGCACAGGACATGAAATAAAGTGACATTACACAGCACCGGCTACGAGGTAGATTTATTGTTTCACTGAAATTGTCATAATCAGTAGGAATGTTCTCTTTAATGGAGCATAGTAAATATTATCAGGAGAAATTCATGGTGCCTGCTATTTTCCACACTGATGAATGATTTTATTTTGTTTTCCTCAACTCTGCTGCTCTCTGGACTAGGGAAAACAAATAATGAAAGCCTCTGCGAGAACACGTCCTGCTTCGGCCTGGTGTTAGCACCAGCATTTCAAATGAGGCTGAAATAAACACCCAGAAAGATGAAAACTACAACAACATTGAAAATCATCACACACTACAGGGAAAAGTTTCTTTATAACCTCCACCAGCTGAAACATTAGCTCAGATGCACTTCCATTTCTAATCACTACAGCTGTATTACAAAGCACTCCCTTCTTATTTGAGTCTGAGTTCGAGGTTAATTATCAATTTGCTCCCCCCCCCCCAATTAATTCTCTTTGCTGTTTTAAATTTGTTACTTTCAATTTGGTTTCACTTTCCTTCCTTTTCTGTTATCTGAAAAAGGGTAAATAGAAAAGTATGATTTATCTTCTCCACACAGTTCTCTCTTCCCTATAAATTCATTGCTTCTCCTCCTATGGTCCCACCTTCAAACAAAAACCTGAAGCCCAGACGTGAGCTCTCTATAAACCAATCAGCAAGATGCTATCAAGATTGCAGTTCTTGTTTCCCTGACAGCACTGACAAACAGCAACTCTCATCCTCAGTTATGTGCCCCCTTCACAGCACTATCTATGAGCTGGGAGTCACCCTACACCTCTCCAATCCAATAAAGCCTTGTCAGGGTACTGAATGGATCAGGTCTTGCCTCAGCTCAGGATTTCTTCCCAACTGTGCTTCCAAGAAGCTGTGAATCTAGAAACAGTATTTCAACAATGCAGGTGCTAGATCCAAACTGCTTCTGGACTCCTGCAGAAACTCATTCCCTTATGCAGAGCTAGGCTATAGATTGTTCTTTTTCTCTCTCTCTGTTTGGAGGAAGGGCAATTACAGAAACTTTCATTACTGAGGACCACTACCTTGCCTTCATTCTGTATGTAACCCTGCAATTTGACTTGCATTGCTCTTAGTGCCACACAGCCTACCTGCATCTAATTATTATCTTGCCTCTGACCAGCCTGCCAAAACAAACGTTTGTGACTTCAAGAATGTCAGAGAGATTCAGCTGCATAAATATCAATGTCTCAGTTTTCAAGACCTCCTGAAGGATTCTGGTGTCTGTGAATCAGGACCTACAGCAGCTTCCACCTGTCTGTAAAGGCAGCTAGTGCATGGGATGCACAGCTTTCCATCAGTCCCAATACTTCCAAGCATATCTCTCTCCACCCAAGTTAATCTGAAGTGTACTTATCAAGATTTTCTTCTTTATTTATTCCTCATATCCACTTCACTTCCCCCAGAGAAAAACAAACTGGGAATTGATTTTAATGTCATTACCATAAGCTAACCTGTGTAGTTATTCCACCCCTGACATTTGAATCCCATCCAGACTTCATGTGAGAAAAGCCTCAAGGCCAAAATCAATGTCTGTCTTTAAAAGACCTCCTCAAAATTCACTTCTGAAATGAAGAGAGTAAACCAAAATGTGGTCCTGGCCAGGCAGCTGATGAACTGTGGCTGCTGGACCTGACTGCTTCACACACACACTCATTTTTCACTTTGTTTTCTCCTCATTCTGTTTAACTATTTAAATGATTTCACTTCTCCTTCTGAATTGCGGCCTCTCAAAAGCAAGAATTTGGTAATTTTTTTCCTTAAGAAGGTACAACCTCACCTGGTGATGCTTGCTAGAAGCTGCCTTGTGTTACAAGAAAGAGAAACTAAGCTGTCATGCTCACCCCAAAATCCTCACTGCCTTCACCTGTGGAGCCATTTCCATGTGTGCATAGAGGACTGACACCATCATCTTCCTCAGTTTTGCCTGTTCTACAGGCACAAAGGAAAGTCAGGATGAGGAGGAAGGTGTCACAACCATTACAATCCCCATCGACATTTAAGCTGGGGGCAGAATTGAGCTTCTGGCAGCAGCAGCAAGATGAGAGGAGCCACTGCTGTGCACCTCCCTAGCAACTCTGTCTAATTACAGTTACATTTGAAGCAAGGTGAAAATTCCTTTCATTGCAGTAAATGAAGGGCACACTGACCAGGATTTTGACATGCTTCACTACTCACTCTCCTCTAACATGCCCATTTATTAGAAGGGGAGAGCAAACAAGAGAAAGTAAGAGAAGGAAGTGCATGGAGAATACATAGAACTAATTAAAAGCCTTTGTCAGATATTTTTTGCAACTTGACATAGCACAGCAAAGCAGAGCAATGTATAAAATTCTGCTAACTGCTTCCATTTCTCTTCTGGACAGGGTTCATTGTTTACATGGTGCCAGCCACAAACCCAGAGAGTTTTCTAAGCCTGGAATGCTGTCAGAGGAACTTCTCTGAACCTACATCACACCACAAACCTTCCTAATTTTCACTGCAAAGTACCTACCAAGAAAACTGCTCCAGAACATGAACTAAGTGTTGTAGCACTCATTAGCTGAAAACTGTCTTGTACCACTGGTGGTAGTGCTCTGGTACAGGAGCACTACATCTCTGCTTCTACAGCAATAAGCTAATATCACAGAGACATCCTGTTCTGTGTAAAACTAGAGCTGTCTCTCATGGGAAAGGGCAAAAACTTCTTTAAACACCTTGGAGAATGGAAAGAAACTGTACAAAGTTCTGCCAGCCACCACCTCACTATTTACCCCATGAAATGTTTCCATGCAGCCATTCTTGGAGGCAGGGAAGAGGCAGCAGCTCTGGGTGGTTTGCTGTCTTTAGTCTGGTGAAGTGGTAGGAGTGATCTCATCAAGTTGATGTCACTTCCATGGTACTCACAGCTAGAGGTTACCTGTTGTAAAGCCTTAGGCAAGTCCTAACTGGCAAGTGCAGGTGCCACACACATCTAACAGCCACACAACACAAAACAGAACCAAACAGAACAAAGTGCCAGAACAGGCCAGTTTAAGGCAAATTATTTCTATCTCAGCCTTTCTCTGTCATGCTGAAAGGTGATGGATATTTTGATATTGGGAAGGGTTATTATTTTCTAATCAAATCAATCAAATCCCTTAGCTGCTGTGGGGTGCTGGAAAGTTCCAAATGGTATAATTGTTTTCACATCAGAATGATGCTCTTGCTGCTACAGGCAGAACTTGTGGTGATACTGTAACAGAGCCAAAAAGGCTCCCCTCTGTTCTTAAGTCTGAAACTCCATGATCATCTTTACACTGAAGCAATTTCACCATCATTAGAATGGACACAGGATGATTTCCACAGATAAAACAGAGATGCTGGCAGGACACACTACTGGTTTAGTTTCAGCATCTAAAGCAGTTACCACACTCCTTGCTTTCAGATTAATTTCTGGTTAGGCCCTGTTGGTGCTTAAACAACTCCTCCTCTTCATGAATTAGAGGCTGGAGAAGCCAGGCAAACTTCTGCTTAACAGCTAAATCAGAAAGATAAGCAGGAGCTAAAGAATTCTCAGACTTCTGCCTACAGAAACTTAGTTCTTACTTTTCTCCAGATACTGAATAGCATTTAAAGCCAAGAAATAGGCTCAATCTATTTCCTTGCTTCTTTTAAACATATGCTTCTGGTCTGATGTACAACATTTAACCACACACCCAGTCTAATATTTCATCTTCCCCCCCCCCAAAGAAGACTTGTTCTATGCTTCTTAGAAGTAAGATTTTTGTACATTTATTTTCATTTGGGGCTTTCTTTCTCTGTTTTGTTTTCCCTCCAATGTAGCTCTATTGGCACATTTTCAGAATGCAATGGTTAGGGATGACTGAGTCAGAGGAATTTAGGGAACCTGGTTTTAGCCAAATTTGCAGAACTTCAGTTATTTTCCATTCTGAAGTGTGAAACTGATCATTAATTTTTAATCAACTTGTGTTCTGACATTCTATAGCACTCCAAATAATTGGACATTTGCCTATTCTGTTACAAATATCTGAGTAACTTCAGGTTGCATCTGTATGAACATTATACAATGATACAGGGTCTATGTGCAAGAATAAAAGACTGAAAATCCATGAAGTCCTCTCATTACCCAGGTTTTCCTGGCTTTCAAGTAATCCTAAACCCAGAAAATTCAAAGGAGACCTCTGGAATACTGCCCTGCAGAAACTGCTCTTCCTCTGAACATCTGTAGCTAGGATTTGCTGCAGGGTTAACAGCCATCAGATCACGTTGGCTTTGCTTCCAGTGCTTTATGTCTCCCTCTTCATTAAATGACATAAAGAAATTCATTGCATATGGTCAACATATTTAGCAAGCCAATAATGCTCATTTTCATATGTTTGGCTCATTTAGCATTACAGCAGCCTTTCAATCCTCACAGCCATTTCTGTTCAATATTGTGATATGTTTCTGGGCCCTCCAGAAGCAGGGCAAACAGAAATCACAACTGCTGATGTTCCATTTATCATCCTATCACTATAACTCCATAACCATTACTCTCGAGGAAACCCTTCAGTGTTAAGTCAAGGTGTTCCAAGCAGGATGCATGAAATGACTTCAATAAATAGAATGTCTCCTACATCAGCTTTTCTGGTTTGGGGGGAAAAAGCCAGCAGTCCAACACAGCAGCTCAGCTGCTGGTTGAATTCATTCTCTGATATATATAGGCAGCCTGTGAGTTCAGCCACTGGTGCTAAAACAGAGTCCATCAGCTAACTTGCACGTTTTGCAATCACAACTTGTATCCTGTTAGTAAAAAAATCTTTTGACAGCACTTCTTAGCTGCTTAGTGACTCTATTGCCATTCCACTAGATTCTTGTATTTTGTTCTTCAGCTTGGAGGCCTACATGGCTTTGCACAGCTCGTGACAATACTGCTACTGTGCATTAATGGGGAGAGTTACCATTTCCTTTTCCTCACTGACACTATCCATGCCACAGCACAACACATGTTAAAAACCCCAAATAAAGCAAATGAGCCTCCTTTGCCCTACCTCCAAAACCACTCTTTGGGTGTTTTTTTTCCCCCCTCAAAAGCATCAGAACACACTCAAATCTCTGTAGAGAAACCCTTCTCTTCAGGCACATTTAACATTACTCCATGCTGTGATTTGCTAAGTAAATACACAGAGTGCCAAATCTAGACTTGTCTTTTCTTTGATTCTCTTGTCACATATTGAGGAGGCAATATTTTGACAAAGCACAGTGATCCAGCATCAGAAAAGAATATTCAGCACTTTTTCTGGAGACCCAGGGTTTTTTTTTTCCTGAGTAAACTGCTTTCTTCACACAAACAATGCCAACTCTATGTGCTGGCAATTAGCAAGGGCTGTTAATTGTAAGGATAAAACACTGCATATGTTCCAACAAAGCAAGGATCTTTCAGTACCAAATGACATTGCTCCTCAGACTGCTTTTTAGCCTTCTCAGCAAGGCCTATGGGATCATTTGCTAATGGATGGTAACATGGCACAAAGACTCACACATCACAGCCCATGGCAGATATCAAACGTTGCTTTGAGATGTTATACAACACTGACAAAAGTCTTCAGAAGCCCCTCTGGAAGCTGTTTACCCAAAGCACTAAATAAGGTGGATGAGATTTCCTTTGGTTGTAGTTAAACCCAATTAGATAAACACAAATTCCTTATGATCAGGGTCACTGTTTTGACTGCTGGGATACTTCCAAAAGCAGACTCCATGCTATATAGGTTTATAGTGTTTCTAAATTGGTCACAGAATGGGCAGAGTGATCACAGAAAACTGGGCATGTAAACTCACATGTGAACATAGGGACTAAGATTCCATGTGTGTGAACAGAAATGGTAATATAGATGGTATAATACCTTCCAGCATCCCCCAGCTCCTCCTGGAGGCAAAGGGAATGCAAATGCAGTTATCAAAGTGCCACAGGTGGCTTGAGATAGTGATTTAGATCAACAGTGAATGGCATTCAGGCAGATGTCTATCAACGAACAGCATGGAGCAGAATGAACAGAATTGTTCCCTTTGACTCAATTAAACCTCAGAATGGGAGAAGCCACGAGTGATCTCATTTCAGCAGCCATTCACCAATGAAAACTTGGCAGATTTTACTAGGAAAGACAGCTTATCCTCCTGAATCCTCTTCAAGAGCTTTAGTGAACAGCCTTTGGACCCTCAAATACCAGGTTCAAAAGGACATAAAGAGGTCCTGACACATTTGGGCAATGAACTATTCAATGCAGCATGTAAATGAGAAAGGCAAACAAGAGGAATCATGGTAGGAAAAAGAGCTGACTGTGAGTTTTGGCACAACTTCCCATAAATACCCCTGCTGCAAACTGAAAAGCCACACGCAGGTCTTGCTTGCCACATTGCCAGTGACTGCTGTGCAGGCAAGACGACTGCACAGTCTCCTTGCTGTAACAGAGCAGGCCAGAAGAAGTGGAAAACAGGGAATTTGTTCAGGAGTGTAAGAATAAATAAGATATTAAGGTATCTTCTTTATATTAACCTCAGCTATTGAAATTCTCTCTAAGTGATAAAATCCCAGAACTTTTCCAAGCCTGATGGAAAGGAGAAATTTAGTCCAGAAAGGAGGATTTTTTTTTAGGACCTTCTGCTACAGTACTAGGACTTTTTTGTGTGTAGCTACAGAAACACAGTAGCTAATAAACATCTATTGAAGAGAGAAAAAAAATCTTGTCCTGCGATCTGCCTGGTTCACTTGCATAAAGACCCAGTGTTCCAGAGGCTGGCACAGTTGCTGTCTTCCCATAACAAAGACGATGTCCAGCATTTAACAAGGGTCTGCTTTTCAACTGGAACAATTCGAAGAGGAGAAGCAAGACTGTGCAGAACCTTTTGGAAGCAATCAGCTACGGGTCATAAGCTGCAACTTGGTTTAACAGAAATAAAAATCTCTGACTTTAAAGTAGTTATGGGACAGGTTGGGAAAGGGTGGGGGTGCTGGCATGCCTTTATCCATATCTACTTACAGGATAATTCCCAGTCCAATGACAATATCCCCACCTGGACTGTAACCGAGGCAAAACTGTCTGCAAACTGTAAGAGAGTACAAGAAGCAGATTTCAAGGTTGCCATCTGGATTGCCCTGTTAAATGATGAATCCATTCCTGCAAACACCTCAGAACATATGCTGTTGTTCTCTAGGGAGGCCTCAGGAGATAAAATTCTCACAGGAAGAATGCTTGTTAAGAATAAAGGGCAAATATTCTGACTTCCTACTTGAATAAATATCAGAGTAGTTCTTCAGTAACCACAGCTCCACAGTACCTGGAAAAGCAGCTCCTACTCATTCTGCCATCCCTCCTTTCCCACTGAGATACTTTTCAAGGGGTAGCTTGAAAAGCAATCAGACAAGCTCAAGGACAGAAATCAACTGATCAAAAACCTGAAATAAAGATGAAGACTGATGAGATGTAAAAGGATATGCATGCACTCCAGAGGGAGAGAATGCTCAGGAGTCCACTCAGGTTGGAAGCAGCAGCCTATGCCTGAGCTTCTTCACAGAAAAGATGAAGATAAATGTGTGGAGCCATCTATAAAACTCCAGTCTTCTGGCATTGTGTTGTATCCCAGCTGGCAAGAGGAAAACTAATTCATTGATGGGGCAATGTTCATTGTGCTTTTGTCACCACTGACGAGGAAATGGAGAACAGAGCTGATGCTAAGCGCATTGAGAGCTGGAACTGGCACAAGGGCTTGACTTAGGAGAAGGAGGATAACAGAATTCTGCTGAAGAGAGCAGACAGCCAGAAGTACTACCATGCAGAAAGGTGGATCAAACCCCTCAAAAGTGATTAGCCATGATTCAATTGAGTTTAATGTTCATTGACAGAATAGTTACTGATACTCCAGACAAATCAGAATAAGATAAGAAGCACAAGAACTTTAGATTGGAAAAGACCTTTACGATCATCAAGTCCAACCATCAGTGGATCATTTTACCTAGGGTAGTTTGCCTGCTTCACAGCTGATCTGTAAAGGTGAAGCATCATGTTAAGGCAGGTGTATCTTCTCCAGTCATAAAGGTAAGGCACCTAAGAGTCAGCTGCTTTATGGCAGGCAGACACGTTCACAGCAAACAGACCACAGTAGAGACAAATCCTGCAGTGTGCAGAGAATAGCTGAAATGCAGTAAATCAGGTACAAAATGATTGGATAAAAATAACTAAGTGGATTAGTCTCCAATCTGTGTTTCCAGAAAAGCTTCATGAAGACCTGGATGTTTTACATCCTATACAAGAGGCTCTAAAAGCTGTCAGTCAGTCGTGAGGAAAGCCAGCTGAAGGTTAATTTTTCAAGTAATGAATTTGAAGACTTCGATAACTCAAACATATTTAGCATTTGTAAAACTATCCAACTGATTTTCTTCACATTGCCTCTGCAGAATGGGAAGTATCCTCCAGTTACCAAAGCCTTTGATTTTGCAGGGATCAAAACCAGGAAACTTCTTGTTTCACATACACAGACTAATGGAAAGAAGGCACAAGCTGGTCTAGAACACTGTAGGAAATCAGCATGTTTCATGGAAATAAAGCAATGGTTGGCACCAACAGACAGAAATTAAAAGAAATTCCACTTTTTTTTCCTTACACAGAGCAGGAAATGTTGTGTGCTTGACAGAATTCCAAGGAGTTGGTACACTTCAGTCTTAGCCTTCCTTGTAATCACACAAACTGTGATTTAAATAGGATTCTAAATTAAAGAAATGGGTTAATGCAGAGGCACAAAGGGCAGATATTGGAACTGGAGTGCAGCAAGACATCAGATGACACAAGGGACTGCTCACAGTGGCACAAAGACAATGGTAGCTAGCATCAGAATCAGACCTATTGCTGTTGCCACAGGAGGAAGAAATGCAACGTAACTTTCTCAGTTCAAATAGGCTTAGCATCAAGCAGACTGTTTATCTAGCAGTCAGCAGCCTGTAAGACAAGGAAATGACCTTTTTGAGACAGCCACCATAACTACTCAGATCCAACAATCACAACAAACAAAACCAAGACGTTTCCATACATCTGGAGAAACAACAGCTGCTGTGATTTCCCACAAAGAATGGCAACCGAGGGAACACTCTGCACAACACGTGTGCTCATCCTATCCACAGTGCAACACCTGCAGCACCCACAAACACAGATGACTCCTTCCTTTTGAGGGGACTATAAATGGAAAAGGACACTAAAGAGCCCTCCAGCTCACAAATAAATCTCTCTCTAGCTTTTTGAATTGTTGAGTGTGCAAAGATTCCAGCTCTTTATATCTGCTTCTCAAATTAGATGGAAAACCCAAATCAAAGGAAGGACAAGACTAATTTTTCTCATGTTTCCTCACTTCTGCCTAGCACGTTACACCATGAAACTCTTCTAGCAACTCTCTCTCAAAGATTCTTGAGCCTTTGACTATTTTCTTCATCTTTCCTTAAGCATGACCACAGCACTAATTAACTGGTGAAACCCAAGTTCCACGAGAGAACCGTTTCCCAGTTTCAAGGTACCGAGCTCTTACATTCCAGCACTGTTCAGAAGACACGGCAAAAAAAGAATAAAAACCAAATCACAAAACATTTGACACCAAAATGGGAGGTTTACATCTAAATATTCCACACTGAATACTCTGATGAGCTGCAATTACAAAACACCATATCATGAAAGACATGCCAAGTGCTGCTCCAAAGACAGATACACCTTTTTCACTAAACACATAGTAATTATTATGAAACACTGGGAGCTACACATTCATTATGGAAGGATTTTTATGAAACAGGAATCCTAATAAGACACTCTAGGTGGAACCTATTAATTTAGTGGCACACAGTCCAACAGATTCATGACATCAGGACTGAAAAAATACATCAACTATGAAATACCTGAACGGGAGCTGAACTGTAATTGCAGACAGCACTACCATGCTTCAGCCAGCAGTGCCTCCCTTTACATGACAGATACACTCTGGGAATTGCATTCAAAAAGGCTCTTTTACTTGTGACTGTTGGTCTTTTCCCTCTTTAGTATCAAGCAGAAGATCTATTTCTAGCTTAGACCTATTTCCCTAACTGAACTGCAGTGTTAGAAAATGCTATCACATACTATTAAATCATCCTGCATTAGGAATAAAATCTATAGATCAACTTTAAAAACCCTAGATCTTTTATTTCTAAGTGTGTTATCAATATCTGATTGCACAAGTTAAGAGGCATTGGAAATCTCTAGATCTGAAAGCTGATATAAACTTAGGTGTAAAAAAATAAGGTATTTTATGTGCTACTCTATACAAAACCAAACTCCTCTGCTCAGTATAAAGTGTCTTTGCTATTGCTTTACAATGAAGACAATGCTTCCAAGTGCATCAGGAATTTATGGTGCTGGTCACAAAACCAGACAAGTAAAAAGCAGTTCAGCAATCCTGATCTATGATGCAGTGCTTCTGCTCAAGAAGAAACGCTTGTCCCGGCTTTGCTAGTGAAAGCAACTGACTCAATACCTTCATTATAAAAAAAAAGGGCTTCCAGAAAATGCATCTTTCCTACAAATATGACAAGACATTTTCAAAGCATAAGTAGGAGCTCAGCCACACAACTCTTACTAAGAGTCCTGGGAGCTGCCTGTCAAAAGCACTGTGCATCGTGCTGAGAATGTCCTTCAGTAATAACAATGTGCTTAAAACTTTCTGGCACGCACATAAATATTTCACACGAGGTGTTGCACCAGGTAACATCTGTGATTTATGCTCAGCTCTGCTTTCAGAAGCCTCTGCACCACGGGGACACCTCAGGAATTACTCTCTGGATATATAGGTGACTAAAATCTACTGCTCTTCCCAGAAACTTTCAACATCAGTTGAGAGTTCAGGCAATATTTTTTTTTCCAATACAAGTTGAAGGTAGAGTCAAAACAAAAGGCACATAAGAGAAGTTATTCATTACAGAGCTGTGTTTCAGTGTGATCTGTATCACTTCAGTATCTCATGCACTTTGTGTACAGGTGATCTTGCTAAATTTCTTTGAAAGCAGTTTCTAAAAACATTGTCTGTCCCCTCAGCAGAGGAAAATGATAGAGTTTCCCCAGATGAAGCAGACTGATATGAGAGCTCTCCATCTTTCTTTGGTACTATGAGAGCAAAAGAGGAAAAGATTGTCAGCTGTGCACCACAGAGCGAAAGCATAAAAATCTTGGGGCTAAGATCGCATTGTCAAGCACTGGGGCAGGGGAAACCACCCAACTTATAAACCATACTGACTTTTACCTCTTCAATAAGTATTTGATTTAAAAATATATGTATTTAAAAGTGACTGCTGCCAGCAGAGAGCTCACATTTACACAGTGGGAATCACTGTTTTACTGTTCTGAGTCTCCTTTGCAAAGCCAGTGATACAACAGCTAACACATGTCTGTGAGCATCTGGAACCAGTCCTAATTCCTCAACGTGGAAAAGTTACATAAAATGGGAATTTCTGACAAATGTTTTCCTGTTTGTCTGTGTTGAAGAAAACAGATTCAAAAGTGAGCTCTGTATCTCAGTTTATAACTTAAGGATTATTGTACTGAGCTCCTTAACTTTGAAAGCTCAATAGATCATGTTTCCAAATCTATTCCCATCTGGAGCTTTACATGATGTGAAGGATCTCATGGTTTTTACCCAGCACACAACTACAACCTAAATATCGTGGCCTTACTTTTAGGTTACTACTCTGCATAAAGCAATTAGAGTTTCTTTAACAGGTAGAGGCAGAATTTGGACATAGAATCATCAGGGTTGGAAGGGACCTCAAGGATCCTCTACTTCCAACCCCCCTGCCATGGGCAGGGACACCTCCCACTAGATCAGATTGCCCAGAGCCCCATCCAGCCTAGTCTTGAAGACTTCCAGGGATGGGGCTTCCACCACCTCTTTGGTCAGCCTGTTCTGTCTAGGATTAACGTGTGCAGCTAAACACTCAAGTTGAGATTAATCAGCACAGCATCTAATGAACTCAGGCTAACAAAAGCATGTGTCCATCCTCACCTTCCTAAACACAGCACAACCGGGGAAGGCATTTCAGAAACTTTCTAGTGCCTCTAGGTTTGTAGATAAAAGGAGAAAGCTAGCTAGGACACCCAGCACTTGGTGACATACACTGGAGAGTTAGGATAGCAGTGGAGAAAATGAATAGTGAGAACCCTCCTCATTAGGTATTCTTCTACACATCATGAAGGTAAAGTACAAAATCAGAACATTTTTGTGACTTTTGACAATTATTAGTAAGTAAAAGATGATAACAATTGCCAAAAAAATCACAAAAGTTGGCATGTTACCTGGCTATGACAAAGAGCACACAACTGACACCCAAGTAAGCCAGCAGAATATACATCCAGATATCAGGGGAGAGAGGATTCAGGAAGGAGAAGACGCCCGGGTTTGTACCATTGGGCTTGCGGTACAAAATACTTATTCCAAGAGTCATAAAGGGCTTGGAAAAGTCGATGACCTTCTCTCGGACATAGGTAATGGCCAATGGTGCAACTGCAAGGTCAGCTTTCTGTTAACAGAAATACAAAAAAGAGAAACAGGCCATAAGTCAGAAGAAACAGGTTGAAGCAGACAAGCAGATCAGGCAAAACACAAACTTTGCAAGGAGGAGCTTTGTTTGTGCGCTAGGCAGGCTCAAATTTAAACCTCTCTTCTCCCTGTGAGAGAGGAAACAGATTGGTGCTACCTCCTGGTTGCTAAAATGATGTAGCAGCATTTAGAGACAATTAAAAGCACTAGGAGATCCTTGAGGTACCTTCTAATGTGGTATCCTATGAATGTTCCAACCATTACTTTGAACAGTGCATCCTCAATAGTATTTGATCTTTCATCTTCAGCCTAGAGCTCACAGGGTAGTGACACTTTCTGCATTCACCCTCTCTGTAAGGTCTATTTCCTACACCACTGCAACACTCAGAACTTTACTGCAACCAAAAGTTACCAAAAGGAGGTGTTGCTCAGGTTCATTTTACTGGCCCTCAGTAATGTTTCAAAGCTTTTTCATTTCTCTGGACATCCTTATGTCACCGTGGAGAGTACTTTACTTAGCAGAGTCTTCAGCAGCTTTTGTGGTGGTTAAAATTGTGACAATTAAAATTAGGGAAGTGTAATAGCCCGGCTGGAAGAAACACTAAGCAGGCAGAGTGTAGTTAAGTGAACAAGGAGGCAACGTTCACTTACGCCTACTCTCGAGACATTTCAAACACACAGCCCTCTGAGTACAGATGATCAGGAAAAAAATCCACATATCTCAGATGGGGAAGACCTTCCTGTCAAAGTCTGATACACTTCTAAAGTCACAGAACCATAGAATTCAGATACCAGAGAATGCACTTCACAATCTTCAGCAAGTTTCTTTGGTAAACAGAGACCATGACCAGCATTTAAAACCCAAAAATGTCTAATAACGTTTATGACTATCAGGAAAAAGTTTATGGATCTGATGTAATCTTGGAAATCTTGCTGGGGCTTGCTAAATGCAGCCTGTGTGCAAGTTTCTTGCTCTTAGGTAAATGACTAATTGTTCACTCTCAGCTGCTCTTCTGTTGAAAACCACATCTCAGGTTTGTCCTGGAGTTGAAATCAGTAACACCTCCCCTGCCTGCAGTTTAGGAGGGAATTCCTATATGCACTCCCACTGTGCTCCTCATGGAATTAACTCTCACATTTTGCACACAGGAACTAAGCTCCTGGCTTAGGATTTCTCTGACGTTTGTGATGATGTCACTAGGATTTTTTCCTGGCTTTCTGCAATACCTTTTGCTGCATGCTATCTGAAATTTATTTTCTGCATAACATTTACTCTGAGCTAGGATCTGTTTGTACATTTTTCCATGGGAATATGATACACAGCCTTTGTTAGGGAGTGACTAAGCAGGCAAATTAAGTGCCATCTTGTGAGTAGAGGCACCAATGTTTGGCTGTTCACTTGAATTAGAAGTAAAGCTGTAGCTAATAATTCTATGATGATGTAGAAGATCTTTCACCCTAAAGCATACAAAAAAAAATGAAGTGCACACAATTTGAGTGAATTACACTGATAAATTCAGGCATACAAGATAAGAATTTGCAGGGAGGTTCTGTAAGTCTATGAATACATTCAGCTTGGTTAGAGTGAAAAGCAGAAGCTC
This sequence comes from Dryobates pubescens, assembly GCF_014839835.1. Classification (NCBI taxonomy): domain Eukaryota; kingdom Metazoa; phylum Chordata; class Aves; order Piciformes; family Picidae; genus Dryobates; species Dryobates pubescens. Next base: position 13,344,208 of record NC_071639.1, read on the forward strand.
AAGGAACAGAGATGATGTGGGTAGCTGCTTGTCAGGGGGGACACCTGCTGCTTATTTAACTCGTGACAAATGACATTGGAAATAAAAGGTCAGAGCACTTGAAGATATGGATTAATGAATTAGCAATTAGACTGAAATGAGCAGGAAGCACAAGTGGTATTTTCTGGCATATAACAAATTATCATCATAAATTATCCTAGAGACCCCAGGACAGATTTCACACAGAAATGAAATGCTACTTAATGAGGAAAAGAAAGCAGGCAAATAATAACTGGAAGATGATATGAGTATTTGACACAGACACATGAAAAATGTGTTATAGACACTTAACAGTCAAAGAATTATGGCACAAAGGAAGTGGAAGGAGTTGGAGCACCAATATTAAATAGAAGCTTTGTGGTTTGAAACTGATTAAATAACTTAAAATGCAACTAATAATGATTACTGTAAATTCAGAGACAAATGGTTTGGTACAGAACAGGAAGGCTGAGCCTGCAAGGTAAATAAATATATACCAAGAAATAAATATACATATAAAAATCACTCAAAACAGTTAAGCCTTCAAATAGCTAAAGAGATACAACAGGAAAGAGAAAATTACAAAGAAAACACAAGAAAGTTAAATACAAGCAGATAAGAAATCTGAAACTCAAACAGGAGTGTTTTAAATGTACACAAAGATTATAAGGGGGGCTGGGGAAGGGCATTGTGTCTTTTGCTCTTGTGTAAAGTAGATAAAGAGAAAATACCAAGACACCAGGAAAAAACATCATAAATATTCCCCAGGAATCAGCAGGCATTCAGTTTGCCAACTCTATATTCACCAGAGTTGCTATCTCAAGCACTAACTGTATCTTAACTGCAGACTTGCCAAAATACTGTGTGCTCTATGGAAAGTCATCCCTCCAAACTCCATCTCCCCATCAAGGACCTGAGTAGTGTGCTCTATGGAAAGTCATCCCTCCAAACTCCATCTCCCCATCAAGGACCTGAGTAGTGTACTCTATGGAAAGTCATCCCTGCAAACACCATCTCCCCAAGGCCCTGAGTCCAGATTTGTGGTATATACACAAAATGTTTGTCATTATTAACATTTTCATCCTTAAATTCAGTTTGGAAAAACAAATAAGTGTCAGAAATGTAGCCTGAATTTTGAACTTACAAAGGAGCTTAGACTCCTCTTTAAGTGCTACTCATTATGTATTAAAATAACAATTTACATTCCTCTCTCATTATGCAAACCTGCTCCATGTATCTCAAGTAAACTTACACAAGGAAAGGAATCATTATGATTTAAAAAAGGGAAATCTTTATAGCTGAAGGAGACATTTTGCAATGAAAGCTGTCAGCAAAGAAGACTTGGAAACTCCAAATCCAAGATAGATTTATGGATTCTGCAGGTGAAAAACTATTTAAAGACCAGTAAAATGTTGGCGCTTCTGCTGAGCTGAGTATTTATCTTCCTCTTGGTGATACTCACTCAAATTAAAACCCAACAGAGGTTTGTGAGAGTGCTCAGAATTTAGTACATGTTGTTGTACCTTCTATACTGAGTTGAGATTTCCTCAGTGGAGGAAGATAAAAATTTTCACTATTTCCCTGGAATATAATTTATTTGGTGGTGTTCTACCCAAAATCTCACAGCTGTCAAAACAAGTTTCCTTTAGCCTTACTTCTAGACCTTCAAACCCTTTCTCTGAAAGAGTCTCAAACAATTTTGTCTTCATTTAAAAGAATGTAGATGCAAAAAATATTAAGAAGCAACATCAAGAGATTGGTTAGAAAGGCTCTCTAACAAAGGCAAAGTATTGGGACCCAAGCCTGGTGATGAACTCAAGGTTCTCAGAAGAGCAGCTGACCAGGATTCAATGCAAAACCACTTCACCAAGATGGATTTAGAACAATGAAGATTAACACATGCTGCTAACCACCTGCACAGGCCAAGGAGACATTATCATAGAATCATGTAGCTGTTTTGGTTGGAAGAGACCTTTAAGATCCAGTCCAACCATTCTCTATCAAGTCTGGTGCTAAACCATGTCTGCCTCTTTGAAACACCTCCAGCGATACAGATTCGACCACCTCCCTGAGGAGGCTGTTGTCTACACAACTCTACTGTGATGTATACAAACCCTGCCTGCCTTCAGGGGAACAGGCTGCCTGGGGAGCTGGTGGAGTCACCATCCCTAGAGGTGTTCAAAAAACATGTAGACAGGGCACTTGGAGGCATTTAATGAGCATGCTAGTGTAAGGCTGACAGTTGGACCTGATGATCTCAAAGGACTTTCCCAACCATAGGGATTCTATGGGTCTCCTCTATGACTCCTCAGCATCAGGGTCCCCAAGCATCAGGCTGGGGCATCACATACACTCAAGAAAAAGTCCTTTCACTTTGTCCACATCTCTTTCTCATCTGTGCTGCGCTTCTGAGGCACAAATGTGGGTTGAAGTCTCACCAGAACCCCTGGCACGTTAGTGGGTTCAAGTTCCAATAGAAGGGAACTGAGTCCCTCCAGAATTCCCTTGACATAACTTCTAAGCCTGTTAAATCACCTACTACCCTCAGAGTCACTTGTTCCTTCCTGTTGTCCATCAAAGGATTTGTTTGACACTTACCTTTGCCACCCTGCCCAGCAGTACTTACATTCTCTTGCCATAGGGAAACCTCTCTACTTGCTGTCCTAGGGAATATTTCTCTTCCGTTTGCAGCTAGAGACCACTGTCTTTTCCAACAGGAATTCATCACAGTGCAGTTGGAAAAGGGAAGGAATCACTGTACTCATTTTGCTCTTTCAGGATTTACCACTTATTCAGAAGGAAACTAGACCAGTATCAGAATGATGGCATGTGTGAACACTGAGTGAAGCAATCAAAGAATTGCGAGTAAACTATGGGAGAAGAGATTGAAAACATACAAAGCCTGACAGAGAGGCTTCAAACCCTGTTCACACTACAGAACTTCAAGCTTCAGCCTGAACACAATATGCCAAGCTCAGTTTAGATAGCATTAGCTTCATTTCACTTACACTTCTGAGTCCAAGAAATTATGTAAAGTGACTAAGCACAGACTTAAACCAGTTATTTTAAAATGTAGATCCTGTTTGGTGTTTTTAATCTCTATATAAATTCTGCATCTTCCTTTCTGCACACATACTGTACCAAGATTACACATCATCTTTATTCTTGACTTGCAGATGTCACAAACTACCCATGTAAAGATACATACTAGACCATGGCATTCTTTCTTTCTGAACTCAAGTGACTGCCACTTCAAATCCAACAAGCAGACAAACACTAAAATCTTTTTTCAGATAGATGAAAATGCTACAGCAACTTCCAGAGCTTTGGCCTTTCTTTTTTTTCCTCCTGTAGTCTATTTAATTAGAAACTCAGGATGAAAAAATGTAGACTTGAATGATTTTACCTTGCCAAAAGAAACATTACAGGATCACAGGCTGTTAAGGGGTTGGAAAGGACCTTCAGACATCTTCCAGTCCAACCTTCCTACCAGAGCAGGACCATAGAATCCAGCACAGGTCACACATCCAGACAGGGCTGGAAAGTCTCCAAAGAAGGAGACTCCACAACCTCTCTGGGCAGCCTGTTCCAGTGCTCTGGGATCCCCACAGTGAAGAAGTTCCTCTACATGTTGAGGTGGAACCTCCTGTGCCAGAGTTAATTGAGTTTATTGCATCACTCCATGCAAAAAAAATATCCTTTTTGTTTTACACTTTAAAAATATTATCTCAGGGAAAAGAAAGACTGAAAACTAAGCTGAAGGGCCAGGGGAAGTATTAACCTTATGGAAGCATCAAAATGTGTGAACTGCCTAGCTGGATTTCTTCTCTAAAGTCTTGCTCATGTGTTCTGAGGTCTGAAGTGGAGCTTGCTAATGAAATGTACTGGTTGCATGCACAGATGCATTAAAAAGAATATATATAAATCAACAAATTGCCTGCATTCAAATAAATGACAAAATCAGAAGGGAAAACCAGACAGAAGAAATAAAGGAATAAAAACATAAAGGAAAAATGTCACACCTGAGAAACTGAGATACTTGTAAAGACACGATCCAGGTTCAGAAGTCAGACCATGTGGGAAGAGGGTTTACAAGACCACCTATTCTGTGATGCAGTAACACAATTTTTAATGCATTTTTTGACTCCTAAGTAAGTACTATTTCAAGTGGTAAAAATCAGGTTTAATCTAACTTCATTTCTATGGTATCTATGGGGAAAAAACCAACGTGTTTCACTCTGTTAGCAAGAGGAAAGGAGTGGAAAAGCCTCTGTCCCACATATTTTGCTGCAACTGCAACTACATTCCATTCCAAGATTTCCCTGGTAAAAAGCTTGGGAAGCCACACTAGCGCTTGCTTTTATTATTCATCCCTAAAGCTTTTTTTTGAGCATGACACAAAAAGTGATTTTTTTTTTCCCTTTGCTTCTGAAAGAAGAAATATAAGAAATCCTTCCCCAATATCCACCTCAATAAGAGCAAATTAGTTCCAGATGCTGATACCACCTAACAGCCATCAAAGCTAACAGCTCTGCATGGCTGTGCGTTTATCCACATGTGGAAATACACATGCCTGGATACAGACAGGCTAGCTCGAGAGCTGTTTGCCTTCTCTCTGGATAATAGGTATAATCCATGCACACATTTAAAGATAATATAAATATAATACTCCCACACATTCTTCTCCAAAGTGTGAAGAGAGGCATAATCAGCATTTGTTGCAGCAGCAATACCAGATTATTATTTACTAGAGGAGCAGAAAGATAACAACCTTCTCAGTAAACAGGAATATTTTGATGAGCACATGTTCTGCCCATCTGCTAAAAATCTTAAAGCAAATTGAAAGGAGATTAGTGAATATTTTTCTTCCAGCTATTCACACGGTTTCTGCCATCATTAGGAGGTTTCCCTTGAATTAGCTGTAAAACAGTCTCCCTTTCTTCCTATGTTAACTGACAGCGATGGGCAGAATACGTTCTCTCGTTCTTTGATCGTGTGTCTCTGTATCAAGCAATTCACCCAAATAAATGCAAAAAGAGACTATGACATAATTTTCAAATTGACTAAAGGGTTTCCAAGAGACTGAATTCAGCTGGCAGGATCAAACTGCAAGAGCCTGCTTTGATGGACACGAAGCAATGCCTGCTTTATTCATTTACAAGTAATTGCAGTGTTATGTGCTTCAGCACATTACATCACTTTGCTCCTTTAGTGTGTGTTGATATTTGTTTCTTTCTGCTTGTGTTTCTCTCCTTTCTGTCTATCATACCATGTCCATGCTTACATTAAGTACTTTTATCTTTAAGATAAAGTCTCAGAACCCCTCCCCTCCCAGAAGAGGAGCCCTGGCTTCTACTGTAACAAAGGAGAAGTTTGGGGGTTTGGGTTGATTGGTTTGTTGGGGGTTTCTTCTCACAAAGCCCTATGTATTTGTTCTCAAAAGTCAATTCTAAATACTATACATTCATTATTTTGACTTAGGCATATGCCACAGAAGAGCTAAACAGCTTTGGCAGAAACAAACACTGCCTATAGGCACAACAGAGACACAGAAAGGTTTTCATTTCACAAACAAATGCTACAGTAAAAGAATCTTTGTTATGAATTTCCTTTCATTACTTCTTTGAACAGCCAAACTAGCCCCATTCAAGCAGCATTATCAAACTTTAGGCTTTGTATAGACAGAGGTAAAATCTAAATGGATAGCAGAAAGCTTTCAAAGGTTAACTTACATGATCAATGAGTTCACGAACCATTCCATTCCACTGTCCGCTGGCATCTTCCTGGGCTCCGTATTTGCCATCCTCCACCAGCCTAATCTCGTAGGAGAATCCCAGGATGGTAGACAGCTCCCTGAGGAGGTCAATGCAATACCCCTCAAATCGATCATTTCCATACAGGGGTTTGTCAGACTTCTTGAACATAACATATGGCTCTTCCTGTCAAAATTAACGACACAAAAGCAGTGGTGATGAGTGTGCCCACATCTTCCTTTTGAACCTAAAGTGGTACACATGATACCTGGGCAAAGAACTCAAATGCAAAGTAAAATCTTTTTAACACTTGGTGATGTCTATCCAAGGCCTTTATTCATCCTCAAACTGAAGGTAGAAGACATTCTGAGTTTTGTTTGGAAAACTGGCACTGAAATCATGGTGGATGCACCCAAGGGACTCATCTGAACAGTACATTCAAATGTGATCCTTGCCAAGTTGCATCACACACTGATATCAAATGCATTGTTCCAGAGGACCTTGCAAGCCTCTTTAAATGCAGGGGGAGAAAAGTATTTTAGCAACTTGTGGAAATCAATCAATCCAAACATCAGCTCAATGCTTTTAAGTGCAGGGGCTGATGCTCCTTTAATATTGTGACTATTTCCCCAGTGCTTTGTTAAGTATAGAAAATGCACAGGGGAAAGGAAAAAGTGAACCCATGTTGGCTACTCCTGCTAACTTATTGGAGTTATTCCTATCAGCTGTGTTATATTTCACAGAATCACAGGATGGGTTTGGTTGGAAGGAGCCTTTAAAGGTCATCTGGTTTGATCCCACTCATAATAAGGGGCTACAAAGATACTACTAGAAATGACAACAATAAATTCTGCATTTTAAAGTATTCCAACTTTAATTTTTAGAATAGACCTTTGAGATTGAGTCCAACCTATCACCCAACAGCATCTAATCAACTAAACCATGGCACCAAGCACCTCATCCAGTCTCCTCCTAATCACCTCCAGTGATGGCGACTCCACCACCACCCTGGGCAGCACATCCCAATGGCCAATCTCTCTTTCTGTGAAGAAATTATTCTTAACACCCAGCCTAAGAAGTTATCACCCAGGTTTCATTAATATTCTCAACATGGATATAAGTATTTTCTTAAAGAATCTGGAATTTTCATGTGACTCTCAGCACTGCATTAAAGGCAAAACAAAACCAGGGAAAAAAAAAAATTGGAAGCCCTGCTGATGAAAAGAGGAAAGCCATCACCAAACTTTGCCAGTGTTCCAGAGAATTTTAATCATTAGCTTCTGTTCACCAGAGATCCTGGAGTTAAAAGGCTGCCCTATCTAATTAACATTTGTGTCAGCTGTAAGGAATACACAATGGGCTCCTACACTTGGCTGCCAGATTCAAGTGGGAGAGGGGAAGCAATCCACTAGTTTCAGTCAAAACAATGTAATACATCAGACATCTCAATAGTCATTTGAGCCAAGATATTCTAAAAGCAGAAACTAAGGCCAGCCACCACCATCACCTTCCTCCTCGGTGCTATCTAGAACAGAGATTGCTTATGAGTAGCTTTATTTGACATCTCTCAAGATATTTCCTGGAAGGTTCCCTGGGATGATCTTTTGGGTCATGAAACACGTAGTCATGACTATGTTTTGATGAATCACAGCCTGAAGAACTCAAGCCACGGTTGCTCACTTCTGCAGCTTCACTTTTCATTTTGTCAGGCTACTAAAAAAAACCATTTTTTTTATTCCCCCACAATCTACTCTCAGCTTCAGCCAGCTTTTAAACAAACTCCACTGCATCCCAAGACTCTGCACTAAGTTCCCCTTCCAGCAAGGCAAAGCAGACATGAGTGGATGCCCATTTCAAGGCAAAACACTTGACTCGGAGCACAGAATGTGAAAGCCTTAAAATGCTGCAACACTGTGGACTGTGCTAACCTATTTTCCAGCTGAGCTGAAACATCTTGCCTTCATGGTACATGAGGAATATCAAAGACACTAGGGGATCTTATCACAATGGAAAGCAAAACTACTCTTTTCTTATGATGTATCTTAAATTTTCCAAAGACTGGGGGGGAAAAATAAACACAGCCAAAAAGAGCAAACCCAAGACACCCAACAAAACACAGCAAGCCTTTCTCTAGACTGGTGGCCACTGGTGTTTGCTAAGTGCAAATTCTGCCATGGAATTTGAATCTGATCCTTGCCACTCCATAAAAAGCATATTTTTATGACTAAGATTTTAGTAGCAGGGAATTGCAGCACTAGAAAATTATTTGGGAGGATGCTGTAAACTGGGAACCCAAAGTGCTTCACAGTTGTTATCCAGAGATATACTTTAATGCCTCCCCTACCCTCTGCTTCCAGACAGTGAGGAGAAAAGTAACTTTTTTGACCTTTTGCAACTAAGTCAAACTTCAGCTTGTGCTGATCCCACTGAACTCATTCAGATATTATGACTCCCTTCAAGCCTTATCATTTCTTTCTGATAAGCATCACTTATGTCTGAAATGCAAGCAAGTACTGCTAAAGCATCTCTGGATGGATGCAACTCTGAAGGCCTCAAAGGTTAGTAGAAGCACAGAGACGCTATGCTGGTCTGAGGACAAGGGTGACTCTCAGCTTCAACTCTTTTGCTTTTTGAGAGCCATGACTCAAAGTCACAGAATTGTTTTGGTTGAAAAAGATGTTTAAGATCATTGACTCAAACCATCAGCCCAACACCACTGTGGCCATTAAACCATGTCTCCAAGTGCTCTGTCCATGCATTTTTTGGAACACCTCCAGGGATGGTGACTCCACCACCTCCCTGAGCCACCGGTTCCAATGCCTGACCACTTTTCCAGTAAAGAAATATTCCAATTTTCTAGTATCCAATCTAAACCCCCCCAGCTGTAACTTCAGGACATTTCCTTGCATCCTCTCACTAGATCCTAGGGAGAAGGGACTGACTCCCACCTCACCCCAAACTCATCCTTTCCTTGGAGGAAAGTGATGCTAGATTAGCAAACAAAAGCAATAAACTTTGGTGGCTGGAATTGTCAGGCTAACAACCAAGCAGCTTTAAACCAACACCTTCTGCCTTCTCTGGGTGCTTTGTGAAGGAATCAGACATTTTAGGCAATAATAAGAAAAAGAGCTGGTCAACAAACATGACTCTAAAATTGAGATCATTTACTTACAATTTAGAGGAGAGGAAATATCCATGAGAAGATTACTGACCAGAGTTCGTTCATGACAGAATAATTTCTAAGTAAGTCTAAGATGTGCCACAAACTGCTCATTACTGCTGTAATTAGCACAGCACATTGTAGCAGCTTTCCCCTACAACTGCATCTCTGCAGAAGCAAATCAGATTGCTTACCAAGATGGTGGTGACGATCAGCGAGCGATTGGACAGGGAATCTGTGATGTTTGCTGGTTTTCCTTTCTGATTCTCTGTCATGTTAAGGCCACTCAGTGGATCCCAAGTTCCAACCTACAAAACAGTAATTAACTTGGTCATTTTCAACTTGCAAGCAGCTACCATTCTTGTCAGACATGAGGTTTTATTTAGAAACACCTCTTATTGATCTGATGCTCGATTATCACCTCTCATTCGAGAGCTGCAGGAACAGGTATCTCATGGAAGAGCTGAGATCACACAGGGCACTGGTTTTTAAACAATGTGCAGTTCTTTCTCTTCTCCCTGACTTCAGCAGTCCTTGCACTTCAAATATGATCAAGGTCATTTCCCATTATACTAACCAGGAAATTCATGGAATGGTTTGGGTTGGAAGGGACCTTGAAGATCACCCAGTTCCAGCCATGGGCAGGGACACCTTCCTCTAGACCAGGCTGCTCAAGGCCTCAAAGGTCAAAAATAACTCTCTTTTTATTGCCTCTACAAATATTTTTCCCCCCTCAATAAATCTTTTTGTCACAGAAACATTATAAATTACAGCTGAAACTGCCAAGCTGAACTGTTGTCCTGCAATGAGAAACAGCCTGGCCTAGGGGCCGTGTCCCTGCCCATGATGATCTTTAAGGTCCCTTCCAACCCAAACCATTCTCTGATTTTATGAATTTCCCCCATATTTGGAAAGAGTTTGGATTAAATAATGGAAGTAGTGGCTATTTGCTGCAGGCCCAGCTATTCAGTCTCCCCCACTCCTCCTGAAACTAGGAATGTGGCTAGAAGCAAACAGGCTTGATATCTGATACCAAGCTAACAGCTTTTACTAGACCACTTTGAAACCAGGTATCAGCTTGAGAAGAGGCTTCTTGTTGGCTTCTGCAGCAAGTGAAGTGTTACTGAAAGTGCTGCTGGTTTGGGGGGGGTATAGGATTTTGGTTTGTTTCCCATCCTTTTGGAGGTGAACATCTCACCTTTTCAAGCCCTTCTTCCTTGAGGCTGATCACATCCAAATCAAAATCTGTCCTCAGGCCATTGGTTTTGTTGAAAGTTATCCTGCCTGTGAGACCTTCCCAGTGGGCCTGTGGAGAAAGAAAAACAGAGGAATTCCAGAAACAAACCTCACTCCCAATTATTTTTGCCATTTTTTTAATCCTTCTGGACAAATTATACTCTGCCAAAAGGGGCACAAAAATCTTTTCTTTCTTTCTGTTTAAATCTAAATGATTTACCTTGTGGCTGACTTTTGTAGCAAACAGGAAATATTTGCTAATTGTGTTAAGGGTTTTTCAGCCTTCACAATTTTTAAATGACTTCTTGTGTTAACCAATAATCTCTTCTTACTGAGATCAAAAGCTGTTTTGCCTCCATTCCTCCATCATTCATGCATGCTGTTCCCTCTCTGTTCCACACACAACTCAGCCCAAGCCTCAATCTCCTTCCTGAACTCTGGATTTCATTATTCTGCCAGGGAATTTCATTCAAATAAAGGCTTGCTTTGGGAAGGTGCTGAGTTCTCTGACACCACACTGAGACAGCAAACAGTTGAGGTCACTGGTGCCAGTGTTCCAGAGCTGATCTCCTCCTGTTGAAGTGCATTACCCTCATTTTTTTTATATATAACTTCAAGTCTATCTAGTTCTAAATCTCTACTGAAGTAAACCAGGAGTGTGTTTGAAGAGAAAATTACCAGGAACTGAAAGGAACAAATATTAAATACAGGATCATATTCCATTGCAATTCCATTCCATAATTCTCTTTGTCAGAGTATCTTGCATACCTAGAATGACAAATACTGAATTCCCACTGGAAGCAGTGGATTGCCCTACAGTGGGCAGTTTGAAGACTCAATTTGCCAGGGTGCTGGGCCAGCTCATTTCAACTCTACTATCACCTAGAAAGGCTGGAGCAGATGATCCGTGAGGTCCCTTCCAACCTGGCATTTTGTGATTCTATGAATTAGGACTGACTTACAGTACAAGAATACCTGATTCAAATCAAGGAGGCAAACTTCATTCTTGGCTCCTTTGACTTTATGCCAATATTTAGTCGCTGAGTTTCTCATCATCAGTCTATGATTTGTGGTTTCAAAGATGTAGGCTTTTGTGCCACAAATGATTCAAGCACAGCCAACCACCCCTTCAAGTGTCTAGAAACAGAAGTTTTATTGGGAGTGCAGTCACTTCACCTTTTTCTGTTTCTTTGACCCAAGTAATACCTCAACCAAACCCACTGCCATACAAAAAAGCTGCCCTGCCTGCTGAACTCTACACAAGTTGAGATATTCTAATCTACTGAAAGAAATTATGGGCCAAACTCAAGTAGAGTTACAACAAAAGGAAATGGGAGTTGGGAGGAAGGAAAGTAATGAAGCAAGACACTTTCATCAGCGACTTACCTCCTTAATGAGGCTCATGAAGCGGGTGCCAAAGCGCCAGGGCTTGTGGCGGTTACACTGCAGGGAGCTGACAGTCATCTGTGGGAACTGCTGGACAGCCACTGACACCACGTGAACAGCATCATACATCAGGGCTGCATCCGTCTGAAACCAGAATGAGGCCACAGCCATCAGCACACAACAGCAGAGCAGGCAAGGGAGACACAGCCTGCCCTGCTCATCACATTGAGGAAATCAGCTGATTGCTTCTGCAGCATTGCAAAATGCAGCCCTGACACCAAGACATAGAAAGGTTTGGGTCAGAAGGGACCCTAAAGATCATCTAGTTCCAACACCATGCCATGGGCAGGGACACCCCCTACTAGACCAGGTTGCTCAAGGCCTTGCTCCCTTCCTTCCCTCCCTCCATCTTTCCTTGCTTCCATATTCCTCCCTTCCTCGTTTCTGAATTCCTTCCTTTTTTCTTGCCTTCCCTTCTCTTCCCTCCCCTCCCTCCCTCCTTTCCAGGGTCACAGGAGAACACTGATCTCTGATGACCCAGGTTACTTCAAAAAAGCAGTGAATTAGGGGGGATATATAAATGACCTTATGTATACTGATTCAAATTAGTTATTTCCAAGAGTAATGAAAAAGAGAGAAAGAAAAGGTGGGGGGGGGGGGGGGGGGGGGGGGGGGGGGTAAGGATTAGCAAGGTTGCAGAACCTTAGCTATGAAGGAAAATGCAGAGACCAAGGAAATAGTGGGTTTGTGTTTGGAAATTACAGACTAGGTACAGTGCTAAAGGTAATTAATTAATAACGTCTAAATGAGTGTCAGTTTAAATTCCTAGGACAGACCTAACCACTGTGTTCCTTAAACCAGAGGCAAATGAGAACTGCATTAAAATGCACATTTGTTTTAATGTCCCATCCTAAATAAGTAGGCTGTTTAGACCTGGTATGTGCCAACTGTGTTGTGTTAGCCAAGGATGGAGACAGTCTCTGGGAGCACACTGCCGTGCAGTACAAGAAACTGACATCTCTCTTCTGCTCTATTTGATAAACAGAGGCAAGCTTGGAACCAAAAGCAAGGAAGGACCTTAGATTCAGCTGGTGGAAATGAAGGCTATGCCATCTGCTCAGCATACCTTAGAGAAAAAAGGACCTATTTCCCCTTCTCATTCACATAATTAGTGAGCTGTGAAATTAGTTCTTTAATGGATAGGAAACCTGGAGATTATTGCACTTGTCACAATACAATACAATGCCATACAAAATGAGCTTATATAGTGCCTTTCATGCAAATGCATCCCAAGACTCTTTACAATAAAGCTCAACATAAAAATGCAAAAATGTTCTACCATTATAGCCCATAAGCTGCTGCTAAAGAGGAAACTGTGCCTTTACATTTAAATGGCTCTCCCAAGGAGAGGTCTCAAAACTCCAGCAGAAACCCATCCCAATTTTGAAGTAGCCACTGTAATAGGCTCCAGCCATCCCTGCTGCCAAGCCGTTTACGCAGGGGCTCCAAAATTAGGCAGAAAATATTTTTTGCTGCCAAACAGTTCATTATCTTCCAGGCATTAAAGGGCTTTTAAGGGAAGCTGATATTTGACAAGGAGGCAGCAACACACCAAAAAGTTGGAATGACGTGCTGAGTAAGCGCCATCCAAAGCTTAATATTCCAGAAGCAGCACTTGGCAGTAGCTGGAGTCTAGACAACAGCTTTTAAAATAAACTCCAAAGAAGTACAATACACTGCTCTAGCTCAGAAATGCAGACTCTGGGGGGTTGGGGGGGTTCTGGTTTGCTTGGGGTTTTAAATTTGAATCAGCTTTGTTTCTAACACTGCAGCACAGCAATGAAGGAACATTTGCAATTGCTGTGAGACTTTAGCAGCGGCAGCCCATGAAGAAGCTACCAGAAGTTCAAAGCCAGTATAAAATGATGGATTAGATATGGATTTGGACTCAGACTCATCAGTGAGGATCCAGTGGACATTATACCAGATGCAGAGCAACAAGACTATCAAATTCTTTAAGCGACTGAGCTGAACACGTGTAGGATGGCAACAGAGTCAACTCCAGTAGAAGCATTCCAAGAGCTCCACTGCCACTTTAGAAAGACATCAAATTCTACTAACATTCCTTGTGCTGGGCTGATGAATATGGCTTCACTGGAAATAAAGTCAGGATGTGCCTTTAAGTGCCCACAACAAACTAAACACTAGCTGGAAGCCGAGTTCCCCATTTCGTTTCTAGATGCTACAAGATGAAACCTTTATTGAAGTAGGATGAGATTCCACAGCCTGCCTTGTGTAAGAAGCTCAAAGTGAAATGCAGGCTTAAATGTTTGCCCTGAATAAAGACAGAGCCATATCCTCAAAAAACATATTGGTTTACTGATTCAATATTGCACTCATCTCACTGGGTGCAATCATTGATTTTACTGCAGGAGAAATGAACAGCACCAAACTCAGGACAAGATATAAAAGGTACTCCCTGGAATGTGCAGGCTGGGCTCTCCTCTTGGTCATTTTCCTCTGAGAGGCAGTAGGAATTGCTAGCTGTTGGCCTAGCTCTCCACCCTCACTCACTGGCCTTGCTAAGCTTTGTGTCTCACCTCCCTTGGTCCACAGCACCTTCTCTTCCTTAAATCATAATTTTGGAACTTCGAGGTACAGGCAGTACCACAGGTTTCAGCAAGAGGCTGTTTGAGGATCAGGGAGGAAATGCTCCCAGTCCAGTTTTGGGGATGCTTTATTGCATCTAAACAGAGATGAACAGGTCAGTTCCTTGCAGCTTCCACATTTAATTACACCAAATCATGACTTGTGTGTTGCACAGCAACATTTTCATACAGCATTTCCATTTACCTTATGAGGATTTCATGTACCAATAAACCACTCCTCTCTGATTCATATCTCAGTGCTCCAGAATTATCCTTAAATTACAGAAAGAGGTGCTCTTTATTTTCAGAAACCAGGATTTTTATCATGCAGTCTCGTTTAACACTGATTTAAGATGAATGATTGCTAGGCTAGGTCTGCTTGCTTATGAGCTAGATCAGAAATAGCACACCTCAAGTAGGAAAGAGCCCACATAGTTTAGCTTTTACTATAAGAAACTGGAGTTGTCTGCAACCTCCAATCTCAAAAGAAAGAATGGCACTATTATGGAGGCATGATCTGGAAGGACTTCCAATTACTCCAATGCAGATTATTAAAACCAGCTCGAGAGCAGGAAAAAAGCCCTGAGGTTTTCAATTAAATGTTAAATTAAACTAATGTGATTGTTTTTATTCCCCTTAAACTTATTGCCAATAAAAGTCTTGGAAGAAATACAGTTAGCTCCTCAAAAGGTGCTCTGTGAAGCATTTGGAAACCCCAAGAAATTTTCAGTGGTATGAAATAAGGCAGTGGAAAGAGAGATGACCACTAAACTGTATCCTGAAGCACCACATCTGCAAGCTTCCTGAACAGCTCCAGGGATGGTGACTCCACCACCCCTCTGCTCAGCCTGTTCCAGTGCCTCCATTGCCAGTTTTTCCCCTAATATCCAGCCTAAACCTCCTGAGAATGCATTCCTATTTGACAAAAGGAATCCAAGCACATGAGGCAGGGCAGAGATTCACAGAATGGATTAGGTTGGAAGGGACCTTGAAGATCATGTTCCAGAAGGACTGAATTTTCCTTTGGTCCTTTCATTTCTTACACCACAGAAATGCCTTGGCTAGAACACTGACTGCAAAATCAAGCTGTTGAGGTTTGGGTTTTCCCCCAGCTCCCAATATACCCAGGCTATTTCTAGTCAGATTGATGGGGGACAAATAACACCGAAACACCAGAACAGGCTGCCCAGGGAGGTGGCTGAATCCCCATCCCTGGAGGTGTTTTCAAGAGGCAGAGCTGTGGTGCTGAGGGACATGGCTTAGCCCCAGCCTTGGCAGAGTTCAGGAGCACTTGGGCTGGATGATCTTAAAGGACTTTTCCAACCCAAATGATTCCATGATCCTATAGTACAGTTAGGAGGGTAAAAAACAGCAGCTGTGTTTCTTTGATCTAACAGCCTAAGCCATGGCTACTGGAGGTACACTGAACAGGACAGCCTAGCCAGGTCTCCTCCCTCCCCATCCTAAATAGTGTTATTTTGACAGAGAAATACCATTATTGGGAGATCTCTGCACAGTAGTGGTTGCCAGAGGCATACCTAGCCATTTCCAAGTCCCACACAGTGTCCTGGAATCGAGCTCCTTAGTCTGCAAAGTACTATTTCTCCTTTCATAATTACTTATCTCTCAGTGATCCTTGCTTATATTCAACACACAATTGATAATTGGTAGTTAAAGTCTTGAATAAACAGCACATTTCATAGACAAAATGTTTCCCTTTTTTTGTTCTACCAAGCTCTCCCTATCACCTGTCTTTTGTTTTTCCTGTGTCTGGAAGAATAAAGGAGAATTTGGAATCCTTTAAGTGGCAGAAGTATTAGAAAAGTGACTGAACATCATCTCTGCAGCCCATGAACACGATGGCTGAGAACAACCACTGAGGAGAACAGAAGCCAGGGAAGAAAGGGAAGCTAAAGAGCAGAGATAAAACCATCATGGATGCAAAAAACTATCCCCCCAAAAAAAAACCCAAAACCAAAACCCAGCTGAAGTTACAGACATTGTAACTTCATTGTATTAGATTTTAAGATCTTAACCAATCCTTAATAGAACTGCAGCACAAAACCACCAACAGGAGATATCTTGGTCAGCTGATGCCTGACAAACGTAGCAGCACGCACACAAACTCCAGAGCCCCAGCACGGTCCCATTGCTACTCACCAAAAGCTCTCCTACTCAAAGGCAGTTTAAAACAAGTGAATGAAATTAAGAAGAAATGGCTTGCAAAAGTAGTTCCTCCCCTCCCTGGGTAATAAAATCTATTGCCCCTGAAATCATTTCCCTTAATTCTCACTTGCTACCACATCCCACAGAACCATTCTGCTGAGTGAGATTTAATAAATCTCTCAGCTTGGGATTAAATTTCAGTGGTTTATGAGCTGGTAAATTGCATTGTATGTTTATTAAAGCTGGTGTTTGCTTACTTCTTGACACATTCCCAACTCCACCCTGGGGTACAATTAAGCAAACAGCAGAGATTATAGCTTTTGGTGTTTTCACCCCAAAAATGCCCTCCACCTGGGAATGAGATAGGAGCATCAGCAAGCTCGAAAAAAAGTTCTCCTAGCTTTTTTGAAAACCAAAGGACTTCTTAGTATAAAATTCTTCTGCTTTTCCCTAAAACAGAGCCCCTGTAAGTGTCCCATCACAACTAACCCGAGAAGTGGGGAGGCACTGGCACAGGTTGCCCAGGGAGGCTGTGGCTGCCTCCTCCCTGAAGGTGTTCGAGGCCAGGCTGGATGATGCCTTGAGCACCCTGGGCTGGTGGGAGGTGACCCTGCCCAGGGCAGGGGGTTGCAACCAGATGATCTTTGAGGTCCCTTCCAACCTAAACCATTGTGTGAATCTATGAAGCCAATGACTTTCAGTGCTCTGCTTGCAGCAGCAAATGTCAGCTGACTGCACAAACAGTTGGCAGAACTCTGCTTGTAACAGACAATTAAGAACAAGGTGCTCTCATGTCAGCTTTCTATATATCCTTAGAAGCCATTGTGAAATTTCCAAGTGCAAGTTGCTCTGAAGTACTTTCTCAACCTGAACTTTAGAAATTATGGTATGTGCTGTAATGTTGGGGGGTTTTTTTGCAATAAAAAACCCTCCATCATGCTCTTTTATATACCTTAAGGACAGATAGCAAAAACCTAATTACCAGGAAGAATGGGTCATTATTTGGTCTTTGGTAGTCTATTTCCTTTCATCTGTTCTCCTGCTCAAAAAAATCAATATGATTGTGATCACTGCAGCTCCATCAACCACATCCATAATAAAGAGCTGTCTGCTACTATTATATTAGCTCAGCATTCAAGAACTTATCACACCACACGAAAAAAGACCCTCTGCAGAAGCAATTCGTAAGTAATTACAGAAGGGTCCTGCTCAGCACGCACACTGAACAGCTTTGCAGCGATGAGGCACACCTGGCAGCGAAACTGGAGGTAAAAGGTTAGGAGAATTCAGAGATTGAAGGCAAATCTGATCAAAAATCAAGGGAGAGGGTTAAAAAAGGGGTGGGGGGGGGGTGTGCACTCTGAAAGAGGAATCTTTCCATGTTCTGATTTTATATCCTGCCAGTTTCACAGCTGGAGGATTCCTGAGGTTTCACTTCAAAATTTTAAATACAATTATCAAATTAGATGTATGCTGAGGACTTTGAAATGCAGAGGGGGGGGAAAACCCCACACCACCACGGTTGTGAGTCTACATAACAAGTCACCCATTTACATTTCTCTCCCCTTTGAACCAATAGCAGAGATTTTTAATATCCTCAGCAAAAAAACCAACCCAAAACATGATTACATGTGCAGCCTTGCAAAGTTCATTCTTGCAGGAGAAAACAGGTTGGTAAGCAGTACAAAATGCAACTAGCCCATGAAAGAGTCTTTCTTCCCAAAGAGAACTCTGCTCTGTGCCAGTCTTCTGTAAGTCCTTTAATTAAATTATCTCCTGTGACTGTTTTAAACAAGTCCATTTTTGTGCTCCTGGATTAGCACCTTAAAAATCAGCAATGCCCAAAGAAAAAGGTATTAAGAGACACCACTGGCCTGTGATTGAGAAAACCAGACCTTCCATAAAAGCTGGGGAAAAATTTTAATGGGGACCTTAATGGCTAATGCTGGAAAGCACCTTGGTGCTGAAAGACTAATTGAGGTTTCAGGTGCTTTGAAATCCTTAAATAGCAAAGCACAAAGAAGTTTCAAGTAGAAAGAAAATAAACCAGACAAATTAAATAAGAATAAGTCCTGAAGATAATTTTCAAAACCTAGAATAAGTATGTAGTGCTTCAGTGCCAGAAGCCAGACAGGCTTACTAATGACAGCAGCCTAAAACAATTTTGCTATTGAGCCATGGCTGCTGTTTCAGTGAACAAAAAAAACCCCAATCACAACCTTCAGAGTGACCAACTTTTCTTATATTTTCCTTTTTTTCCCCCCTGGTAGAATTCAATCTTGATATGTCCACTGGCATTTCTAGCACACCGACTCCAAAGCCATCCAATGATCCTCTCTGGAAACGCTGGAACTCTCTCGCTCTCTCTCCAAACACAGTTCACTTTCAAAAGGATATTTATATCATAAAGCCACTGCTAGTATATAATTATCACAGTTACTAAACCCAGAATAGGAATGGAAACTGACTATGCTTACAGCTTTCTCAATGCCCCATCAGGGTAGCAGTCACATTTCTGCACTACAGCTCCATCCAAATCATATTTACATTTAAAAATAAACAAGTCTCCAAGCTGAGGCAGAAGCCTTAATAATGTCATCTCTTTTTTTCCTCTCCATATCTCTGACTAATCCAAGGAGGATTTCTTTTTCCTGAAGTGTGCAAATAATTCTTAAAATTAAAAACTCCAGCAAGACCTTTTCTCCCAAGAAACTAATGGCAGGACAAGAGGAAATGACCTGAAATTGTGCCAGAGGAGATTTAGGTTGGATATGAGAAGAATTTCTTTATTGCAGGAGGCATTGGAAGAGGCTGCCCAGGGAGGTGGTGGAGTCACCATGAAATCACAGAATGGTAGGGGTTGGAAGGGACCTGTGGAGGTCCTTGAGTCCAACCCCCTGCCAAAGGAGGATCACCCAGAGCAGGTCACACAGGAACACAACCAGATGGATCTGAAAGTCTCCAGAGGAGATTCCACAACCTCTCTGGGCATCCTGTTCCAGTGTTCTGTCACCCTAACAGTGAAGAAATTATTCCTCATCTTGAAGTGGAACTTCCTCTGCTCCAGCTTATACCTGTTGTTCCTTGTCCTATTACTGGGCACCCCTGAAAAGAGATTGACGCCTTCTTGACACCCACCCCTCAGAACCTGGAACAAACAATGCTTTCTGCCTTGAAAGGATGGCAGCTGATACCTCCAGAGTCTAAAAAGCTGAAAAATCCTGAATGCAGCATTTTTGACTACTCAGACATGAAGAAGGGAGAGGCAGCATGTATGTGCCACTTATTTATGGCAGATAATAGCTTTTCATAGTGGTCAATAGAGAGCTGGATTGAAAGCCATTTGTCAGATTGCACACAGGCACACGAACTGGAGCTGGGAATGGTTGCCTTTGGCTCTAGCTGTTAAAAAAACCAACAGTTATCAATCTTCATCTAAGTCTTGCAGGAGCTGCTCTGGGTGAGCAATCGATATTGCATTTGCCACAATTGCTCATTTAATTATTTTCATCCTAAATATCCTGTCAGCAGGGGAAAAGTCTCCCTAATTTTAATTAATGTTGAGGCCATTGATTCTTTGCCTTTTCCTTTCCTGTGGTTACACACACAGACACAACAGCACAGGCACACACTTCTAGCCTGTAGGCCCTGTAAGATATATGGCAAGTCCTCGGTGGCCACCCTGCGTGTCACTGAAGCACACCTGGGTGACATGCAGCTGTACTTTCAAATCTTTAACCAGCACTGCTGCAGATCAGCCCCTGGCACCTAAACATACTTGGGCAAAACAGCAAATTGAAAAGCATGTCTGCTGAATAGTTTTCAATTAAAGCATCCTTAAATCAATAGGCAGTTGGATATCACAGCCACAAGCCTGCTATGAGTTACCAGAGAAACAAAGACAGAAAAATCAAGTCAGAGAAAGAGAAAATGGCACTTCCCCTGCAAGTGGTAAGAGTTACCTCTAGAGTGAGCCAAGGCATTCCTTCATCTAACCAAATGCAGCTTAGGTTGTATCTGGTCCTCTAGGACAAGAGGAAATGGCCTCAAGTTGCAGCAGGAGAAGGTTAGTTTGGATATTAGGAGAAATTTCTTTGCTGCAAGAGTGCTCAGGGATTGGAACAGGCTGCTCCGGGAGGTGGTGGAGTCACCAACCCTGGAGATGTTCAAGAGATGTGTAGCCATGGTACTTTGGGGCATGGTTTAGTGGCCATGGTGGTGTTGGGCTGACATTTGGACTTGATCTTAGAGGTCTTAAAGATTTGTGATCTAAATACACCGAGTTTAGATCTCAGAAGCAAGCACAGTCATTTACTTTTCCATTACAAAGTAAACAGAAGGAGCATTTCACATTATTTCAGCTCAGGATTCAAGCAAAATGCTCACATTGGAATATTGCTAAAATATCATCATTGGCTTCTCCTTGGGTAAAAGATAGCTGCTGAATGAGCTGTATATTAAGAGTCTGAGAAAGCCACCATCTCTGCCACAATCTACTGAGCACTGCACAGTATTGACACAACAGAATGGATTTGGAAGTAGACTTCTGCTTGGAAAAAAAAAAATAGAAGGTGGGGGAAAATAAACCAGGAAGCAGTGCTGTACTTCAGAGGCAAATCCAACTCCTCTCACAGATGTTCCTCAGGGAAATAAAGAGCAGCAGCAAGGCTAAGTCATGAAAGCTCTCTGAGACACAAAGCAGGATTGTGAAGTGCTCCGGCACATGCTCACATTCCTCTGGGAACTGTTATCTTGCTCAAACAAATCCAACTAGCCAAAACTGGCAGTTGTGCACTGCTCTTTTTTGCCTTCAAGGATTAACATTAGGCAAAATTAACTGAAAGTATCTTTCAAGAGGCAAAGTTACTGAGCGAGCAGCTAAGCACTGCTGCCAAAGCAGGGAGTAGAAGCTGAGACTCCAGTCTATTTTTCTTGCAGGTGACTAGCAGAAGAGACCTGCTGAGAGACTTTCTCCAGCTGGTTCAGTCTTAAAAAGAAGAGAGGGGAAAAAAAGAAAACTGAACTACCAAATTACCTTTAGAGAGCAAAACCTCTTCAAGACTGAACACCACTTCAGGGAGACCTTTCTGAAGATTTCAGAGCTGTTATTTAGGTGCACATAACTGCGAGTTTTAAGGCATTTATTTGTGGCACACTGTAGCTCTGCAGAACTAAAAACCAAACCAACCAAGCAAGCAACTTGATTTACCACCAAAAAATACCCCCAGTGAGTCTTAAAACACATTTGAGGTAGATTCCATTTACCTAACCTCAGCCATCCACAAGTTACCAGGAGAGCTATGAGTTAAAGACAGAGATTCATGTGGTTATGCTAAGTTTAGAGGTGGCCTAGATATGTAGAGTCATAGAACTGCTTCAGTTGGAAAAGAACTCTAAGATCATCAAGTCCTGCCCTCAGCCCAACGCCACCATGGCCATTAAACCATGTTCCCAAGTGCCATGGCCACAGGTCCCCAGGGATGGGGACTCCACCACCTCCCTGAGCAGCCTGTTCCAATGTTAACTTTTCTTACTTGTAACACTGAAAAAAACAAAGGAACAGAAGGGTTCAGCTAACCTTGCTCCTTTCCCAGTAGCTTCTCAAGTTGAGATCAGAGGCACTTCTGTATCTGATCTTGTTTTTGCTCCAGGTACAAATAAAATGGCAGAACAACCAATTTCTAGACTAAAAGTTCAAAGTGGATCAAATGCACAGAGAAGGAGCACTTGTGAAACACAAATGCACACAATCTGCTTATATCTAGTTTCTCAGGTTCACAGATGAATAACACTGGTATTAAGCACTGTGAAAAAAGAAGATAATCAATTAAGCCATTCAAGTTCTTCCAAAACAGATTACACAGGACAAATTCTGCAAATCCAGATTACAAAGGAAGAAGCTTGCACTTTTCTAACTAAATGCATAATCATGGATGCAGATCCATGCTAGCAATGCTAAATGGCTTCTGCTTTAATGAGCCATTTGAAATTAAATGGTTGCCTGCAATTAGACATCTGCAGTCCAAGGACAGCAAGCCAACTCCAGTCTGGCTGCCAGAATTACAGTTGCATTCCTCAGCAGGACAATGAGGAGAATGGATAATTGTAATTATAACATATACATCCCTTAGTGTTCTGTGCCTGAAAGACTGTGAACAACAAGGGCTCTTAATACATTTAATTGTTGGCTGCTAATAAAGGGTTGTCAAAAAAGACAACCACTTCTGAAGTCCCTTCCAATTCCATTAAACACTACAAACCAAGGTCATGAACCACCCACTGGAGGACTAAGCTCCAAGACTAAGCTCTTAGACCATGCAAATGTCTTATCACACAGGCTTGGTGGTCAGAATGTAGGAAGCTGATATGCAACCAGGTTGGAAAGATAACTGAAAGATTGCAGGTGGTTTAGGACATGCTGTAACTACTCTGCTTCCATTCACTTTGTAAAATCTCTTTGCAAACTTTTGCCATTAAAAATTGAACAAAGATTCATAGGATCATGGAATGGTTTGGGTTAGAAGGGACCTTAAAGCTCATTCAGTTCCAACCCCTCTGCCATGGACAGGGACTCCTTCTGCCAGCCTGGCCTTGAACATCTCCAGGATGGGGACATCCACAGCCTCCCTGGGCAACCTGTTCCAGTGTCTCACCACCCTCATTGTGCAGAGCTTACTCCTGATGTCCAACCTAAATATCTCCTGCTCCAGTTTCAGAGCATTGCTCCTTGTCCTATCACCACAATCCCTGCTAAACAGTCCCTCCCCAGCCTTCCCATAGCTCCCCTTCAGATATTGAAATGCAGCTCTAAGGTCTCCCTAGAACCTCCTCCTCTTCAGACTGAAGAGCCCCAACTCCCTCAGCCTGTTTC
Source organism: Dryobates pubescens (assembly GCF_014839835.1). Classification (NCBI taxonomy): domain Eukaryota; kingdom Metazoa; phylum Chordata; class Aves; order Piciformes; family Picidae; genus Dryobates; species Dryobates pubescens. The sequence goes on from NC_071639.1 coordinate 13,367,446, forward strand.
CATAGTGGAGGTGCTGCAGCTTCTGCTCATCTCTGTGCATTTACCTCTCTAAATAAAAGAATCCCTGGGTTTCACATTTTTATCAAAGGGTGTTTCAAACTGGCATTATTTTGCCAACTTGTCAGCCTTTGCTCTCTCCTGTCAGCCAGTTCTTTAGGACAGAGAAAGTCAATAGTTGAGTGATTAAATGATGATGAGGTTCTCCATACACAGTGCTCCTCCCTGGGCTGCCCTGACTCCAGTTAAAGAGTTCAGTGACAACTGTTGCTGCCTTACACACTTAAGAGGCACAAATCCATAGCAAGCAAGGATTTGTGGCCCCCAGTGCTCAAGGTTCTACTTATAACAACAGAATGAAAAGAGAAATCAAGCAGCCAGGCTCACCCCACTGCCAGCAAAACCAGCATATCCCATTTTGTTCCAGTGCCAACTCAGAATGATCTCAGCAGAACAGGAGAAGCCCAGCAATTGTGTTGTGGGGATTCAGAGGCACATTTAACACATTACCAGAAGTACAATTTGTTTATATCTTTAAAAAAAAAAAAATCAATCCAAAAAGCTTGCTGCAGAGCAAAGTTCAGTTCATGCAAAATTCAAGCTGTGAATATGTACAGTGACAAATAGACACTGGAGTCAATGCTTTTACCACTACAGGCAATTCTGTCTCAGCTGCCAGCAAGACTAACATAAGCTCAATATAATCATAAAGCAGAATTTGCTTTCAGTGTAATAAATATTTAGAAATGATGTGTTGTGCTTGCAGTGTCAGGTTTCAAGGGTTGGGTGGTTGGGGTGGGTTTTTTCCTCCTGTTGGTATTTTAATTACAGAAAGCATCTTCTTCCCCAAGGTTATTAAAATGTTTTCGTCTGTTTTCCTAAGCATTTCTAAATGCTGCATGCTTTTATTTTACCTCAAAGTCTGCCCAGTGAGATGAAAATAATTCCTCAGTGAGAATACCTACAAGAGAATTCTCTAACTCCTAGCTGCCAATCCCCCAGCAGAGACTGTAAAGTTAACTCTCAGCCTGGTTTATTCCTTTATCTTGCCTTTATCTCACGAGAAACATCTGCCTTTTTTAACAACTCCCTCTTGTTTGTAGAGCACAGCAATCTGAAGAAAAGCCAAAGTAATTATTAGCAATGCAGGCAGTGAAATCCCCAAACATGGGGAAATTCTGCTCTCCGAGGAGGAAGAGCAGTCGTGCTCTAGCAGAGTGGCTTTAGCTTTGATTCCTTTGCTTGAGCTTGGGAAGCTAGGTTCATGCACTGCAGAGCTAAGGGAATGCTCAGAAGACTTCAGGGCACTGGGGCAGAAGCTCCAAGGAGCAGGTGTACACCAGGTGTACAGGTGGTGGTTGCCTCAATCCCTGCAGGAGCAAAGAGAAACGCTGAGAGGTGCAGAAAAGCACACCTGATAAATACTTGGCTCAAAGGATGGTGCCAGCCACCTGATTTGGGGTTCTTAGACCATGGGGAAGTCTATGTCTGGCCTGCTGAGCCCAGATGGGGTTCAGATGATTGTGAGGGGGAAGAGGATCCTGGGTAATGTACTGGCAGGGAATGGGTTTAAGCTAAGGGAGAGAAGGTTTAGGCTAGATCTTAGGAAGAAGTTCTTCAGTACCTGTCCCATAATTGGGTGTGTTCAGGCTTTGATCAGCCTATGGCAGCAAGGTTTGACCAGAGGAGCTCTGAAGGTCCCCTCCATCCCAAAGCATTCAATGATGCTATGATTCCATAAATTTAGGTTTATCAAAGTCTCACAATTTACTTGGTCATTGTCACTCTAAACAAACCCTGTCCCTTGCTACACATTTCTGATAACTACAGATTCTTAAGCTTCCTTTTCCCCTACATTGTAAATCAAGGCAAATCATCCTGATCTTTGCAATAAAATTTGAGTTAGGGGTTCAGGGCTAGGACTGATCCACAAACCAGTGCAGCAAGTCCAGCAGGGTGTACAATGGGTAGAGATAATCTACTCTGGGCACTCTGGACAGCATCTCCTTTGCTGGATGTGTGCAGTTTATTTGTGTCTTTCCCTCCAAGCATCTTTTAGAGAATGAGAGAATGCAAAATTTTTGCAGAATAGCAGTTCCTAGAAAAGCAGGCTCTGGGTATTGTAGTTGAGAGGAAAATAGACAAGCCATTTGTCTGCTCAGATTTATCTGCAGAAGAGTGAGAAGAGTTGGCACTACAAAGCCAAACCTGAGTCACATGGGGGGGGGGTATTATTTTTTTGTCCATTTTTGGAAATGATCTCTCTGCTCACAGCACACCAGAGACACTAAGGATTTTTTAGTGGGTGCCAGAAGCAACATTAATGCATTGATCCTCCTAAAAGCTTAGTTAATCACCCCAAAAAATAAATTATGGAGAACTTCATAGCAGAATCATTTATTAGAACTGTCCAGGAAATGTTAAATGTTGGAGACACAAATGGATCATAGAATGGCTGAAGTTGGAAGAGACCTCAGACATCAGCTATTCCAACCTCCCCTCCATGGGCAGGGACACCTCTCAACTAGACTCAGCTGCTCAGGACCGAATCCAGCCTGGCCTTGAACACCCCCAGGGAGGAGGCAGCTACAGCCTCCCTGGGCAGCCTGTGCCAGAGTCTCACCACCCTGGTACTGCAGAACTTCTTCCTCAGCTCCAGTCTAACTCTGCTCTACCTCAGCTTCAAACCATTCCCCTAGGTCCTGACTCTAGGCACCCTCAGGAAAAGTCTCTCTACAGCGTTCCTGGAGGATCCCCTCAGGTACTGGAAGGCAGCTTTAAGGTGCCCCTAGATACTGGAATGGATACAAATGGATGCCAGGAGACAGTGAAAGTTCTACTGAAGAAAGGGTGGCATTTATGGATGGCAAAATCAAACAAAACCATCTCATGCATTATGCGACATCCATTCAGAAACACCAGTGAAAACCCAACCCAAATCTGTAACTCCACCTGAACTGAGCAACCTAATACTTTAAATCTAACAACAAAGATCTACCTTCCCAAGTCACACCAAAACAGCTTGAGCTAGATTGTAAAATGGAAATAAACACCATACCATCATGGTGGATACAATAGCTCTAGGAGGAAAGCCAATGGGCTATTAAATAGGAAATTATCTGTTTTCACCACTATTAGATTCCTCCAGTGAGCCATTATCTGGTAGAGGAGACCTTTATTCTCTGGCAGAAAATCTCCATGCATTTAGCATGGCCATTCATATCACCCTGTGCAATCACCCCCTCATAAGAGATTCCAACTACAATGTGTGCTTTCCCAGCATGGGACCTCCATTAGCACATCCAACTGCTTCATGAACTCAAAGGACTTAATGTTATTCCATTACTAGATGCTGAAGGCCTCATTTTCTAATCCTGACCTACCTGAGGGCTCAGACTTACTAAGAAAATTCCTTTCCTCCCCTAGTTTGTCTTCCCACAGTGCACTACTCCACAGGAGTAAGTCCTAAACAATATTATGTTGTTAGAGACCTCTAGGTCACAGGAAATGTTGGACTAGTACTGAAGCGATAACAAAGAAGCAAATAAACCAAAACCCAAACAAAAACCCAGACTAAAAAGCCAACAAAACCAGACCCCAAGCAAAATGGCAACAAACCCCAAGCAGCCCAAAACAGACAACGAAAAACCAACCAAACCTCATCCAACCAAAACAGGCAATGAAGAAAAATCACCCCAACCCCAACCGACCTCAGGTTCACAAAGCAAATATATAATCATCAAGAAGGTTTATTTCCCTTCCAGCCTACCACAAAGCTTTTGCAGATGCAGATTCAAGTCGATGTTTGAATTTTCCCAGGCACTGTTTAATAGCTCTGGATGTGTGCTTATGGCAACTGTATTCCCACCAGACCATTTAAGTGGAAAACACATTTGCTGCTACAATTCTAGTCAGAAGCTTGATTAAGCAGCCTAACTGCAGGCATGCAGCACCAGTTGGAACGTTCAAGGATATGCAAAATACCCACAGAAGATAGGCAGGCACGGCTTTGGACTTAGAGGAGACCATGTAGGAGCCAGGCACAATATCCTGTGGCATCCAGAAAACACTAAAATTGAGTCCACAATGTTCTGGAGAGGAAATTCAGTTATCCTTTAGGAGAACTGATGCAGGCTTTGGACCATATATCTGAGCTGGATAAAAGTCCCAGAGAAGTCTGTGTGTAGTATATGAACCCATTTAAAACTAGAAATCATGTGCTGCAGCTTAAGGAGAAAAGCAAAGGAAAAAAGGATTTATGAAGGAGAAGGAATGCCTTTCAGTAGAGAAATCTATACACATCTGGAAATGGGGGAAAGAACGTGGGAAACCATTCAAACACACAGCCCTTCAGGTCTTTAACAGAGGGACTGCCATGCCTGGCAGCTTATTTATTTATACCAGCTATGTCAACTGGTCTAGTAATTAGGACATGTTAATTAGTAACAAAGAAAGAACACAGTTTAGGTTTTCATAAATTGGAGCTTACAGGAATGAAGACAGAGCTTACCAAGCTATGCCCCAATTAGCCACCTGCCTGTTCAGAGAAATAGTTACAGGTTATCGTCACTTTTTCACTCCATTACAGTATGTAGCATTCAGTTCTCCATTGGAAAATAAAATCATAATTAATAATCAGCTCTCAGGTCATCTGCTTTGCTCTGTCTCAGCCTGGCATGCATCTACCAAACTCAAGGTTAGCCCCATTACATAAGGCATACCCTAAGAAACTGTCTGCTTTGACAGACTATGCTCCTCCTAGAATCACAGAATGGGTTGGGTTGGAAGGGACCTTCAAGATCACCCAGTTCCAACTCCCCTGCCATGGGCAGGGGATGCCTCCCACCAGCCCAGGTTGCTCAAGACCTCATCCAACCTGGCCTTGAACCCCTCCAGGGAAGGGACATTCACAGCCTCCCTGGGCAACCTGTTCCAGTATCTCACCACCCTCACTGGAAAGAATCTCTCTCTAATCTCCAGACTAAGTCTGCCCTCCTCAAGCTTCAATCCATTCTGCTTTACAGTTCTCAGGCTTTGAATACCTTTACTCAAGACTTATTTCCTATTTCAGAAGCCAGCCTTCAGGAAGCTCAGAAGCTCCAGCAGGTTGCACAAGCTTTCCCATTTGCCTGCTTGCTGCTACACTGAGTTCTTTCTGCCACTCAGTAGCAGGAGAGCTCCAACCTGAAAAGCTTTCTGTAAATCCATGTTGATCTTACTAGAATTATAAATAAGTAGACACACCCTCAACACCAGGAAGAATTGAATCAAGACTAAGCTAAGAATCCACCTAAAAGCGATCCAGCATATGACCCTGTCCCAAAGGAAAGAAGTTTTGGATAGATCCTCCCTCCCAGAACAGCAGGAAACATTCCATAAGGGATTCAAATATTTAATCATGTAATTAATTGTCAAAAGAGCTGACACATCACTTCCAAAACATCTTACAGCACGAAATCTTGCATGGTCCCTAACCTCCTCAAGTTAATTGTGCCTAGGGGAGATCACTAGCTTGTAATACAGTAATAAGTAATTGTTTACTGTTTCCTTTGAAGTACACTTTTGCTGCCACACTGCTTACCAAAAACATCTCATCAGCAAATCCAGAAAATTCTTTTTTTGCTAAAGGGATAATTACAAAGCTGTCTACATAACAAGCTAGCCTCTTTGAAGCTTTAAAATCAGAAAGCCAGGCTGGATTTCTATAATGAGGATTTCTCTTTGTTTTGATGGATCTTTTCCACCCTCAGGAACCTTACCGGCACCGTTTTCTTCTCACATTCCCCTGCCCAGTCACAGCCTGCTAGCAGCTACTGAAGGAGCATTGAACTAGATGCCTCACACAGAACTCTTCTTGCCCTACTGTTAGCTAAAGATAAGAAACTGCAGTTTCACAAATACCCTTTCACTGTTACCAGAGCTAAATGACTCATTTGTAACAGGTTATTCAACAAGCTGGAAGCCTTATCTTCCAGAAAATAACTTCATTGTAATTAAAGAGATTGCTAGTTCCTATCAGCAACATAAACAAGCAGGAAAGAATTTATTATTTAAAGAAAGGAAGGAATCAAAGCAGGCCTCAGGAATTAGCAGGAAGTAAAAAGCAGCTCTAGATTCTGTTAATGCCACTAGATAAGCACCTAAATTTCATTAAAGCACTAATTGAACAAGCTTAAAATAGTCTGCTTGCACTGAATGTATTCTCTTCTGTCCCCAAGTGGCTATAAAATTCTCTTGGCCTAAAGGGGATAGGGGGGGAAGTACATTTTAGGCTTTTCCACCTCCCTGCAGAATCAGTACCCAGTGTAATAACCTCAGCCTCTATCAGCCTGAAAATCTTGCCTCAAGGATGACTGAAGAAAGCCATGCTCCAGAAGTGCCCTGAAAGAAAGCCTAGGATGACACCAGGATTTCTGGCTTCCCTTGGAGAACTCCACAGAAGAAACTAAGAAATGAAGGAGCAGGACAAAAGTAGATTAAAAATTAAGCTGAATTCCATATACAAGATATTAATGCTGTCAATAGAGTATTGCTCCAGTTCTGCATGGGCCAGTAATTAAGGGCTTAATTTTCATAGGTGATTCATGGAATGGTTTAAGTTGGAAGAGACCTTAAAGATCACCTGGTTCCAAACACACACACCCCCACCCCCCACCCCAGCATGGGAGGCTGGAACTCTCTAGTTAAAACCAAATATTTTCATTTATCACTGCTGTGTTTTGGTGGAGGTTTGAGTTTGTTTTGGGTGTGTGTTTGCTTGGGTTTTGGTGTTTGTTTTGGTCTGGTTGGGGTTTGTTTGTTAATCAGACTTCTTTCCTCAGGCCATGCTGCTTATTAAAACCTGAAGTGAAACAGCTCAGAGACAGCTAGATTCAACTTCTTGTGGCTTCTGGTTTGGTGTGTGTTTTCCTCTGCACCTGCCACCCACAGCTACCAAAGTAAACATTAAAGACCAGCATGAACAGCCAGACCAGGCAAGAGTAGCCCCACTTCCTACAGAAGACAACAGCAGATCACTAAATCAGATGATAGGCAAAAGCAATTAGTAAGGAAAACTTTACGTTAATGAAGCAGCAGAGCTTGTTAGGTCATCTTAATTATGCATGCTAAGTTCTGACTTGAGGCTCAGAAAGCTGTGGAAGATGAATAGTTGTAGAGTATATGGGAAAAATAAATCTGAGCTGCTCTCTCTCTCTTCCTGCTCTGCTTTGCTTGGTTTGAATCACAGTTGTCATAGAAATGGAGGAGTTCCTTTCTGCTGGGTGGGTTAGGGTTGGTTTTGTTCTTTTCCTCTTCCTGGGTGCTGCTTGTACAGACTTGGGGGGTAGGGGGAGTGGGGGAAAAGTGTCCCAAAGTAAAATTTCTTGAAAAGAGTAGAGCAGTCTTCTTTTTCCAGGGCATTGATCCATTAATACAGCAGAGGTGACAATCAAGTTAGAACTGAACAGGAATGTTCAGTCAGAACCAGAGGATGGTAAGAGGTGGAAGGGAGCTCTGAAGTAAGGCCAGGCTGGATGTGGCTCTGGGGGAAGCTGATGGAGTGGGAGGAGCCCCTGCCCACGGCAGGGGATTTGGAACTAGATGATCCTTGAGGTCCCTTCCAACCCTATCAAGTCTGTGATTCTGTAAGTCCAACCCCAGCCCCCAGGTAGAGCAGGACTAAGCAAGAGGTTTTTCCATCTTGCAGAGAAGTCAAAACCTCATTTCTTCGCTCCAGGCTGAATCCGGATGAACCCTTGCAAACTTCAGCACTTTAGGTGCTCAAGCTTTTTGCCGATTTTTTTCTGAACTCCCTGTAGTCATCACCAACCAGTACAGAGAGCACAAAGCCCCCGTTCAACCCCCAGCAGCTGGGCTATTCCATAACTGCCTTTAATCCATGTGGGGAACCTTTCATTCCTGAGGGCATTTCTGACTTCAGACATGAAAAGCAGTGAAATGGAAGTCAGATTTTACAAACTTCACTTTAGTGATAAGTCAATAAAACTATTTTTTATTTTATTCCACTTCCATTCCACTTAGTTCTGAGCACAGAAAGAGCTCTCTGCAACGATGTCAGGGTGTTATTCACATCTTCCAAACTGACATCTTGGCACTGGTGGGTTGTTTTTTTCCTCCCCCCCCCCCTGCACGGTAAGGGCCAAACTATCAAAGCTCTGTAAACACTTAACACTTGTCAAGATTGTTTGGCCTTTAACTAACCTTTACATTCCATCTGCATATCTTAGGGATGTAAAACCCAGGTAATCAAAGCGCATTTCAATGCTTAATCAACACAAAGAACCTCCATCAAATATTCATCACAGTCTGCAGGAATATTTGCTTCCACTTAAGATTTACAAAGAGGGCTCTTAAGGGCCCAGAAGAGAAACCAGTGTGGTTTTCACTCACTTCTTTATCATTTTGTATCCCGAGGCAAAGAGCTGCTATAAAGTAGGGTCTTACGCAGTCAAATTCTAACAATAACACTTCTCTGCCTCACATCAGAAGCTTTCCCGAGCGCTGCACGTTCTTCACAGCAGCACAAAAGATGAAAAACACGCAGCTGGGCCACAGATATTCCAATATTTGTTATTTTCTGACTGGATGGGCCATGACCCTATTTTCTGATAACTGGTGCTACCGATCCTGGTAATTACCCAAAGGTCTGAGATCAATTATACCTTTGATCAGTGCATAAAATACACAGCTACAATGAGTGAGATGCACTTTTCAACTAAAGAAGGGGGGGGGAAAGAAGATTGATGCACACAGCGAGGCATTAAATCACAGAATGCCAGGTTGGAAGGGACCCCAAGGATCACCCAGCCCCAAGGATCATCTGGTAAGCTTTAATGGCATGAAATAATAAGCAGCAGCCATATGCAAAACTAGATGCATATTTCACACATTTCTCACTTTTTTGGGGGGGGTTCATTTGCTTAGATAGATTTTTTTCCCAACAATGTAACTTTCAAGTAGCCTGAGTTGGGATCAGTAAATGGCAGAACAATAGAGACAGCAAATAAATCAAATCATGTTTGCAATGTTCGTGCTGTGAGCATTATACAAAATTAAGTATAATAGAAGAAGGGGAGGGGGGAAATGTTCCTTCAAAAGCCATCATTGCCCAAGAGCAGGACAAAAAGGGAATTAGGTTTTAGCTGTCATTAGGTATCTAGAACATATTTAAAGCTTAACAGCAGGAAAAAAAGCCATCCACAAGATGAGCTGCGTTGTGTGGCTCAGTTAACATACTCTAGAGGAGTGCTGGATAACCAAGAGATCAATCTGCAACAAACAGAATTTGCTCTTCCTCTTCAAATGGAACATGAAAAGGCTTCCCAAAGAATAAATAATAAATGACTAAAATTAATCCAAACATCATTGGAACTGTCAGCAAAGGTGTTGCAGTTTGCTCCAGATCTTTCCAAACAAACTGAAAAACTAAAGAGGTTCTAAGGTAAGATAGGTTTTAAATTAGAGCCTTTAATCCCATCCTAACATTTCTAAGTTGAATCACAGAAACATTCAGGTTGGAAAAGATCCCCAGGATCACCAAGCCCAACAACAGAATTCCAACTCATGAGCAGAAACTCACTGACAACCCATATAAGGAAAGTTTATTGCCACAAATGTGATTGTCATGAATTGAAGTCAGGCCAGAGAGCAGTGGAAACAGAACAAAAACAAAGCACCAAACAAACAAGCAAAAAGCCCTCACAACCAGCCAGACTAATTAGCTGTAGGAAGGTACAGAAACTGGAAAGTAGAATAGAATAGAATTAACCAGGTTGGAAAAGACCTTCAAGACCATCAAGTCCAACCTATCACCAACACCATCTAATCAACTAAACCATGGCACCAAGTGGCTCATCCAGGCTCTTCTTAAACAGCTCCAGTGATGGTGACTCCACCACCTCCCTGGGCAGCCCATCCCAACAGCCAATCTCTCTTTCTGTATAGAAAGAAACTATTATTCATAATATTTATGAAACCTATTTCACAAGGACTCTGTGGAAATTAACTAGTGCACATTAATAAAGGGTGAATGTTTAAGTGCAACAAATCCACAGAGAAACAGGGTGGGGGGGAAATGCCATTTACCTTGACTTAGGCCAGGATTTGACATGTTCCTATACAGTATTTCTACTGAACTAGAGAAATATGAAGTTCACAGAATTGTCAGGGCTGGAAGAAACCTCAAGGCTCATCCAGTTCCAACCCACCTGCCATGGGCAGGGACCCCTCACACTACAGCAGGTTCCTCAGAGCCGCATCTTCCTGGCCTTAAAAACCTCCAGGGCTGAGGCTTCCACCACCTCCCTGGGCAACCTGTGCCAGTCTCTCACCACCCTCATGGGGAAGAACTTCTTCCTAACATCCTTAATTATTTAAAGTATTTAAAATGCAGCATTATTATCAGAGGAAAAAACCAGTATGTGTAACTTTGACAGAAAGTTAATATGGCCATGTATGGAATCTACAGAACAGCACAGGGACTGGCCCCTGTGTCCAGAAATATTTGGGTTCATTCCTCTGGAAAATTTGAGTAACAAAAATAAGAAGCCCAAAGGCTTATTTGTAATCCTCACAAACATTGAGAAAGGAACCAAACACTGATATTCATACCGTCATAAATCCATCCAGCAAACCTGAATCAGGCTTAGGAGGTGCTTGCAGCCTCTCCATAGACCACTTCTCGATGATGGAGGACACCTGGGTGTTTTCTGTGTTGAGAATCCTGAATCCTGTCATGTTGACACCACTGTACCGGTAGGGTTCCACATCCAGGGCAAACAGGTCCTGAAATTGCAATCATGGAATTGTTTGGGTTGGAAATGCCCTCTGAGATTATCAACCCAACCACTAAACCACAGCCCCAAGTGCCATGGCCACAAGGCTTCTTGAACACCTCCAGGGATGGTGACTCCACCACCTCTCCCTGAGCAGCCAGTGCCAACCCCTGACCACTCCTTTCATACAGTGCAGTTCTTATTTAACTGTTAGACCACCTGCCCAGCAGAGAGTTGTCACTCCTGGAATTTGCAGGAGGAACAGTGCTGGATGTGCTAGGAGGTATGTGGAGGTCTGTGTGTGTGAGCAAGCAACTCACTGACCCTGCAGTGGGAGCAACCTGAGTCGCAGAGCAAGAACAGCTTCAACCACCAGAGGAAGGGGGGAAACCAAATAAATTGACTTTCCTTGAGCTAATATTTTTAAGAGACATAATCAAGGTTACATATAAGATGCTGCTATTCTGGAACATACTTCTAATGTCACTGAACAGCCAAATTCTGCACATAATTCACATTTAGCCATACATCTCATTTTCAATGTGCTGGCTTTTCACTGAATCCATTGTGTTTACCAGCTAGGCTGAAGAAGATTAAACATTGTACAGAAAACCAGAATACAATTCAGTATTCACTGATCACATCACTAAGCCCACAAAAAAATATCAACCACTTATCAATCACTGCCCATTTTTAATTACAGTTAGTAATTATGATCCCATTTTCCCTATGGAATAGTTAAGGTACAGAGGCCAAGGGGCTTTTAAGTTATTTATTTACAAGTAGCTTAACCTCATTCTAAAGATACAAAACATTTGACTGCAAAGGAAAGGTGGAACATGACCAGACTGTGTCACATCTTTCTCTCAGTTTTTACTGAGGAAGAAGTCTGACCCTCAGATGCAATTATTTAATCCAAACAGTGTCGTGTTTACACTGGAATCTAACAAATACACACAACAAAGTTATGCATTCATTACAAATCCACCCAGGTCAGTGCATTAATGAGCTACTGCATTAGACCCTGAATCAATCACAAGGAGAATACACAGAAGGACTGCTGGAAACACTGACTGGAGAATTTATTTGACAGGACTGTCACCGTGGCAGGTAAGAAGCAATTAATACATCAAAACAACTAAATTCTGATGCAGGTTCCTGAGCTACACTGCAGAAATCAAAATCCCTCATCTGTTTGTGCACACTAAGCTATCCCTGGAGAGCTCCCAGTCGATAGAACACTTGTCTCTCCTCAAAAAAAACCAGCTTGTGTTGTAAAACGGAAGTAATTATTATGAACTTAACCCTGCTTGAAAGCTAAAGCCTCCAGTGCTACACACTCAGATGCTTTTTCATGTCTAGCAGCTTCCAGAACACACTGGCCAGCAATAATTAAGCCATCCTGATGAGTTTTCACTACAAGTAGGAAAACTCAGAACAAACCCCAAAAACCCAACCTTGTTCCAAAAAGAACTTTCCCACTTTCTCAAGCAATAACATTAAGGAAAGTAACACCTCTGTTAGATGCCATCATTGTTTCCATAAGCTACTTACCAGGGTGGTGAAGATATAGTGATAGTATTCTGTCATCATTCCCATAGCTAAAGCCTTGGAAAAAAATAAAGACAAGATTAATGTTTTTGAGGGCACATAATATATTTTTTTATCACATTTACATGGCAAATGAATAGCTGCAAAAGAACACTACTGAGAGCATACCATAGGGCTGGAATTACACTAAAATTAGGTCAAGCAAGTCATTTCCTAGCAGCTAGAGCAGATTACTGACTATTAAAAGGAGTTTATGAAGCAGATCTTCTGATAGAAAGAGCATTATTTGACTGTTTAGTGCAGTAAACGTGGAAGAGGCTCCCAGTTTTACATACTAATGGAGGCATTAAGTTGCCACACAAAATTTGAGTCGACAATATTTTCATTCATTATTCAATCCTTCCCTTCAAAAGAAGGGCCTAATAGGAAACATGTTTTGTATGTTGATGAACAATGCCATGCATTTAAGAGAGGGAGTCGAGCTTAGGTTGTGCTATGTACATTGTCTCCCAAGCAGGGAAGGAAATATTTGAGAGTCAAGCTTTGAGCAGTGAGATACCTGCCAGTTCAGTACAAATATAAGCAAACACCTAGCATGGCTCTATCAACTCAGATATCAATCAAGAACCTTCATCTCTCTTACTAAATGTGCAATATCAACCAGGTTTAGAGCAATTATGCATTTGAAATGGTCACACTGTTCTCTCAACAGCAAAGCTTTGTAGGTACCATTGTGAAGCACTAAACCATGGATGTCTCACCCTTCTTCATTAAGGGTATTTTATCCTGAGTATTTTGTATCTTGATGCTCTGCACAAAGCTTGCCTCAGACTACAAGGATTTATCCAGTCATGTTAGTATCTAGAGTGATTTGTACCTGCTTTTGGTACAGTAAAAAGGCTACAAAGCAAGCAACATTTTCTTCTTTTCCAGGAATTCTCAAGGAAATTCTTTGCCCAGTTGCTACCAGATACATCTCCTTGAACATGCTGATGGCAACAATTATACAACTGACCTCCCCAGAATCTATGTATAAAAGAATTATGAGAGCTCTGAAAGCTGTGGGAGCCTTTTTATTCATGACACTGCCTGCAGAAGGATGGAATGCCTGATCTATGTCCTCTTTTCCAAAGGGAAATTAAGAGTTAAAATGAATTCCAATTCTCTGCTGCAGATCAGATTTCATGTTTGAGACAAGAGTTGGCCAAGAAATGCAACAACAGCTTTCCAGATGATGCTTCTGTCAGTGGATTTCAAATTCCACAGCAACAAATTCACAACTAAATATTGAGTATAGTGTGACAGGAGCAATTTAAGTTCTCTTAGACAGAGGAACACTATATCTGATGAGAAATGCTACAGGCTTGCTAGAAAATGTGCAGCTACAAACTTAGCTTTAAGAGTTGTTGTTGGTTTTAAATAAGGCCAAATCACCTCCCTTTGTTTACCTCACACCTTTGCTGTCACCTATGCCTAACTGTCTTTCATACTTCATACCATCTCTACACAAGGACACCCTGCTCATGTTCCTGGTTCTGCTCTGTGCCACCAGCTTCACTGTTAATATTTCCAATCATCCTTCCAAGATATCCCTTCTCATGTCTCCCCAAGTTCATCCTTCCATTACTGAAAATAATTAATAGTTCATAAATTAATATGTAAATACTTTATTTTCAGCAAGCACTAATTTAGAATATCACTGAATAACATGAAGACAGTTTCCATGTCCTTTCTGTCAGTGGTGACATCAAAAGCTCACATTCAGCTGCAGAACTACCAGTTTTAGAGAGATTTAGAGCACTGCAATAATGGAGCTGAACAGAAAGCTCAGACTCTGCACAAACTGTAAACACTCATGAAAGAATTGTTCCAGGTTCTCCCTTCTATAATCTTTAAAATGAGCAAAGTAGTTACAGAAAAGAGTTTGCAATGTAGAGAGGTTGAATGCTCCTACAACAACGCTTTTGATTTTGTTCTCATTTCCCTTGTCTCTATTTCACAATGTTTTCCTGTGAAAGAAAAGCTTCCATTTACCTAGAGACTGCTAGGTAGAGTAGAAGTGTAGTTGGAGGTGTCCCTGGTGGCTGCAGGGGGGTTGGACAAGATGACCCTTGAGGGTCCCTTTCAACCTGATGCAATCTGTGAACCTGTGTAAATAATGCTCCTTGAGGGAGTTAGTGCTCGTACTGCAGCTCTGCAGTGCCACCAAGATATTTTCCAATCTCTGTTTTAAAGATGGTAAAATAATTAAATGTACATTTAAGGGCTAAACCATGAGATTAACTAGGCTGGCTTCTCCACAGCAAACAAAACACCACCAGCAGAGGTTTAGAATTACTAGGACTTAATAAAAGCCTTTTTCCTTATTCAGTGAACAATAAAGCAAAGAACTGCTAGCACGTGTGGATGTTTGCTAGCAGTTCTGATTGCACTTGCAACAATAGCTCCAAGTGCCTTTAATGAGAGACATATTTCCAAACCTTAAACACACTGTTTTCAGTGTAAACCATACAGTCTGCTGGCAACCATGATATAAACATGAATTACAGCCACTAAAAGCTGTGCATTCGAAATGCAGAGTATTGTTTCGGTTGAAGTATTGCTCCTCTCCTCCTTATTGCAAGCCACAGTTCCATTAAAGGAAACTGTAGGGGAAATGGCCTCTGAGCATAATGAGACCCCAACCTTTGGAGCTGGCTTGTTAAACTGAAGATGACACACAAAAGCTCTGTCTGCTCAGCACACTCCAGGGTTACAGGAATCTTTTTTCATGAGCCATGTCCTTTGTGTTCAAAGATGTCAGTGGAATTTGCTGCAGCAACACAAAGCTAGTTAAATACTTCAGGAGGTGAGATCCAGAAGAATCCCAATCTTACTTGTACACACACACACAAAAGGCAAAGGTTAATTCTATTCTATCTCCAAATTAGTTACCCCAAGATGTTTTGCAGTTCTGCAAGTGGTGTGAGGAGGACAAGGCTCTAAAAGTTCTCTATTAGCTCTGTCCTCTCAGCGGAGCACATTGATGTGGCCTGCTGGTAACAACCCATTCAAATATTACTATCTGATTATTTAGAGGCTTCAAGAGTGACATAAAACAGCAGTAAGCAAACATTCAGAACCCTGGGTGAAGCATCAATCTGCAAAGTACCAACTCTTCATCGCTGAAAGCCCGACTGAGCTTTGCCCCTGTCCATGAAGCAGTTAATCCATTTCTTTACTCACATGGTGGAAGCAGCTACCATTGGAGTCCCCAGCAAAATGATCTCTCAAATCCTTGGCTGATTTCCAGTCAGGCCTCAGTGAAACTGGCACAGACAATTCCCCTGCTTGTTAAATGCCATGAGATCTGGGAATTCCTTCTGCTTATTAGGGATGAAAACGATTAGGCCGTCTAAAGCAAAGCAAGGATTACCTGTTTCAAGATACCTGCTGCCATTTCATGGCTGCAGTCAAAGATTACATGGAATTCTTTGCCTCTTTTCATTTCCTTTAGCAATGGCTTTGCATCTTTCGTGTCAGCCGGTAACTGACGGATTTTTAGCCTCAGGTTGTACCGGGATGGAGCCTTGATGAGCTCTTGTAATCGAATAAGGCCTTCGAGAAAACAGAGGAGTCAAAAGAAAAGAAAATTAACATAACAAGAGCGTGAATGGCCAGCAGGACAACTTAATGCAAGCACACAAAGCTGCACGATTCTTTTTCTTCCATCGCAGTGTGTTGCAACTGATACACAAAAATTGTATTAAAAAGGAAGAAAAAGATAGAAATGAAGCATTTGCACTCCCAACACTTTATCACAAGTCTTCTTCCTTAATATTAACAGACAGTAAGCAGCCTCAGTTAGGATTACCTTAAGACAGACAAATCTTCCTTTAGCATCACCATGCAGCTATGACATTCCTCTTCAAAGAGTTTATATAGTTCTTGTAATGCAATTAAAGCAATGTCCCAGGCTAACAGTGTGTAATCAGACTAGCCAGGCTGCTAACTCTGTCAGGTTTCCATCCACCACTGTGAAGCATTTCAGCCCTGTGCAGTGCTCTCATGTAACTCCCAGGAGCACATGAAATTATTTTTTCTTTGCTATGCAGGTAACAGAACCAAACTGCAGCAGCAGCAAAGGGGCTCTGGCTACTGCATTTATCTCCATTGCTGCACTGTGGGAGGAAAAACGCTGTGAATGCAAACCCTGCAGTGCACTGACTGAATTCCAGTGCTGGGCCAGTACAGGTCTGCAAAGCTAAGGTTCTCCTCCTATCCTCAAGGAGAAATAAAATAGGCTACTTGAAACTTTCAGTGTGCAGCACTGCTGCTCCTAGTTTCCACATGTGGTATATTTGCATTTAGTGACAGCTAGACAACACAGACTTCAATTTTCAAGATTCTAACATATCATTTTCATCGAGTTTCCAGTCACCATCATTTACTAAGCTCAGATGAATGGTGCAGGGTACAACACACGTCCCAGTCCACACAATGACTCACTTCACTACCCCACCAAGGCTTCAGCTACAAGCAATATTTGCTCATCCTCATCCACACTTAAAAAATAAATCCCTGCTGGCACAAGTTCAACAGTTCCCAGCCTGCTAGGCTCTCCCAGGAATGATTTTGGAAAACAAAACCCCAGCACTCCCAAGGGCTGCTGGCTCCCACTTAAAAACCCCTGGACACATCAATCAGTGGAGGGCAAATGGTGCAAAGAGCTACCGTGATGCTGTGTCACAAGTATCATGTCCAAAGCCACCCTGCAGCTCCTCACTGCACAGAAACAGCTCACAGAACAAAACCCGTCAGGTAGTGCTGAGCACGCTTCTCTCAGGGATGTTTTATTTCTGTGTCAGCACACCAATGAGTAAAGTGCTGAAAAGCAGCATTTCCTCACTCAGGAATTCACAGGAACTGAGGCTGAGGAAAGGCTTTCCAGGTCTGGACCACACTTCAAAAAGAGCCTCTTTCAAATATAAATCAAAGGCTGAACGTTTCCTTCCACACTGTTCCTAGCATTTGTGATGCAGTGTTTGTCTAAAGCGAGAGGAGCACTCCAGTTTTCCTAGAAGATAAACCCCACCAAATTTATTTCCCTGAGGAAAAACATTAAAAGGCATAATTTATGTGAAAAAAGACCCAAACACATACACAATCTTCCTTCTCCCCCCCCCAAAAAAACCCCAACACAAACAAAAAACCCAAACCCAACCCCCCAAAAAGAAAAGCCTAAACAAGCACACACAACTGAAAAACCCAAACTGAACCCCAAATCCTATCATTCTCCTGACCTTTCCTGCTCTGTTATGCCTGGATGAAGGCACTGGAGCTGCAATATGTTGGAGATCAGTGCCCTTGCAAGACACAAAGTGTAAGGAGGTGCATCATCACCTGCTCAGTGCTGGTCACAGCTGATGCTGAACCAACCTAAACAGCAGTGACAAGAATTCTCAAGGGAATCACAGGGAGTCAGCCCTGCTCAAAAGTGAAGTAAACCCCCACCCTGAGTCTGGATTGTTTTGGCTGCAGTCCTTCCCAACCCTTCTGAGCAGTCTGATTTCCCTCACCCTTCTTTCCTAGGTTAAAACTTGTAGGAGGTTGTAGTGAGATAAGCATTGGTCTCCTCTCCCAAGTAACTTCTGATAGGAGAAGAGTTTGAGAGAGGCTGAGAGAGTTGGGGCTGTCCAACCTGGAGAAGAGAGGGCTCCAGTGGGACCTTATAACTATGTTTCAATATCTGAAGGGGATCTACACTAAGGCTGGGAAGGGACTGTTTATATGGGCTTGAAGCAACAGGACAAGGAGCAATGGTTTGAAACTGGAGCAGGGGAGATTTAAGTTGGACATCAGGAGAAATTCTTCACTATGAGAATGACAAAACATTGGCACAGGTTGCCCAGGGATGTGGTTTAACCCCATCCCTAGAAACACTGAAGATCAGACTCAATATGGCCCTGGCAGCTTGCTCTAGTTGGAGACGTCCCTGTTGACTGCAGGGGTTAGAAATGATGACCTTTGAGGGTCCCTTCCAACCCAACACAATCTGTGAAATGGCCTCAAGGTGCAGCAGGGGAAGTTTGGGTTAGCATTAGGGAAGATTAGTCAGGCATTGGAATAGGCTGCCCAGGGAGGTGGAGTCACTCTCCTTGGTAGTGTTCAAAAAAAAGCACAGACAGGCCACATTGGGAGGGCATTTAATGGCCATGGCAGTCTTGGGTTGACAACTACACTTGACAGTTTCAAAAGGGCATGCAGGTAGTTCTTGCATAGTCAGAAAGCTGCCAAAGCCTTCAATGAAGGGAGGAGCAGGCCATGAGAACTGCAAGGCACAAAATGAGTTCTTCCTTCACAATGCATTTGTCCAGGCAGAGCTCAGATTTCAGCCTGGAGTAGTTCTTTAACAACTGATTTACAACCTAAAATGAAGCACAGCCCTCAGCTGAGATGCTGACCTCTCATTTCATTAACATTACAGGTTTCTTGTGTAATGAAAACACAACCAACCCACCCCAACTGAGCTAAAAAAAAGAAAGTATTTTACACCCCTACAGAAATAATAGCTGCATTTGGGGAACGTACTTCCTGTAGTTCCTTTCACCAGGGACACCTTTTTCCTGTCCCTTTAAACTCTCAATTCCTTCTTTTAGCAGCCCCTGTGATAGAGTCTTACCTCTGAATGGCTGGGGAGAATGGGATGTGAGTAACTCTTTTCAGAAGCTGCCATCAATTCATCTTTAAGGAGAATCTTGAAGGAGCAGTTTGTGAGCTCTCCAGCTGGCATCTTCCTCCAAAGAGATCAATCACATTACCTCCTTGACATGTTCAACTTCAACCAGTCCAGGAAGCATGAGCCCCAAGTTTGTTCTAAGACCTGTGCCTCCAGCTCAGCAGTCTTGCAAGCCATTGCCATGCCACCTGGGCTGCTCAAACTATTTATCATTTCCCTTAATGCTGCCTTTGTGCTGCACAGGAAGAATGCAAGCAAATGCACTTTGCAACAGGCTGAACACATGAACCATTTTCTGCACAAAAGAATACTAATGCTCTTTTAAAGGCTACTCCTAGCTTCAGGAGCTCAAAAACTTCCAAAATAATCATACATTGCTCTGCAGAGAGAGCTACCAGAAGAGTTGGTTTTCAGTGAGTTGCTTCCTCTCACTTCTGTGCTCTTCTCTCCTGCCTAGTTTTTCTGGTTATGTATCAAAAACACCCCAAACATCATTGTGCAGTGGGCTTTGAAAGGGTATGGGCAGAAGGCAGGAGAATCCCAGTTTAGTGGGAATGGGAATAGATAGAATGCTGCATGTGAGACAGACTGCACTGCTATGAAATGAGTCAGACACTAAACATCCTGAGCAGATAAGCCACAGGCTCTCAAGATGAGTTTTAGCATCCTCATCCTCTACTTGAAATGTACCTCTGGATAAAAAGATTGAAAGGAAAAATAAAAACAGAAGAGTAAATTACCCTTACTGCCAGGGGGCTGCTCTGTGTCCTTTGCATAACAGAGACACTCTGAAGTGCAGAGGAAATAGAGACGTAGGGCAAAGCAGCTTGGCAGACCTTCCTCATTTATTCATATTTAACCTTTTCTACTACACCCAGATCACTTCACCCAGTTCTGGCAGCGTAAAGCACCCTTAAAACTGTCATCATTTAAATACAGTAGCACTGGTGGGAAGTGTCTTTAACAGAGGAAAAGCTTTAAGATACATAACCCAGAATGAAAGGTCTCTTCTTACTGCAAACAGAATTAACACAGGCAGCTTCTTACTGCCAGCTTTAGAGCCCAACATTTTAGCAGGGATTTTCAGACCTGTAGTTGAAGCTTTGCAGAGCAACCATCAAAATGGTTTGTGGCACCAGACTGAGGGGATGTTTCTTTCACTCCTTGGCCTGCACAATGATACCAATAGAACCAGCGGTGCCCTTCAGCAGGACACAGAGCACAGTAATACTAATACCTGAGGAAAAAGCTCCTTTCTGAAGCACACAACAAAAGGCAGACTGCTTAGCTAGATGTGTGCAGACTCCTGCATTTGAAATACAAACCTCTTTCATTGAATCATTAAGCCTGGAAAAGCCCTCTAAGATCGAGTCCAACCATTAACACACCACCACCATGCCCACTAAACCACGTCCAAGTGCCACATTCACACTTTCCTTGAACACCTCCAGGGATGGTGACTCCACCACATCCACGGGCAGCCTGTTCCAATCCCTGACCACTCTTGCAAGACATTTTTCTAATACCCAACCTCAACCTTCCCTGGTACAACCCAAGGCCATTTCCTCTCATCCTGTTGCTAGTTATAGAGCAAAGAGACTAACCACCACCTCGCCACAACCTCTTTCAGGCAGTTGCAGAGAGCAATGAGGTCTCCCCTCAGCCTCCTCTTTTTCAGACTGAACAATCCCAGTTGCCTCAGCTGCTTCTCATAAGACCTGAGCTCTGGATTCCTTCAACCACTCCTAACAAGACTTGAGCTCTAGAGCCTTCACCAGCTTCATTGCCTCTCTCTGGCCATCATTATGAAAGACCTAAAGAGACAAAGAACCTCCTCTTTCAGACCAAGACAAACCTCCATCTGGAAACAATGACTAGAGGACAGCAGACATCTTTAAAGTTATATTCATACCTGAGACTACTGAAGTGTCATTTATAGGAGAAACTAACTTCAGAGTTAAAAAACCAAACCCCACAACACTGACCAACCAGGAATCCTAATTTAACTTCAGACAGTCAGACTCCCATTTTATTCCTATGCCCATCACTTCATATTTGTGTCTTGGGTCTTCACATCTGAATGTTAGAGCCATTTTACTACTGTTTCAGCATAACCAGCTGTAATTGAAGTGCAAGGCAATAATCAGTTTTATTGTTCTCCTTAAATATGCTAAATGAGGACGTCAGAGCAGGGCTGTGCATGGCTTTTATAGTTACTTTCGAATAGCCAACCCCACTTCAGTCTATTTCCAGTAACAATTCTTTTCTAATAATGGCTTTTCAGCACTGCAGTGATACAAAAAAAAAGTCCTCTACCCCCATCCTACACAATTCCACAAGAGGGAATCAATGTGCTGCTGAGGTTCAGAAAAGGGTTCATGGGAAGGTTTTGGTCTTGGAGATCATCATAACAAGATGAAGAAAAAACCCAACCTTTTTCATCTGCTCTGACTAATCAGCAGCTGCCAGCAGACAGGGGGAAAACAATACAGCATGAATAATATTTCATCATCCTAGGAAGAATAAATTGCTATTAATTGTGACAAACCTGAGTTCAAGAAGGAAGGGTTAAAGTTCTACTGTCTTCAGCAAGAAAGTCCAGCAGAAGGGTGGATGTTTTCCCCAATGGCTACAACTGAAGAGCCTTGGTGATTGAAGAGATGTGGAGCAGAGCTGTGTCACCCCAGCTGATGTGCATGGGAAATCTCAAGTCTGCTCTATTTCTGCTGCCAGATGCAGCCCTCCTTTCCTGATTTGTTACATCCCTCCCATTAGATAACACAGGATAACTGATTGGCAATTGATAATGCATCCATTTGAAATGCACAGAAATAGTTTCATTTAAAAGCTGTGCTAAGCTGTCCCATCCTACTCAGTCTCTGACAAGATTCTAGACTTCATTTAAGTACAGAGAGGACACCCACCCAGCCCTTCCAGAACAACCATCGCTGTGCAGCTACAAAACACAACAACAAACCAGCAAACCTCACAAGATGGAGCTGCCACAGCCTTCCAAGGATACCTTTATTTTGTTCTGACCTAAGTGTTCATAGCTAAATCATTTCTGCTGCAATTCCAGCTGTCTCCAAACATGCTGTTATTAACAATGAGGATAGTTTGTTTGTTTCCTTTGGTGAGGCCTTTCTGCTTACTTCCTCTAGACTTAACCCAACACTTTTAGTCTCTCCTTCCAGGTCCTATTTTCCTACACCCCTGATTTGAAGAGCCCTCATCTTCCTTGAGATCTGCTGCTCAGATCTCTCCCTAGCCACTATTTACCTCTAATCACTTACAAGCTATTTTTCCCACTTAATCCTGTAGCAATGTTCCCTACCTGCCACACACATTCCCATCCCACATCTTCCCCTCTTCCCCCCCAATACTTCATTCCCCTTAGTATAATGTTAACTGCAAAGGTGACTTATCCTTTATTAGTAGTATGGAAAAACACCCCAACCAACCCACACAAAGCACAAGATGTGATAGATCTGGAAATAAGATGTGAAACTGTCCCTTCAGTTGCAAGGGACCTAAATTATTTCATTTTAAAAGTGGCCCCAAGGGGGAAAAAAAGGAAGTTTTGTTCACAACTCAATGCTACCTGTATACTACAGTAAAAATATCAACAAAAGGCAATTGTTCTTTCCTCTGTCTGAATTCAAGGTTCAAGACTGAAGACCAACACAAAAGATTTTTCTCTCTGAAGTCATCTTTTTCAGCTCTTACTTTGGCTTCTGTTCATAGATGGAACAGATTTTTGGTGTTTGTACTCATTCACTCAAGACCAAAACAAATGTTCATTAAGAAAGAAAAAAAAACACCACCCCAGAACCTTGTTTATACAGCTTGAGCTGTAGAAAACATGAGTTGGCAATACATGTGCCACTATGATTTAAAGGCCCTGGCATCTCACTGCACATGGATTCATTGCTATGGAATCCTGAGACTCACAGAATTGTCAGGGAATGAACCTGAAGGATGATCTGGTTCCAACCCCCCTGCCATGGGCAGGGACTCCTCACACTACAGCAGGTTGCTCACAGCCACATGCAGCCTGGCTGCAAAAACCTCCAGGGATGAGGCTTCCACCACCTCCCTGGGCAACCTGTGCCAGGCTCTCACCACCCTCATGGGGAAGAACTTCTTAACATCTGATCTGACTCTACCCATTTCTATTCTTGCTCCATTCCCCCCAGTCCTATCATTCCCTGACACTCTTGCAGCCCTCTTCAGATACTGGAAGCCACAATAAGGTCTCCTCAGAGCTTTCTCTTCTCCAGACTGGATAACCCCAACTCTCTCAGTCTGTCTCCAGAGAAGAGGTGCTATTTAGCATGTATCTAGTCTGTGCTCTTTTGCATTAGAGAACAGAGTAAAGGCTTGAAATGAAGTTGCTGTTTTGAGACCAATTAAAAACATTAGGACAGGCAGCTGATGAACGTGCTGCCACGTCTCAAATTTTCTTTCTTAGGAGACAATTGACTGTAGGAAATCTGTAAATCTGAAAGGACTTAATTAGTACCCAGGGAAAGCTTAGTGCTATTTAATTAACAAAGAGACCATAAATTACTTGAAGGGGAAAGAAAAAAAATAAAACCCACTAAAAAAAAAATCAACACTACAGCACTAACCAAACTCCTTACATCCTGCTAGGGTTGTGGGAAATCCTAGTTAAAAGGAGTGATCACAGGAAGCAAAACCTCTCCTCAGACTGGCAAGAAAAGGGTTCCAGAGCTCCAATCCATACTTTTGTCTCTCCAACAGATGGACCACACTGAGAAAAGGAAATACCCGAGGCTTTTCTTACTCCCTCTCTTTCAGAATAAGACCCCAAAACCTTAATAATCAATAAACAAACCACATCTCTTACATTAAGAAGTTACCCACATTTCCAAGACAATTAAACATGCCTTGCTTGCCCCAGCACCCTCCTTGTACCTCTTACTGCACTCAGATTTTCCTCTTAAAGCCTTAGCTCTGACTGCCACCAGACAGACCTCAAATCAAAATGAAGCTGCAGTGTTTTTCAAAGCTCTCACTGGCAAAGCAAAACAAGTTTCAGGGTGAGGGAAGGGAAACGGAGCAAACTGGTTTATAGCTTCTAGAGAGTTAACAGTTAATTTTTAACTCCTGCAACTCATCTTCAACACAAGCCTCCAGAGCTCTCTTGGTTTCTGTTCCTTGCAGGCAAGACCAGGGCTCCTTCCCCAGTTCTCTTTGAAGAAGCAGACAAATTCCGAACAGATTTGGCACATATCCTAACTTCACCAAGGCCAGCAGCAGGGCTAGAATTCAGGTCTTCTACTTAACCAGCTATTCTAGTGCCTCTTCCAAGATACCATCTTTTCCTTCAGACTAAGTTTTAAATAAAACCAAGAGACATAGCAACCATAGCTGTTAGCAACTGATAAGACACTGCAGAAAACACAGCAAGCAGGAAGATTTATTGGCAGCAATGAGCTCCGGCACTCAGATCTCGGCATCTGACACAGGCTTAGGAGAAAAAGCCCTGCTCATAAACCCACATTGTTTGCTGTGTGCCACCTTGTCAATGCAAATTCCTGCAGTTTAGTGAAGATGTGCTCAATGAAAGAGCACAAGCAGCCACAGCCCTCCTCCCTCTCCTTGTACATGTGAATACATCTGCACAGTCTGATGCTTGAGCCTTACCAGTGCTGTCATCATAAACAACTGTGACTGTTTTCCACTTGAAGAACTGCACAAGGTCAAGGATGGCACGGCTGAGTGAAGAGAAATCTGGATAGAGGCTGACATAGAAGGAGTCCTTGTTGTCTGACACCTGATGTTTCCAGCGGGTCTGGATGTGTGGGACACCCAAAGCGTTGCAGATGGATTGCACAGCATTAGCTGAGGAGCTATGGGATGGTCCGAAGATGGCAGCCACCCCCAGGGACAGCTGATCGCAGGCTGAAGAGGAGACAGAAGTCTGTCAATGATGAGAGGAAAGAAGGCAGTGTGCCAGAAGGTTTTGCACAACTCACATTAAA
Organism: Dryobates pubescens; assembly: GCF_014839835.1. Classification (NCBI taxonomy): domain Eukaryota; kingdom Metazoa; phylum Chordata; class Aves; order Piciformes; family Picidae; genus Dryobates; species Dryobates pubescens. The sequence continues at coordinate 13,392,495 of NC_071639.1, forward strand.
CAAAAGGCACTCCATGAAACACAACCTCACTGCTCAGAGCTCCCTTCTTGGCTAACACCTCAGCTGCACACATTTCAAGTTCACAGACCCACAGATTGCATCAGATTGGAAGGGACCCTCAGAGGTCATCTTGTGCAACCCTGCTCCAGTCAGCAGGGACACCTCCAACTAGAGCAGGCTGCCCAGGGCCACATCAAGGCTGATCTTGAAAGTCTCCAAGGACTTCCAGGGACCACGTCCCTGGGCAATCTGTTCCAGCATCTCACCACTCTCACTGTAAAAACCTTCCAACATAACTCTACCTCCTCCAGTCTCAAACCATTGCTCCTCATCCTACCCTCCTTCTGAACAATCCCTCCCCAGCTTTCCTGTAGGTCCCCTTCAGATATTGAAATGCAGCTCTAAGGTCTCCCTGGAGCCTTCTCTTCTCTGGACTGAACAGCTGCAACTCTTTCAGCCTGTTCTCACAGGATCATGTTTGTGGTGTCCTCCAGACACCCTGTGGCAGGCCCATGTCCCTCTTGTTTTGGAGGTGCCATAGCTGGACACAGCACTCCAGTCTCACCAGAGCAGAGTGGCGGAATCACCTCTCTGAACCTGCTGGCCATGCTGCTTTTGCTACAGCCCAAGTTCAAAGCACACAGCTCAGCTTTCACTAGCAGCTGATGAACAACAACACAACACAGAGCAAACACTCAGCTATGTTTACCAAACACTTCATGGCAGTGGAAGCCACAGAGGCCAGCAACTGTGTGACTTCTGCAAAAAGCAGCGAGAAGAGAACTATGCTCAGCTGCACCTGCCATTTGGAAAGGGGCCACAAGGGACAGTGTTCTAACCAGGGCTGCTTAGGCACTAATTCCTTCCTCAATCCATCAAATTGCACATGCTAAGGAATTTCTCGTTAAGCATGAGGCAAATTATTAAATCTCACTGGAAGGGTCATTTGAATTTCCGTAACAGGAAAGTGGGCAAGTTGGTTAGCAGCCTTCCCAACCCAACATTTTCCCTAAAAGGTGATAATAAAACCCAAACCCTTATCTAGAGATTAAACAACTAAAACACCCATAATCAAAACAAAGTTCTTTCCCTTCTTGCCCCTGGAAACACTTTTTTTTTCAGTACAGTTCTATCAGTAGATAAAGCTGGTGCTGAGAGTCACTGCCATGATGCTGCTGCATCCAAGTGGCTTAGCTCTTCTCTCTCCAGTATAGGATGGCCCTACCTATGTGGTGTATAAGTAGCCTCTGGTCTGTGTTATCTCTCCCAGTATGCTCCAGAACTATCTGGGAAAAGAATAGTTGTGACATGCCAAAAAGAAGGCAGGACTCCAAACCCACCTGGCCGTTGTGATCCTGGGCAGCCTGCTGTGAGTGACCCTGCTTTGGCAGAGGGGTTGGACTGCATGAACTCCACAGGTCCCTTCCAATCCTCACCATCCTGTGAAACTCCCCAGCCCAATTTAGATGCAAGTATTTGTATGAGGTTTGATTAATTAATACTGTTCCTCCTCCATCAACATTGCTGACAGCTGAGGAAGCCAGCAGTGGGAAGCCTTTGCTGTGTTACCTTCCTCAGCAAGACAAAATTGTTTTATTGTGCACATTCTTTGCAACATGGTGAAAATACTGCTGAGGTCTTTCAAGTGCATTCCAGAATCCATGCTGGCACACCTTGCTACTGCTGCAGAGCATCAAAGGGGTTGAGTGAACTCCTGCTATACACACAGGATCCCCACTGCAATCCTGAGTGAGGGATCAGGGTCTGTGACTAGCCTGGTTGAAAAAAACCATAAAATTATGCTAATGTTGCCCTTCCTAAGAGTAATCAACAAGCTTTATGCAAATGTCAGTGAATGGGATCACTAACAACAGCAATAGCTACCAGATGGCATTTCAATGGGCTTCCCAAACTCCCCTCCCCACACCCGTTTCTGAGATGCGAATAATGCCATCGATTCACACATGATCTGGTATGGCACCAGCTCTACTGGATGCAGACCAACTTTTCCTGTGCATTGAGGGATAGTTTGTTTGCTTTTGCTGTATTCCTCATCTTGGAAATCCTATCTTGCCTTCAGGTTGCTCTTTCACACAGTGCCTTTTAAAAGCCCATTAACATTTCATCTACATTCATCTTCCATAGTATGTGTTACTAAGAGGTCTGAAGAGGCTATTTTTGATCCAGTGCCTGCCTGATCACTAATGGACATAATCATCAACGACAAGATGAGTCAAATGCTGAAAACCTCATTGTTAAAAACCCTGCTTTGGAGCCATCATAATAAAATGAACAATTTTATGTTAACCTTTAGCCTTTGATGCCCAGCTAAAGCACCTGTCAGCACAAATGCAGAGGGCTGCATTGTGAATTGATGAAGCAAAAAAAGCTATTAGCGCTGCAAAATGACACACTTTGTGACACAGCCTGACCAGTTGTGTTCTCACTCAAGATGCAAGTGGGAACAATGAATATAGAAAGTCTGTGCAATCTATCCAGTCAATGGCAGTTGCCATTCTGGCTTCAGCTACCATGGTCTATCAAGTGCTAGCAACACAATATTAGGGCTAGCTCGCACTTTCAAACAAACCCCAAGAAAGGATTAAAGGTAGATTTGTTGTCTCAGAAGAGGCTTGAGGAATTAAATAGCACAGGAAAAAAATAGATTTTTCTGTTCCTTACATCCTGCCTTGGGAATGGAGAGAAAGTGTCCCACTGAACTTCACAGAACATGTGCTGAAGTCAGGAAGTAGTTGAATTTGGAAAGGGCAAGGAGAAAGAAGAGGCCAGAAGTAAGAACCAACCAAGATGTTGCCCAAGATGGAAGGGAGAGAGTAGTGTCTCTCATAACCTGCTTTAATCCACCATCCAAAACCAACTATAAGACACACTGCTAAAAGTGGTGGTGGCCTCTTGCTTCTGCACACTCTCCTCTGGGGGCAAAAAACCCACCTCATCTTGTGGGGCATAAATATTTAGCCTATAACATTGTCCATAAACCAAAGCATCTTACAATGGACCCAGCTGTGATTTTGTTCACATCTGGACACCATCTGTTTCCAATAGGCTTTAGGGGGACTTGGAATTTTCCAGGACAAAGTCTGGAGGCAGTGTTTTGTCACTCCAAAGAAGCTGCTCTCAAACACATCCTAGTCCCAAGGCTCAGGAAGCCAAAATGTTTTAGCCTTTACATATTTAAAGGACTGGGGTTTAGACAGGGGCAGTGGAATCTGAGGTTGCAATCTGATCTTTTCCAAGCAGTTACTATTAAACCTTCAAGAGGTGGCCTTCAGAGCAGCTTTTGCTGTCAGCCATGAACTTGTCCAGTCTCACTGCACGTGGCTTTATTGGCCAGACAATGTTTCAGGCAGGCAAACCATGAGAGGCTTTAGTTGCTCATCAAAAAATTAAATAAGCAAAAGGTTACCTTTCTTGGATGCTTCAAAACTGTCATAGAGGTTGATCTTCTGGGTGTCATACGTTAATGTGGTGTTGGGCAGAAGAGTTCTGTTTCTGTTGATCGTGTTCACAGCAAATCTGAAGGCTAATTCTTCTGCTCCCATTGGACCAGATTCCACACACTCAAAAATGCCTCCTGGTAGTGGGAGAAAGGAGAAAGAAACCAACCCATCAGTAAGCCAAAACAGCACGACGGCCTGAAATGGCCATTAGTCAGGAAATGGCCTGGAACTGTGCTGGGGGAGGGTTAGGTTGGAGACTAAGAAAAATTTCCCTGCTGCAGAGTGGCCAGGGATGGGCACAGGCTGCCCAGGGAGGTGGTGGAGTCCCCAGCCCTGGAGGTGTTCAAGAAACCTGGGGCCATGGTTCAGTGGCTGTGGTGGGCTGAAGGCTGGATTTGATGATCTTGGAGGTCTTCCCCAACTGAAACAATTCTGTGATGCTGTGGTCTGTTCTGCAACGTGATCCATGATAAATTAAGCATCACAGCATGGCTGACACAAACATGACCTTAGCAGAGGAAATGAAAACACTGCTCTCTGAAGAGATGAATGAAAGGTACTAGAGCAGCTCCAGAAATAACAAAATAATTACAACTTCAGGCCTCTTGAAAGCTTTTCCATGTGATTTCTCTTCCCAACATTACACAAAAGACAAATTGTGCCACTGATTTGGATTTCTAAAATGATTCAATTAATAGGAAAGAAAAAGCATAAAAATACACAGGGAAGTTCAGTGGTCCAGAAACTGGCAATTTATGGCTGATTTGTGTGGAGAACAGAGCCTAGTGGGATCCTGAAGTAAACAAGCAAAAATTTCATGGGGCACAGGAGGGTCTGGTTCAGTATGAGGCCTATCAGAGATGCTCTTTCACTTCTCCAGTGTAACCCAGTGGTGGTGAATTCACAGGCTGCAGAAACATTATTGGAGAGGAAAGTGTGACACAGGAGCAGAAGGCAAAAGCACAGATTCTGAACAGCTGACATTCCTCTGTCATTTGTAATGCATTTGACTGGCATTTTGTTTCCTGAATAATTACCCAATTACCTGTTCCAGGAGAGCTGTTTATAGTCATAGGATTGTCATAGAGTCATTCAGGTTGGAAAAGTCCTCTCGGATTGACTCCAACCATCAAGACAACACCACCACAGTCACCAAACCATGTCCTCAAGCCTCCACAAGTTTCTTGAACACCTCCAGAGATGGTGACTCCACCACCTCCCTAGGCAGCCTGGTCCAATCCCTGACCACTCCTGAAGTAGAGAAATTGTTCCTAATACCAAACCTAAACCTCTCCTGGTGCAACTTGAGGCATCCTATCCTTGTCCTATCACTTGTTACTAGGGAGATCAGACCTACCACCACCTGGCTCCAGCCTTCTTTCAAGGAGTTGTAGAGAGCCAGAAAACCTCTCTTCAACCTCCTCCAGGCTGAACCACCCCAGTTCCCCCCAGCTGCTCCTCACAAGCCCTGTTCTCCAGACCCTTTCCCAGCTTCCTTGCCCTTCTCTAGGCAAGCTCCAGCCCCTCAATGACCTTTGTGGAGCATGTGGCATAATTCCTAAAGACTGAAACGTGATCTAGATATGCAAATGCTGCTTGCACTGTTTGTCCTTCCATTCTGTCTCCATCTACATCCCAGAATCCAGCATCAGTTGTATCCAGAGCTTGGCTTCAGCTTGTTTTGTTTTATTGAGTCTAAATGCCAAGAAGTTATTAGCTAATGTGATAATTATGCTCTAAAACGTTGTTCACTAATCTAATGATTAGGTTTTTAAGTACTGAATGAGAAGCCTCTTGGGGGGAAAAGAAAAAATCAGAAAGGTTTTTTTGGCAAGGAAGCAGGAGCTGTGCACCCTACCTTATCTGAACTCTCTACGTGGAGAAACTGGGACCTGTTCTCCTCTTTGTCTAAAGCAACTCTCTTTTGATCATTCCCCCCCATATTTTTCTAGTTGGGGCTGTTCAGCCTGGAGAAGAGAAGGCTCTGGGGAGACCTTAGAGCAGCTTTCCAGTACTTAAGGAGGGCCTACAAGAAAGCCAGAAGAGGACTTTTCCCATCATGCAAATTAGATTTAAGTCACATCCCCCAAAATGCTGATCCTGTCATTGCTAGGGACCATCGTGGAGAGCAGCAGGGTTTCAGCCTTTCCTAATGATTTATGGAAACCACTGGGCTCAGTCACTTCAGAATTCAACTCAAATCTGTAATGAGTCAGAGCTGCAGAAGAGCCTGTTCAGAAAGAGCAGTGACAACTTAGTTGAAATGCTGCTCATGCCATGGAAACAATCAAGTGTGACATCTTGTCTTTTACATCTGGCAACAAGTTTACTGAGGGGAAGTAAGAGTCACCTCTTCTGTTTTCCAGACAGGTGGCAATACAGATCAGAGTGTGGAACATTTACTTTGGGGGACTGGGAGCTACTGGGGAGAGTCCAGAGGGGGACCATAAAGACACTGAGGGGCACCTCAGTAGCAAGGGGCCCAAAACTGAACCCAGTTGTGGGTACTGAACACCAGTGCACGATCCCTTCCCAGGTGCTGCTGGTCACACTGTTCCTGAAGGTGACCAGGATGCTGTTTGGCTTTCTTGGTCACCTGGGCACACACTGGCTCATGTTCAGATGGCTGTTGATGAGCTGAAGTTTTACACCTTAGATTGAAAGGCTACTTTCCAAACTTTCAAGGGCTCCATATGCTTTTTAGTTAGACATCTCTGCTCCTCTACTCAGGCCTGCCTGGAGCCATGTTCCTCCAAACCAGCAGGTTAATGAAGTGCATTAATTTAAGACCACATGTGGAATGCAGAGAGCAGACATTCAGTGTACTGAAAAAAAAGGCAGAGAAGTGAAGCCAAAGCACTGACCCAAACCAAACAAGGAATATGGCTGCATCAGCTGGGCAGCCAAGCCTAAAATAAGAGCCCTGCTCCAGTCCATTTCAGCAAGCCATTTCCTTCAGAAACAAGCAAACTGGGTTATTTTAAATTTATGGATCTTCAGAAGCAAGAAAAGAATTCAATAAATGCATTCTACACAGATTTGAACTCAGTTCTCCACTCTGAATGGTTCAGCTCAAAGATTTTATGCTCCAGGCTGGAAACTGCTTGTTGATTGTTCCTTGCACAGCTCTAGCAAATGAGAGGCAACTGTAATCAGAAAGGGTTCTAATCAGCAGGAGGTTCACATGCTGTCCCTTAATCATGCTGTTGTAGGTAATCACTGCTGCTAGAGTTAGAGAATCCTTCAAATAAAATACCTACTACAGTCCTGCTCAGCTAGTCTCTAGCTCTTCTGTATTACAAGAACCTCTGCTATTTAAACTGCTGTATTTCAGACTATTAAGGAGAAACAAATTCTCCTAATAAAAGCAGTAAACTGTAAAAATAAAATGGTTGGCAGTCTGAAAACTGCTAAAACACAGAAATTGAAGGTTAGGTTTACCTGGCCAAAAAACCAACCCCCAAATACCTCAGTATCATTACTGAGGATATTTCCTCCCTCGTTTCCAACTTAATGGTTCCATAGCATTCCATTTGCTGTCTTTTAGCAGCTTAACTTCTCTGTTCCCCCATGCATTGACATCCCTTGCTTCAGTGCTTTGCCAATATCCATCAATAAACTTGTCAGTGGATCTCTAAAATTGTTCATATGGTCCTAAAGCATGGAAGGTATTCACTCAATCTATTTGGAAGAGAACAGTTGCCATGGACAGTGCTGGCTGAAACTCTGAATGTCTGAAAAAAGTTTAGAAGGAAAAGGAAGACAGAGCCAGAAGCACTCCAAATTTTCTCTCAGGATTTTACTGCTGTAATTGTCTTTGCAGGAAAGGATGAGCAAGTCTGCATAAATCACAGGCCAAAGCTACCTTTGTTCAGCCAAATCTATCATTTTAATCAAAACAAAGCTGAGGCATGAGAAAGCTTCCTAGAAGCCATCCTTGCAGCAAGTTGATCTGAGCATCACTTTTGCCTTCGTTCAGTAACTGATACACATCTCAGTGCCTCACCCCTGTGCCCACAGCTCCTCCCTTGCCCTCTGCAGTCAGATCCCCTGACAGCACAGGAACACTGCCTCCCATTCCAGAAGCACCGTTTGCTCACATCATCAAGCTATAGATATGGCTTCTTATCAGGAGCTGCTCCTCAGACAAAGCTTGGAGCAGAATGAATTAATGCTTGTCACATGTACTGCTAAAAATTTCATGTCCCAAAGCAGAGAAACAAACCAGCAGGAGTAGCTGAGTCGCAGTGATGACAACAAGCAGTAATAAATAGCACTGATAATGACTTTTCATAAAAGCAGCAGTTGATAGCATGGTAGAACTCACTGTGGTGAAAGTAGTTTGAATGATGTGCTGCCAAACTGGAGGCTAGAGAAATGCCAGAAGAGAGTCTAAGAGGTGGCACACAATAAAAGCATTCAGGAGTCTCACAGGGTGTGTGCAGAGCCACTGGCATTTGGTCCTGTAGATGCTTAAATAAATGATTAAGCTGTGATATTTTCCTCACTTGTGTTAACAAAGTAAATTGGTGAAGTTTGAGTATCTCCCCAGCTCTCTCAGCTATCCCAATGTTATTCTCATTATGGTTTTATTCTAGGTTTATTTTTTAGCATCCACAAGATGAACTTTCAAGCAGATATTAAGTTCCTCTCCAAGTGCCAAAGTGTTTCCCCTAAATATAGATCTTACAATATGTAGCTTATGGATCTTGTTTGGATCCATAGAAAATTTAAATAGAGGGAGGAAGGAAAAAAATAACCACCACCAGAACTGCTTAACACTATCACTTTGGTACAAAAATTGCAGCTTCTCTGGGAAATTGGTTCATGCCTTTGGAAATTATACATAAATGAAGTATATTCCTGATTCATAACCCATCAAGAGGCTCCTTCAATAGTTCATTAATCCCTTTAGAGGCTGGACATTTCCTACACCCCACCCTCCCCCAAAGAAATTATTTACACTGGTTTTTAACTTCCCTTACACAGAATCTAGTGAAGAGGCTGTGGTTTGGTGAGGGCAGTATTTCCAGCACAAAGCGAGCTGCTGACGCTAGATGATTGTGCTGATCTCTCCTCGCCTTGGCCCACTGCCACATTATTAATAATGCAGCATTAACATGGCCCTTATTGACTGTACATTAGCAGCAGTGATGGACTAAACCCAGCATCCTAAGGCAGGTGTCTGATGAGGCTATTGATAAATGATACAGTCAGAGAACCAGGCGTACAAGACAGCTCAGCATACAGCACCATTGAATTCCTCACTGTAACACTAGTCAGGCATTCCAGACTCAGCACAGAACTATGGAATGGATTGGACTGCAAGGCACCTCTAAAGCATCGGTTAGTGCAACCCCCCAGCATGGAACAGGGACATCTTTAACTAGAGCAGTTGCTCAGAGCCCCATCCAACCTATCCTTGAATGTTTCCAGGGATGGGACCTCTACCACGTCTCTGGGCAGCCTGGGCCAGCACCTCACCACCCCGAGGATGTTTCAGCTACAGCAGTTCAAAGCTGAATGCAAACACATTGCCATACAGTGTCAGTCTAAGTGTCCCAGCATCAAAGAACAAGAGAAATAATTACTTTTCTCCTCTTTGGGGAACACTGAAGTGAAGCTCTGAGGACACTGCAACTTCCACAGCCCTCCAGCTGCTAGAGTACATCAGCTAACAGGCAACAGTGACAAAAGCATCCCTCAGCTAGGGATTCTGACAGCAATCACATCAAAAGCTATCCTGTGGCAGGTTAAAGATCTGACAAATCCAACAGCCTGCCCCCACAAATGGCCAACCACCATCACCCAAGAACAAACAATGCCAAGGGAGGGATAATTTTACCATTCTTACAGGGGTTTGGTGCAAACCAGAGGTTCAGTTTGCTAAACAAGAGGTTTCTCCTGGCAAATCCATGGAAAAAAGACTCATTGGATGTGGTCACTCTTTGACTATGAGCTTCTAGTGCCTACAATGTCTTGTGGCAGGAATTTCCACCAAACCTGCTGCCCATTGGGGGTCTTGTATTAGAAGAAAGGATGAACAACATTCTGTATTCACCTTTATATTCACCTTCTCCACACTACTCATTATTTTACAGTCCTCTGTTCTAAGCCTATTCAGCTGCCTCTTTTTTGTAGGGTAAGAGAAGAGTCCTACTGAATTATTTCATACATGGAAGCCACTGAGTGTCTTTGATCATTCTTTCCTGAAGCTTTTCAGAACTAATACACTTCAGCTAGGTATTAAAACTATCAAAACTCTCTCTTTTAACTGTAGAACTATAAAGGCAGTTCAATCAGTCTTTTTGAGAAACACATGCAACAGAAAAAAATAAATAAGGTCAGACATTAGACTTGTACAAAGGCACAAAGACAAACACCCACAGACTGACGTCGACGTATTTCTTACTCTACATGCTCCAAACACCACCTTAAAAGTGCACTTGCAGTACCATCAATGCTCTTGCTACCTGAACCCCTCCAACCCTTTCACTTCTCCTGTAATAAACAGGAATATTTTTCTACCACTGCTGCTAAGCTCTCAATTCTGAAAGCCACCAAAAAGCATCAAGAGGCCATATCTGGTTTCAAGCTTCTCATGAGATAAGCTAAGAAAACAAGGAGTGGAAAATTTCACAAGAGATGTTAACAAGAAGAACAGAAGGCTGTGCATAGGACATAAACCCTCCATACATTTGTGTGTTGAAGGACAACCAGATTGCCAAGATGATTGTTCACCAGTTACCTCCCACTGCAAGATCAGAAAATCCCAGGTGCCACAGACTCCAAAACATGGCTGTAGAAGTGGGGGTCTGAAGCCTGCCTGACTGCTAAGTGCAACTGCTGTTAGCAGCTATTTTTTTCCTTTGCCATTTTGTTTTCTCTTTTCTTTCCCCTCCTCCTTTCCATTTTTCAGTCCTCCCCCCCCAACTCCTTTTCTTCTTTCCACTTTTTAGCCCTTCTCCTCATTTTCCACAAGTAATACATCCCCATTCTACCCCTGACAACCTACAGCTTCCGCTTTCCACAAAGGAAAGGAAAAGGAATGTTACAAAACAGCTCACTGGACCCTGATGCAGTTGTGATCACACACAACCATGTCCCATTTTATTACTAATTAAGCATTTCCATCTTTAGCACTTCCCTCTGCTTCAATTCCTTTTACAATCCCCAGTATGGCAGACTCCAAACATTGTTCTTTGGAACAGTTTTAACTCTTATTTCCTTGTCATCTGGAGGGGGATTGGATTGGTTAGATGTTTACATGCCCAAGCAGAAACCATGGCTCAACAAGAAGAATTGCTGCTTATAAAAACCCTTTACAGAAACACTGTTCTTGCAATGTCAGCCCCATGCAGGGGGCTTCTCATTGATTCTGAAGTATTTATTTAGGTCATTTTCCTATGCCATTTATCCACTGGCCTCAGAGGGCATTGGAAAAAGACATTAAGCTTCCAGACTTAGAGCCTTATTCTTCATGTAAGAGCTGGAAGCCAACTCTGAGGCAGTTGCTTTACATCTTTATCTGGAAACTGATAAATGCTGCTGAAGTTCCAACACTGCTAATCAACAGCAGAGCATTGAAGAACACACACAGAACTGATTGCAGAGAGGAGGAAAAAAATTAAAGTGATCCTAAAAACTTCATTTTTAATTACATTAGCATTAAGCCTACCTTTGAGGATGAGAGGAAGAGAACTCTGCTTGCATGGCTTTTCCTCCTCTTTCAGGGAATCAGAAACTCAAAACAAGCCGCAGTCTCCTCAGTATATATTGAGTTAGAACCACAACAGCTGCTACAAATTTGTTTGATTAAGCTTTGGGTAGCCAAAGGTGGGGCAGGTGCTCAGGTGGGCAAGCAGGTGAGCACCATTCTGGCCCAGATTAGCAACACTGTGACCAGCAGGACCACAGAAATGATCATGACCCTGTACTGAGCACTGGTGAGGCAGTGCCTTAAATAGTGGGTTCAGTTTTGGGTCCCCGGCTCTAAGAAAGACATTTTGGTGCTGGAGCAGCTTCAGAGAAGGGCAAAAATCTTGTGAAGCTCTGGAGAACAGGGCTGGTGAGGTGCAGCTGAAGGAAGTGGAGAAGATAAGGCTACTCTCCACAATATGAAACATTTCTTTTCCTCAAGAGTGGTCAGGCATTGGAACAGGCGGCCCAGGAGGGACCATCCCTGGGGGTGATCAAGAAGCATGTAGACATGGTACTTCAGAACATGGTTTAATGGCCATGGTGGTGTTGGATCAATGGTTGGACTCCATCTTGGAGGTCTTTTCCAACCAAAACAATTCTATGTAGATACTCAAATGTGACTTAGAATTGACAAGAGCCTCTCTGATAGGAACAGCTGGCAATCATGATCTCTTATTTAGCATTGCTGAAAACAAGTTCTTGTTATAAAAAAGAGTGTTCTGCATAACTAAGTTTACCTCCACTCCCAAGAGAACACTGAACACTTCAGAACACTAAGGAGTGCTGCTTTTTGATTCACCTTGTACCCCAGGGCAGCTGGAGTCTCCAGAATGAGTTAAGCCATACAGAATTCAGCAGTGCTGCTGGCCTGTGTGTTTGCTCTGTGTGTTACAGCCTTCCCACATAACAAGGTGCCTGATACTGCAGTGCCAAGCTGAAGTCATCTTGGGTACAACAGAGTTGTCGCCACCCCCTCAAATCCCAGGTCAAAGTGGTGCATGGAACAGACTTTGCCACACTTGGTATTTTCACTGAAGCTGAATCCACCCAAGTTCATTGACACCCCTGACTCCAAAGATAAAACATCAGAAGTTGTTTTCAATGTAGTAAAGACAGGAAAGGGAAAACCTATAATAATAACAATTATTATAAGCACGAAAGCCCACAGACAAAATGTGTAGCACTGCCTGCTTGCAGTCACCTGTACTTCTGGAAAAGCCAAGGCTTGACCACCTACACAGAACAGAGAGTTCATTTTGATGGAGGATCCAGTCTTCCACAGCCATAAACTTAAAGCAAGGTTTATTCATTTGTCTACAAGAAGCTGACCACTCAGTCTGCTTTGAGAAGAATCTCAAAAGCAGGAGGCTGGTTGGATCTTGGCTTTTTCAAATGCATCCCTTGTTGGTCAGTGGAAGGATTTTAGTGGAGCCTGTGACTGAGAAGCCATCAACCAACCAAGATGACATCCTGTCACCTTTAAGCACAATAAGGAACTTCTTACTTGTTAATTGTAATCTTAATTGGTGGTAAATAGCCCCAACAACCAAAGACACATTTTAACATCCAGAAGGGTAGCAGTGTGTGTTCCATAAGGTGCTAGAGAAACAAAAATCCACTCTTTGGCCAAAAAAAAACCCCAACCCAACCCAAAAAAAAACCCCAAACCAATCAAAACAATGAAGAAGCAGAACCAAGAAGACAGAGATAAATATACAGGAATAAAGGATAATGACAATTATCCCTTATTGTATTCCATAAAAAAATCAGTTTCCTATCTCCACTTCCCTTTCCCTCAGCAACATTTGACCAAAATGTCCAAAAACCCAATAATAACAAAAAAGGTTGATTGACAAAGTTATTTCTAGCTGTAGATCCTTACATATAATAACATCAATTAATTGGTAACTGCCTGCCTCCTGATAAAAATCTGCCTAAGGTTTCAGTGCTGCTGGCCACCCAAAGCTACCTTATGGTCCTGGTTTCTTTCCCAGCAGAAATAATCACTCGTGGCAAAGAATGGGACTGGGTCTACAACATGAAGTGAATTTTCACTTCTATGTATCACACAGGATCACCAAGGTTGGAAGAGACCTCAAAGATCATCAAGTCCAACCTGTCACCACAGACCTCATGACTAGACCATGGCACCAAGTGCCACAACCAATCCCCTCTTGAACCCCTCCAGGGACAGTGACTGCACCACCTCCCTGTGATGCAAGCAGGAAGCTTTGTGCCTCTAACTTACCAAGTTCTGCATTGCCACAACGCTGACAGAGTCTGCATTTAAACCTAATTGATGAATGTTCCTCATTTCTACTCAAGATTTATAGACACCAAGAGTAAACAAATCATCTCTAAGATTTTCTTCCTTCGCTTTTAACACAGATTTGAGTTTTGTGTTTTGTTACCTCAATGCAATTCCTATTTCACTGTGCTCAACACCAACTGTTTTCCCTCAGCAAAAACCTCCATCATTTCTTTAGCAGAGGAAATGCAAGTTATTACCCTGCAAGAGTGAAAAGCACTCCAGACTCTGGCCTGAGCAGTATGTTAATGAGGTAGTACAGAGCTGAGCAAAATAATATCAACATTCCCCACAATCTGCACAGCAAAAATGAAATGTCAGCCAGTTTCACCAAATGGCAAATGGCTTTACTCTTCAAGGAGCTGGTTTATAAATCCATTAGTTCAGACAAGATGACAATAAAGTAGGAGGAAAAAAAAATAGAGCTTAGGGAGAGGGGAGGGAGGGGTTGTGGAAAGAGAATCAGTACAGTTGCAACTACTTTAACACTTCCTCTGTGGTAAATTGTAGGATTTTGTAGGTACTATATTTTTTAGTCCTAAACTTAATCACCCTGATGGGCACAAAGGTAGAAGAATCAACATTTAAAGAAAATTATTCTAAGCAAAACAGTTTATTCTTTGCATAAATGCAGTCCCTCCCTGTGCAAAAGAAGCCTTGCAAACATTTTGAAGGTCATAAGCTTCTCTATAAAATAGGCCTTTTACATTTGGTAGCCACAACCTGGACAGGCTTGTGTCCCATCCAGCCTTAGAGTAGGAGTTACACAGGATTTGCCTTCAATAGCACAAGAGTAAAGAAGACTGATTATTTTTTTAGCTAGAAAGCAGCATTTGAAGTGAATTCTCTCTTTCTCCAACTGATATTGCCCTTAAAATTGCATTATTGTATTGAAGTCTAGTGACCTAGTAGAGGATGTCCTTGCTCACTGCAGGGGAGTTGGACTAGATGAGCTTTGGAGGTCCCTTCTGGCCCAAACCATTCTATGATTCAATAAATCCTTTTAGAGACCTGTCCCTGAATCCAGTACTGCATAGCACACTGAGTTCTGAATTCAGAGTCTTAAAGCTCAGGAAAGCAAAACTGATTGAAATTTCCCATTTCTCTGAGAGTTCAAAATACTTAGGGAGGAAGAAAACATCAAAAACTAGAACAGATGTGAGGAAACTGAGGTGCTGCTGAAAGTTAGAGGACAAGTACAGAACTCACCAGCAATAATTAATCATGGCTTTGAGAGGGAGCAGGGGTTCTGCTCGGTGCTAATGCATTTCCCAAGATCACCATCCAGACCTTCACAGTCATTGAGTAAATAGCAGCAGATGTTGAGCTGTGAGACCACATCACTCAGCTGAGATTAGATATTTAATAAAAGCAGAGATGCATGAGGGAGGCTTGCCCTTAGCCCACGAAAGCCAGCCGGGGGGGCAGGAGGGAGCTGCTCGCAGAGGCACGCTGCACAGTGCCCTTTCAAACCTAGGAACCGATTCCCTTCTGTGACTGCTGTTGAGACTGGCATGTGTCAGACTCCACACCTCCTCCACAAGTAGAACCTTCACCCAGCCATGACCAAGACATTCACCAGACTGAAGGTGACTCTCAAGGACTTCCTCTAGGGGTGTTTGTAGAGCCTTTGTTTAAAATGAAGTGCAAGACAGTGACTATTTTAAAGGGTGGGCAAAGTGCATTTGCTTATCAGTCTGCTCTTACCATATCTGGCGTGTTATTTCCTTGCATGTAGTAAAGCTAACTTTGGCCTTTCTTGGCCTTCTGTGAACTGGGGCTCTCTGAAGGGTTATTCAGAACAGGATGAATTCTTTGACCCAAAGGAGGATCTTATCTTCTGCTCAAAAACCAACCAAACCAACCAAACAAACCCACAAAAAAACCTGTGGGAAGTTTAGCCTCAGCCTAAGTCCCAGCAAGTAAAATATACCAGAAAATGTGGTTATAATCAGAGGTCTATTTTTGATGGTTTCTATACATCTCTCAGCCTAACTGCAGATGGCTGCCCAATAAATATGCTCAGTTTATCTACACATATTTTTCCCCCATCATTGCTTCTGACACAGATTCTATTTCTCAAACCCTTGCTTTCAAAATTAATACAGCAAAGGGGAAAAAAAAAAGTCCATGATTTTAGAGAGCTATTTATTTAAACAAATGTTATTCCAACCACAAACAGGCTTTAATTTAATTTACAATGAAACAGGCTTTGATTCAAGCCAGCACCCTACACAGATATAAGACACTGCTCAGAAGAACAAGTTCATTTAGCCTCCCACATAAAATGCATGATTATACTGCAGCCTAGAACAATCTGAGTGGCCACCAGGCATACAAAAAATTAAAACCATATGGCAGGAGCCCATCCAAATCCAGGAAAAGGAAAACATGTGAGTAATTGTTTTATTTGGTGCAACAATTTTATGTGTGGTTTTTTTTTTTTGCTTGGGAACAATCCCATCAGTGTTATCATCAGAGAGCATTAGCAGAGAGAAACCTAGCAACGGTGAGGGAGGCCTCGAAAGAACAGGAGAGTCAAGTGTGTAATTGAAACAGATGATCAGGCAGGAGAACTGATGCCCCACAAGTGCATAGCGAATTCTCTGTTGATACAATCACTTCTTGTTAAAAACACTCCAGCTGGTTGTAAGATCTAGGATGGAGTTTCACAGCCTGCACAACACCAGAGGTAAGGATGGTTGTAAGATCTAGGATGGAGTTTCACAGCCTGCACAACACCAGAGGTAAGGATGGTTGTAAGATCTAGGATGGAGTTTCACAGCCTGCACAACACCAGAGGTAAGGATGGTTGTAAGATCTAGGATGGAGTTTCACAGCCTGCACAACACCAGAGGTAAGGATGGTTGTAAGATCTAGGATGGAGTTTCACAGCCTGCACAACACCAGAGGTAAGGATGGTTGTAAGATCTAGGATGGAGTTTCACAGCCTGCGCAACACCAGAGGTAAGGATTTTAACATGTGCAAGCTTGAAACAGTTCTCAGGCACTCATTGTGTCCCCTGACTGCCTATAACCACTTCAAAACTGTGACCTCCTATATCATAGAATCACAGAAACCATCTGGTTGGAAGAGACCTCAAAGATCATCCAGTCCAGCCTTCGACCCCATTTAGCGTCAATCCTAAACCATGTCCCTAAGCACCAGGTCCACACACTGCTTAAACACTGACTCCACCCCTGTCCTGGGCAGCCCATTCCAATGCTTGGTAGCCCTCAACAACCAGCCTGATGAGGTTTAATGTTCTTGAAGTGTCTGTCTTTGTTACAGGCTTAATATTCATTCTCTTTTCTTTTGCGGTCTGTCACACCGACATTAAGGCACAGATCTGTATAAAAGTGCTGCTGCTAAATTTGATTTCCCTTTTCGCTTGCTGCACTCAAAGCAAAGACAGCTTCCCCACCCAAATGGAAGCAGAAAAGTCCTTTTCATGATGACAGAGGGAGATTTCTTATTTATTTATTTGATTTCTGTCATCCTGGAAGAGAATTATTCTGTCCCTAAGGAGATTATGCTGCATCATCTGAAAAACATTTCTACTAATGCTCTTAATGAAATGGATATGTTCTACTGCAAGTTACTCCTGGCATTTTGCTGATGAGGGACTGCCACAAGTTTTGTCATGCATTGGCTTGCAGTTAGGCTTCAAGCCACCCCGTGGATAAAACACATTCATTTCCTTCTGTGCTTCAAGATTTAAATATGAACTTAGTTCTTTATACCAAACAGGCCATTGTAGAGTTTCCCAGTGTATTTTTTCTGTTGCAAATGGAAATGGCTGAGGCTCTTGCCCCCACAGAGCACGAGAAATGTTGTGACTGCTCCTCTTAACATTTGTTGGCACCTTTGTCCTCCTCTTGCAAAGAGAAGCCAGCAGCCAGCTATGTGAAACCCCCTCCTATGCTGGCAGCTTTGCATGCATTTTTTCTGTAGAGCAATGGGTATGTTTTACTTGCATGGCAGAGAGCTCAGCCCAGGAAAAGCAGGGCAGGCTTTCTGACCTCTACTTGAAAGGAACTGAAGAGGAATCCCATTCAGAAGAGTCCCAATTAGGGTGAGCAAAGGCAGGGCGGTGCAGGCTGTGCTGTTTTTCTCTATGGCATCCAAGTTAACAGGTCCCAATGTGCCAGATAAACACATCAAAGTTAAAGGTCATCCAGTCTGGGCAGTGGTTTGCTCTTCATAGGTGTTGGATTTATACCATGCTCAGAAAATGTTTAGTAAAATCCATAACAAGGTGGTTTACAACAAACAAACATTAGTGTCAGGTGCAGCAATGCTCCAAAGCCTCATCCCAGTCAGGGATGGCTTTGCCTGTATAAACAGACACAGAACAGAAATCTCTTCAGAAGCCCTTCCATTTCACTGTCCTTAAATGAGCAGCTAGAGCTGACCACAAAAACAAGAGGGCTGGCCAACTATTGCCCTTTCTGCTCTGCTGCTCTTCATTTTGGACAGGCAGAGGGGCCTGAGGCTGTTTAGGCTGGAAAAGGGAAGGCTGAGAGGGAATCTTATCAGTGTTTATAGATATCTGAAGGGTGAGGGGTGTCCTGTAATAGGAAAGGGACAGCTGATACAAACTAGAACACAGAAGGTTCCACCTCAACATAAGGAAAAACTTCTTCATTGGGAGGGTGATGGAGCCCTGGAGCAGGCTGCTCAGAGAGGTTGTGGAGTCTCCTTCTCTGGAGGCTTTCAAGGCCAATCTGGATGTGTTCCTGTGTGACCTGCCCTGAGTGGTCCTCCTTTGGCAGGGGGTTGGACTGGATGATCTTCAGAGGTCCCTTCCAGCCCCTGCCGCTCCACGATTCAGCAGCACTCGGTACGACAAAGCTTTACTCCTGAGGGTGTTTCCCCACCCCCACCAAGTGTTCAGCTCCTAAACCTCTGACTCAGTGAAGTTAATCTGGATTTACTCAACTCTGACTGGGGGACAGTAGTGGCCTCCAGTTATTTCCTTCACTTAGAGTGCTTTAAATCAGACCTTTTGAGAGAAAAAGGTTCAATAAACATGACAAATCCTGAGAACTGCCTGCCACAGAAACGAGTAGGAGTAGCAGGTGTCCATCAGCTGTCAGGAGCTGATGTTACCTGCAGGGCAAAAGGTATTCAGTAGAAAAACACAGCCTTTGAAATGGAATTAAAGGCCATGAGGCACTTCACAATATAATTTCAAAATCATTGGTTGTACTGAAATACTCTTGGAAGCACAGCTCCAGTCTCGAGCAATATTCTTGTACCTTGCTGAAACAAAGCTGAGGTTTTTCTTTTCATTGTGTGAGCTACACCTGAGATGGGAGCAGAGGAGCAAGGGTGGTCTGGGGGTGGGGAGAGATTGGGTCAGTTTGTTAATATTTTAGTTGGATCCTGTCCTACTCTTGCAGCTTCCCTATACAATAATCAAGAAGCAGCACAGGTTAGCCAAAAAAATTATGCTTTGAAGCTAATTTTAGCATTGTGCCTTAGCAGTTTTTCTAAATGAATCTTTCCCACAGTCTGCCTACTGGCACCCAGCTGAACTGACACAGCACAGGACAGGCATCAGCAGCAAACACTTTATTCTTAATGGACCTGGCATGTCATTCTCTGGGAAGATACCATTAGTGTCTGCTGGCATTGATTTAATTAATCACTAATCAGGAGCCGTGCCAAGTGTGTGACACAAGTTTGGGTCAGAGCCAATTATTTGTGGGCACATGCTTAATCATCTGCATGTCAGAGTTTCTTTGCCCTCAGGGTCATCAGTAGAATGTCAGCTCCTTTGTAGCTTATGAATGAAGAGTTTGATGAAGTGCTGGGTAAGAAGGGAAAGAAAGGATTGGGCTGTCAAATTTGTGAGTAATGTAAATAAATCTCATCATTCCACCAAAATCAAACTTCACTGGGGAGAGGATGTGCTAAAAAATCTTTTCTTTCAGTCCTTGGAGAGTGATCCAAGGGCTGGAGCAGCTCTGCCATGAGGACAGGCTGAGGGAGCTGGGGGTGTGCAGCCTGGAGAAGAGAAGACTCCAGGGGGACCTTAGAGCTGCCTGCCAGCAGCTGAAGGGATCCTGCAGGAAGGCTGCAGAGAGACTTTTCCTGAGGGTGTCTAGAGACAGGACAAGAGGAATGGTTTGAAGCTGAGGAGAGCAAGGTTAGACTGAAGCTGAAGAGCAGTTTCTTCAGTACAGGTTTAGTGAGACTCTGGAATAGGTTTCCCAGGAGTCTGTGGCTGCCTCCTCCCTGTGGGTCTTCAAGGCCAGGCTGGATGTGGCCTTGAGTAGCTGAGTCTGGTTGAGAGGTGTCCCTCCCATGGCAGGGAGGCTGGAGTAGATGATCTCTGAGAGCCCTTCCAACCTAAGCCATTCTGTGATGTTTAAGAGGAATCCAGCAGTTTATAATTACCTAGCCTTTCAGCCATTGTATTGGACTTGGAGACAAAAATCAAGCCTGGCCTAAGGAATAGCCAAGGGTAAACAAACTTAGTGTTCTGAGCTAAGAAGCCATATTTAACTAAACCCCACTTTAACAGCCTGTCCTTTCCCCTGGACAGGTTACAAACACGGGTGTAAAACTTCCCATTCCAACTTTTGTTTGCTACCACAGCCCAGGCTACAAAAACCCAAAAGCAAGGAAGCCTTTTGTGTTCTTGCTATGAAACAGCTGCCTCCTTTCAACTGGAAATCAATTTTTATAACACAATTATAAGCAGACATATAATTGCAAAGGCCATTGTTACAGCCCAGCAGTGTGATCTTTAATAGTAGGTAATAGAATTGTACATACATCAGCTACTAGTGGGTATAGCTTCCTGTGAGTAAGTGTCAAGTTAAATGGCTTTGTTCTGAAATAAGGGGTGAGTGAAATGCTCATAATTCTTCCACTGACAGAGCTGGAAATAGGGTTCCCATTCTTCTCTTGACTGCAAGAAAGCTGAATGGTGGCAGATAGCTTTTCATATGTATTTATGTGCAGCAGTGACATCCAGGGAACAGGCAATTTCAACAAAGCACTTTTCTACCAGTGGGCTTCCATAAAAAAAGATTACACCTTTTGTCAACATGCAGGTGCTGGAATGAAGGAGAAATGGGATTAGTAGTCTCAGAAAAGTGTCCCACTAACACACTACTTCCTATTTAGCTGATATGCTAAATATTTGGCTTCTTGCTAACCCTGTGAAGGGCAACCACTAGCTTAGCCCATGAAGATTCTATAATATTTAACATTCTTGTAAAGTCTCCAGTCTGGGGAGAACTTACAGCAGCTTCCCAGTGCCTAAAAGGGGTCTGCAAGCAAGTTGGGGAGGGACTTTTTACAAGGGTGTGTAGTGATAGCACAGCGGGTAATGGATTTAACCTGAAAGAGATTTAGATTAGAAGGAAGGAAGAAGTTCTTTGCTGGCATAAGGGTGGAACAGGCTGCCCAGAAACATGGTGGATGTCCCCCCATGACACCTCCCACCAGCCCAGGTTGCTCAAGGCCTCTTCCAGCCTGGCCTCGAACACCTCCAGGGAGGAGGCAGCCACAGCCTCCATGGGCAACCTGTTCCAGTGTCTCCCCACCCTTACTGGAAAGAATATCTTCTTAATCTCCAGCCTCAATCTGCCTTTCTCAAGCTTCAATCCATTCCCTCTCACCCTCTCACTATTTGGAAATGCACAATTAATTGACCATCAAGTATTAAATTAATGGGAAGCCAGCACATCCTTCTCAGGCTTTAGAGACTGATTCTGAGCTGAGGTTGCATTTAATTAAAATCCTGAGTTCTGACTATTAAATAGTGCACTGAGTAATTCCTCTGTCACAGGCAGGATGATATTTTAGAACTGAATGTATATTGCTAAAATGGAGATTGTGGCCATTCCTCTTCCTCATTGCAATTGCTGCAGTAAATCTAAAAGAGATGAGAGGCAGTTAGCAGCAAAGCAAAGACATAAAACTGCCCTGCTAAAACAGAGGCTAAAAGCCAGTGCTGGTAATTTCCCTGGTGTGAAACTACAAGACACCAGAGATGGACCTCTACTACATACCACAAATAATTGAAAGTGATTTATTTTTAGATCAAAGCTGGCTTGGGTTGGTTTCTTGCTTTTTTTCATGAACTACAGCTGTGGTTAGGTTTCTCTGGACACTGTCACATTCTTCTGCTTTTAGGACCTTTTATCTTTCACTCACTTGTACTAAAGCCTTGTTCAACCACTCTGGAAATATGAAGAATATATAAAAGTGGAGAAAAGTGCACTTTTATCTGGTTTAAGGCCCCTTTGCAGAGCAACAACAACATAAAGAGAATTCAGTGTAAATAAAAGTCCTCTCTGCCAGGGAAGAAGGATTGGGAAGCCCCATTCCATGCCTTGACCTCTGTGAAATTAGCTTCTCTTTCAGGGAACAAGCTTATTTCATGTCTGATTTTATGCTGTATTCTATGCTGTGTTAATTTCAATCCCTTGCAAACACTTCTCTTCTATACTTCAGACAATAACTGTACTTAACAGGGAAATACTTACTAATATTTGTTGTTACTGTAATTATTTTACAGCAAGGTCAGAAGTTGAGGTCCCAGAGGGTAAGGCCAAACTTGAAGAAGGTGCATCCTGAACCTTCAGAAAAAAATCTGACTTCCTAAATCATAGATCACTCTGGAAAACACAGCAAACCTTTCAGAGCAATACATTTGCATTCATGACTGTCCTCTTTAGCACTGAATACATAACCCAGGTTTGGGTTTTGACTTCTAGCATCCCTCTGCTCTAGTTCCAGGCACAGCGGCGGTGAGTTGATCATTCATGTGATTCAGACCTGTTCAAAAGATATTCTACAGATTAAAAACTGCCTTTAAGGATTCAAAATATTTCCTTGCAAGGCAGTATTGGATTGGCAGTGCCACTTTCTACCAGGT
This sequence comes from Dryobates pubescens, assembly GCF_014839835.1. Classification (NCBI taxonomy): domain Eukaryota; kingdom Metazoa; phylum Chordata; class Aves; order Piciformes; family Picidae; genus Dryobates; species Dryobates pubescens. The sequence continues at coordinate 13,414,865 of NC_071639.1, forward strand.
TATTTCACATATCATTGTAGAGAGAGAAATTCTGATTGGGTACTGGGAAAAATTTCTTTACTGAAGGAGCAGTCAGGCACTGGAACAGGCTGCCCAGGCAGGTGGTGGAGTCACCATCCCATGAGGTGTTCAAAAAACAGGTAGATGTTGAACTTGGGGACATGGTTTAATGGGTATGGTGGTGGTGGACTGATGGACTTGCTGGTCTTGCCCAACCTTAATGATTCTGTGATTCTCTTTATGATTTAGTGGCCACAGTGGTTTGGGGTTGACAGTTGGACTCAATGACCATGGAAAGGTTTGGTTTGGAAGGGACCTCCAAAATTCATCCAGACCAACCCCTCTGCAGTGAGCAGTGACCTCCTCTACTAGATAAGGCTGCCCAGAGCCCTGTTGAGCCTGACCTTGGAAGTCTTTTCAAGTGAAATGACTCAATGATCCAATTCTATGAAAGCTACCCTAACTGCTTGTGTAGGTGTGGGAGCATCACATGCCAGGTAAATATGTGGCTTTCAGAGAGAAGCAGGCAGAAGTCCATCTTCCTGTCCAGAGAGGATTTTAGAAGCTCAGAGTTATCAGAAAGAAAAAAGAGATCTATGTCCCATTTAAGCTTAGTGGCTACAGAAGTAGAGCTCTGATAATAAAGTTATTGTTCCTAAGTGGCTCAGGCTTGATCCCTTTAAATTATTGCTGCTCTCCAGATCCCTGTCAGAACTTCATAACCATGGCTCATGTGGGCACATCCAAATGCCAGAGCCATAAATCAGAGCACTAACATTCCAGTAATGGATCATTGACTATTTTCCCAGCGAATGAACACCTGCACTGATTTACAATGAGGCTCATGGAAGATGGAACAAGAAAGGAAAATGCACAAAGAAAAAATAATCACAACAATAAAAAAATGGCAGGGGGCTGGGGGGGAAGAAAACAAAGAAGAAAAATAAGAGATAGAAAGAAGGAAAAAGATTTCAAAAAGGGAAAATAATTACAAAATAGAAAAAGAAGGGGAGGAAAAAAAGAGAAGACACACACAAAAAAAGAAGGAAAATAAAAAAGATTTTAAAACCCACAAACCAACAAACAAAAAAACCACAAACAACTTCTGCTAGGCCAACACAGCCCTACAAAAGGAAAAGCTTCGAGATGCCCCCCAGCAGCCACACTTACATGCATGCATTGCACAGCAGAGCTGTGTTACTGAGGCCACTAAAGGCATCACTGAAAGGTTAACCTGACAGTCACAACTTCCATGGCACAAGGGACAAACACAGCTTCTCAGACCTGAAACTGGGTGGCAAGGATTAGTGGTTCCTATATTTCTTTACACAGAGGGAAAGACACCAACTGCAGAGCCACAGAAGGTTTGTAGGGGTTGGGGATACTTTGTACAGCACAAGCAGGGCTCTGCAAATGTTGATATTGTTCTTTTTATCCCTTTATTTTTTTAGGATGAAACTGTGCTCTGCTTTACTTCAGGTAGGGTTAGGGCAGATGGGCTGGAAAGGGCTTTACCCCTTGATAGCTTCACCCCTACTCTAGGGTGGCAAAGTCACTGTAGCTCCCTCCTCACCACACAACCAGGCAGCTGAGGCAAAACTATTTCTTCCCCAAACGGAAACTGTTCCAAAGCTGTAAAAATGTTGTGGCTTTATTTATTTATTAATGAGAGAAGAAAGTTGCTATGTCAAAGTGGTGTTGAACTTGAACTGGAAGTAAATTGGAAGGAGTTCAGCCACAGCTGAACAAAATGGAACAGTGCACTAGTTCATCTCCCAGCACATAACACTGTCATTCAGATATGGCTTCGGCCACCCTTGGCACAGTTGGAAGACATGTGAATAGGAGCAGAAACTAAATTGAGTCTGCTGCTGGAATCCTGCTGAACTGGGCAAGGATTTGACTGCATTGTAGAAGGGTGCTTTGTTGCTCCCCTGAGTAGCAGGATTGTGTGCCCCCAAGCTGGTGGGGTTTGCTGACTGCAGCACACACACAAGCCAGGTAGAGAGTTTGATTTACCAGGCATCCTCAGAGCACGATGCTGGGCTCCACTGCTAGCCCATTCTGCTGACAAATTTGGCTGGACTGATGTCCAGACACCTGTAAAAATGCAGCCCCCATTAGCTGCTGTTGCAGAAGACTGAATCTCCTTTCCATGAGTGACTGAAATGTCAGGCTAATGGCTCCTAAAGTCACAAAATTGCTCTAAGTAGGAAACCAGTGGAATGTTAGTGATGTGAACAGGCAGATTAGTGTCCTTAACTTGTCAGTTGCCAGGTCTTCTGGCCTGGCTTTTTCCTTTTTTTATTACATTGATATTCACAATGGAATTACTTTTATTTAGGTGTTGCCCATTGAGGAGTAACTTTCTGTGGTACTTTCATGCCATATCTTAAGAGCAAGAGCCAGGATTATCCTCACACAAACTGTATCTCTTGAGACAGCTCAGTACCAGGTAGGGTATGCAGGGTCAGAGCTAAGGAAAGGATAGCATTCATCCACAGAATCAGAGCCACACAACCATTACAGTTCAAAAAGACCTCCAATGGCCAACCCAACAACACCAAATCCACTCAACCTTGTCCTGAAGTGTCATGTCCTCATTCTTAAGTAAGTCACAGCTAGGAGAGGGCAGATTTAGACTGGATATTAGGAATAAAATTCTTTACAGTGAGAGTAGTGAGACATTGAAATAAGATGACCAGAGAAGTTGTGGATATCCCCTCCCTGAAAGTGTTCACAGTGAGGTTGGATGTGGCCTTGAGCAACCTGCTCTAGTGGAAGGTGTCCCTGCCCATGGCAGCTCCCTTCCAACCTACACCATTCTCTGATTCTATGCCACATACCTAAAAGTCCTTTCCTAAAGATGGAGAAATCTGGAAATAGCTTTAAAAAATATGGCAGAGGGAAAGGAAAATGAATCCATGTTTTGCTCTTTATTATCTCTGCTGGGATTTGCATTCCCCTTAGAGTTAAAGAAGCAAGCATGAGAATGAACCTCAATACCTATAAAAGTCTACCAGAAAAGAGAAAATGAGGAAAAGAAGATGTTACAACGTCAAGAAACACTGCCTAAGAGTCAAGAATACAGCTGAGAGAAGAGGCTGTGCAGTCAGCAATGAGCAGACTAAGACGAGTGGCTGAAGCACACTTGGAGGCTGATCACTGTTTTAATCTGGGCAGGTATAAGGCAGCTGCATCTTTATCAATTTGTTTCCACTTGTCAGAGCTGATTCTAAGGCAGGCAGCTCTTTGTTTTTAAAGAAACAGCATCTAGAAGTAAACCATGAGGTCATCCAGAATATTCTGCTGAATCCAGAGCTGGAGCAAATGAAGTTGGTTTTGCAGCAGCTGCCACATTAAGGGCATCAATAAAGAAATTAGCTGCTCACATTTGTGATAAAGGGCAACTTATGCTTACAGTCAGATGATCCAAAACCTGCTGTGAGAGCCAAGCAAACATCCAGCTCATAAACCTAGCTGTAGAATTTTTTTGGAAATGGTTAGAGGTCAGCTTTGAAACTGAGCAGAGCCTGAAACAGAAGTGGTTGAGGGAAGCAGTGTAAGTGTTGGTGTCAGTTCTCACAAGGAGCAAATCCTCCCCCTGGTTTTGCCTGCATGACACAACCAAACAGAGATCTGGACTCCTACACCAGCTAAGGTGGAAACTGCCACAACTGTCTTCTGTCCACATTTTTCTGCCACTATCATATATGGCTTGGTTGATTAGATGGTGTTGGGTGATAGGTTGGACTCGATGATCTCAGAGGTCTTTTCCAACCTGGTTAGTTCTGTTCCATTCCATTCCATTCCATTCCAACTTCTTATTGAACCTCCCAGCTAAGCCAGGCTGCTGCTCACCAGCTTGGCTCTGTCCTCAGCCTGTAGCTTGTGATTTCTTTTTTTGCTTTGAGCAAGTACAAGCTAGCCAATGGTGAAAGGAACTGCAGTAAAAGAGCATTTAACATTTTCCCAGCAAATAAAAACCTGTGTAGACTGGATTGTAGGAAGAAGTTCTTTATTATGGGGGGGTGAGACTCTGGGACAGGCTGCCCAGGGAGGTTGTGGATGCCTCCTCCCTGGGGGTGGATGAGGCCTTGAGCAGCTGAGTCTAGTTGAGAGGTGTCCCTGCCCATGGCAAGAGATTGGACTAGATGATTTCTGAGAGCCCTTCTAACCTAAGCCATTCTATGATTCTATGACACAAGAGGCAAAATATATTCCTTTGGCTCTTGGTTCTTTTAAATTCCTGCTTTGCTTGATTTTCCCAAGCATGAGGAGACAACAATATCACATCAGATTCTTTTTACAAACCAGGGTATAACAAATGGCTACAGAGGTAGTGGCTGAAACTCCTCCCGTGGTGCATGCCATGCAAACAACCTGCTCCTGACCAGACAGTTTGCAAATTGAGGAGATTTAAAAATGCAATGAAATGGAAATTTTGTTTTCCTGTTCTGAAAGGCTGCAGAACTTTGTGTGCCGCTCTGACAAGCAGATGTTGCCAAAGCTAAGCGAGGGAGAGAGCTCTTCAGCTTCTCAAATGCAGTTGCACTTTTAAATCTTTATTAGAGTAGGAACACTCTGGTCATGAAAAGGCCATATTCAGTCACTCAGCCTACAGTCAGTAATTAGGTGGTTTATTTAGTACATGCACTCTGAATAATCAGTGCAAGTGTTCTCTGGAACTCGGGGAAGGTGGAGGTTTCTTTGCAATCTGCTTGGGGGAGAAAAACATCATGATGTGTATACACTTCATGTTCATATAGATTATTTATAGGTACACACTTTCTTTTGCTGCAAGTTGTTCATTGAATCACAGACTCATAGTATTGTTTTGGTTGGGAAACACCTCCAAGATCATCAAGTCTAACCATCAACCCAACACCACCAGGGCCACTAAACCATGGCCCCAGGTGCCATAGCCACACGTTTTTTAACACCTCCAGGATGGTGATTCCACCACCTCCCTGGGCAGCCTGTTCCAATCCCTGACCACTCTTGCAGCAAAGAAATTTTTCCTAACATCCAACCTAAACCTCCTCTGGCACAATTTGAGGCCATTCTAGGGAGGACAGATGGAACCCAATCTGGCTCCAACCTCCTTTCAGGGGGTTGCAGAAATCCAGAAAGTCTCTCCTCATTCTCCTCTTCTCCAGACTAAACAGCCCCAGGTCCCTCAGCTGCTCCTCCCCAGCCCTGTTCTCCAGCTCTGTTGTTGACTTTCTTGGCCACCTGGGCACACTGTTGGCTCAGGTTCAGACCAGCACCCCCAGGTCCTTTTCTGCTGGTCAATTTTCAGCCCCTCTGCCCCAGGCCTGTAGTGGTCATGGGGTTGTTGTGGCCCAAGTGCACAATGCACCACTTGGACTTGATAAACCTCACACAAGTGATCTCAGCCCATTAGTCCAGCCTGTCCATATCACTCTGCACCCTATCCTCAAGCATACCAACACTCCTAACTTTGACAGACTGAATTTGTAGAAGCCCTTTGTATCCAAATCTATCAGCACATATTTGGGTAGATCTACAATAACTGCTTAAAAGCAGAGCTGGCATGAGTGCTGAATCTCTGTACTTAGGTATGAAGATGATCTGGTGCCTGCATGCATGAGGAAGGGCTTCCAAATGCATTCTAGTCAGATATCCCCAAATGTGAACCAAGCTGAGAACAGAACCATCCTCCACAAAATGCTGGTAACACCACGAGCACACACCTGCAAATCTGATATCCTAACCTTATCCTGGGCTTTAACAGGTGTCCGGATCAATGAAGATTTCTCCTATGAAGTTCCTTCTGAAAGTATCTAACAATGAAAGACACCCTCTTCTTGCTGCTGCTCATTTGAAACTGGCATTTTCATGTGGCAGATGGTGACCTTATCCCTGTGCTTCAGCAAAAATGGGTTTTATTAAGCCTAAACAAGTGTGAACAGTGCTAATTTCCTGCAGCAGGCAGGATCCGAGCGAGAGCACACAATGATGGGAAGAGTCCTGCCTCACCATATGGAAAAGTGTGCATTATGCCAACACAGGAGATGTCTAACCAGGCAGCCCCTTTGCAATCATATCCAACTGATCAGCAGTCATGAAGAACACCTTTATTTTAAGGTTTCTCTTTGCAGCTAGTTTCCATCCTAAAATCTAACCATGTAATAACAGAAGACTTTGGAAGGATTACATGAGTTCTACATTGTCATTAACGATCAGCAGGTGAAGACAACAACTGCTGGGTTCTGTCAAGGCACAAAGGCTTAATCCTTTGCTAGTTAAGAACACTGTTACCCTCAGTGAAGATTATTTACAAGTACAGGAATGGTCTAGAAAGTGTAGGTTTGATATCTACACCACTAAATTATCAATAAATTTGGTATTGTGGATAATGACCTTTGAATCACAGAATCAATAACAGAACCATAGAATCACAGAAGCATAGAACCATTTGGGTTGGATAAGACCACTGAGATCATTGAGTCCAACCATCAACCCAACACCACCATGCCCACAAAAACATGCCCCCGCCGTGCCATGGCCACAGGTTTCTTGAACACCTCCAGGGATGGGGAGTCCACCACCCCCCTGGGCAGCCTGTGCCAACCCCTGACCATTGGATCATTGAGGTTATTGCTATCTCTAACTAATAAAAGAAAGTCTAGAGAAAAACAAGCCCAGGATCTCCAGTGGTGGGACAAAAAGGAATAGACAAAAGTTGTAACAAGTGAAATTCGGAGTAGATTCTGGTTTAAAACAACAACAAAACTTCCTGGTGGAAATTCACAAGCCCTGGAAGAGGTTTTCCAGAGAGGTTCTGAAGTACCTGGAAATATCCAAAACCCAAATGGACAAGGCCCAAATCCAGCTGCTGAAATTTGGCCTTGCTTTGAGATGGAGATTAGACCAAAAGACCTCCAGAGATTCCTTCCAATCTAAATTATCCTGTGACCCTCTGAGGGCAGGCATTGTCTTTTAAAACATCATTAGTCTAGAAGCAGCATGGCTTCCCCTGAAATCACAGGTTTCACCCAAGGCTTTCTGACTCTATCTAATTAGAAGACCAATTAACTGATCTGAAGGAGGAAAGGCAATAATTAATGTGGTAAAAGTCTTCTGAAAGGTTTTCTCACTTGTGCTTCCCAGGACTTGTTTTAATATCTTAGAATATATGATGGAAATGTAAATTGGATTTCTAGAAATTAGAAACCCTGGCAGGAATGAATTGAATCAATGAAAGGAGGAGTCCTTTCCTTTACTTGGATAAAGATCTGAACTTCCAAAGTGTAAAACTGGCTTTGTAAAGCTCAGGCTGCAAGCAAACCATGAGAGTATTGTCCTGCCCGCTGAGTGTGAGGATGGGAGCTTCTCAGAGAGGAAAGATAATTGGAGGGAAAGATAACTCATCTCTGTCTCTTCATATGACGGGGGGCACAGAAAGAATAAAACTTGCTTCCACTAGAAGCTTGATCCCCTTTGCAATCACATTGCCAGTGGGATTTGTTTCTTTCCAGCTATTTAGTATTTGGTGAGAGAAAAGCCAACATTACTGACATGCTAATGCTCATTTCTGCAGGAACTCTGCCGTGGCTGTGCCCTCCAGGTGAGAGCCAGGCATCTACTCTTTGATGAGGAAGTCAAGAGCACTCTTGAGGACACTGAAGAAACTTGCAGGCTGGGTAGAAAGCTAAAAGTCACCACCTGACTTTAAAATGTCAGTGAAGATGAAATGAACATTCCTTCAGGAAAAACAAAGCAAGCAGCAGGAGGGGAAGATAGAGAGCAAAGCTGGGCAAAGTCACCCAGGGGACTGTTCCCCCTGTGTGACAGTTGTTATTACTTTGATACACCAAGACAGGAACAGAAATGTGTCCTCTTCAGCAGTGAAAAATCTGTTCCAGCCCTACATTAGCTTCATGGTTGTGCTGCCTAAATACCTGATTGGAAGTGCCTGAAAGAAAGAAGTTGTTTAGTGAGACCTTACAGTGCGATGTGCCTCACAGGACATTCATCTCTTGCTTCTTTTAGGGGAAAGCTTGTGTGGGAGTTTGTCAGAGCTCGGTTTATTTGTGGTGTGCACTTCAACCAGGAGAGTAGATGCTGTCTGAATGTTCCTGGATATTAGGAAAAATAAAAGCCATGTTCTGCTTAAAGCAGAGACACACCAAAGATGTGTGGATGAGGCGCCAGAATGAGCACATGAACTTTAACTGCTTCATGGATGAGGCTTCTTGCAACAATCAGCTACTTCCCTTCTATGGCCATTCCTTAGCTCACCCTAAAGTCAGTCCTATTCCTGAGACTCCTTTTCCAGTGTTTCAATCTCAGTCTTCAGTTCATCTCAACCCTCTTCTGACTTACTTTATCCCAGTCTTAATGCCTCTTGTGCACTTCATCTCTTCCTTGTATTAAAATCCTTCTAGCTTGAAATTGCTGTAAGTAATTTTATACAAGAGGAGTAGGGGAAAGCACATTCCTGAGAGTACAAGAGACAGGCTTTGGTTGCTTGCAGAAATCAGTATCAAAGGTATTAAAAGTCAGTATTAAAAGTCAACCCTTCTCCCGCGTGTCTGCACCTCTGGCATCAGGACAGAAGATGTTTACTTTGTGAAAGAACTCTGTATTCATCAAGTGAGCTCAGAGACACTTTGTAATGTCCCAAAAGGGTAGATTCTGGGGAGGTAACAGCTACTAAAACAAAGATGTTCCCTCTGAGGATATTTGATCTGTAGTTTGTTGATTTGTGGTTTTTTCTCCCCCTAACTTCCATTCTCTCATCAAGGTCAAACACATTTCCAAGGCAGTGGCAAATGTCATGCTCTAGGGTGAGAGCAGATCCCTGTTTAAAAAGCATCGGAAGGCAAGATGCATGCAAGGAGGAGGGGTCAGTATGAAGCAGGATCAGAATATCACCTGTGGCCTCGAGCCTCTTTGGCTGAGCTGTCTAAACCTAGAAGAAGAATAAAGAAAAGGAAAAAGAAGAGAAAAAGCTCAGTCTCTCAGCAGATATGGACTGAAGGGCTAACAGAAGTTATCTTGCAATTAGTTGGATTCTAAAGCAGTCCTCCAAGAAGGACATTGAGGGGCTGGAGCAGGTCCAGAGAAGGGCAATTAATCGGGAGAAGAGTCTGGAGAACAGATCTGCTGAGGAGCAGCTGAGGGACCTGGGGTTGTTTGGTCTGGAGAAGAGGCTGAGAGGAGACCTCATTGCTCCCTACAACTCCCTGAAAAGAGGTTGCATTGAGGGGGGGTTGGACTCTTCTCCCTAGTATCAAGTGACAGGACAAGAGGAAATGGCCTCAGGTTGCCCCAGGGGAGGTTTGGGTTGGACTTTAGAAGAAACCTCATTGAAAGGATTCTTGAACACTGGCACAGGCTGCCCAGGGAGGTAGCTGAATCCCCATCCCAGGAGGTGTTCAAAAGATGGAGAGACGTGGTGCTGAGGGACTTGGTTTAGCTCCAGCCTCAGCAGAGTTAGAGAATGGTTGGACTGGATGATCTTAAAAGCCTTTTGCAACACAAACAATCCTGTGATCCTATGATCCTCCTGCATGCTAAGCAGAGCAGCACATTTATATTCCTTTCCTAGCAGACTTCTCAAGAGCAATGCAGCACACAGCTTTATTTACATATGGCTTTGGATTTCCATGGATGATTCCAGATAAGTCTATCAGCCTGGGCTCAGACAGACACAAAACTTCTGTCTGACCAGACAAAGCAAACCAAAAATGCCCCAAGTCATTACTGAAGGGATCTATGCAAGAACTGCTTACAGGATGGAGAGGAAACAGCAGTGTCTACCATAACTCAATATCCCATTGCCATAATATTCAGCATTTCTTAATATCCTTTTTCTCTGCTCAGGCTTTGCTGTAACACATAAAGGAAATTCAACAAGACAGCATTTCATTTTGGACAAAGCATTAAATAACAGAGAAAATGATATAACTATATACATTCTGTGCCTTGGAGGACGACAGATGTGTCCATGCAAGGCAGGTTTCTAGTGCAGATATCATTGCATATTCCATTTTCTTTATTCTTAACAATGCATATTCACTGCCTATTCTGAAATCAAGTGACACTCCAGTGCTGTAAAGATTTGTGAAGCTATTTATGGCATCAGTGGAACATAATATTTTTTGTCACCACAGTCCCAGAACACCATGTATTTGGATACCATCTTATTCCCCAGAGTTTAAACAGAAGCATATTTATGCCCAGCTACAGAATCCATTATTCTACAGAATCCATTACTCATTCATTTCAGGGTGGGGGGAACAGAGGGGTTGGGGGATAAACAAATAAATAAACAGCCAAACAGAAATGAGCAGTGAAATCTGAAGAGTCACAGAGGGGAGACAGCAGATCTAGAGAGGTGATTCTGCCACTCCGCTCTGCTCTGGTGAGACCTCACCTGGAGTACCGTGTCCAGCTATAGGGGCCCAAATACCAGAGAGACAGGCACCTGATGGAGAGGGTCCAGAGGAGGAACTCAAAGATGATCAGAGAGCTGGACCCCCTCTACTACAAAGACAGGCTGGGAGAGTTGGGTTTGTTCAGCCTGGAGAAGAGAAGGCTCCAGGGAGACCTTGTAGCTGCATTTCAGTACCTGAGGGGGCCTACAGGAAGGCTGGGGAGGGACTCTTTAGAGGGCTTGGAGCAACAGGACAAGAAGCAATGGTTTGAAACTGGAGCAGGGCAGATTTAGGTTGGACATCAGGAGGAAGTTCTGCACAATGAGGGTGGTGAGATACTGGTGGTTGGGTCCCCATCCCTGGAGACATTCAAGATCAGACTGGATGTGGCCCTGGGCAGCCTGCTCTAGTTGGAGGTGTCCCAGCTGCCTGCAGGGGGGTTGGACAAGATGACCTTTGAGGGTCTCTTTCAACCCAGCGCCATCTGTGAATCTCTGAACATGCTGCTGGCCACAAATCCCAGCCACAGGTGCTCCACTTTTATTTTCCAAAGAAGACCAATCATTGGGCACTCACAAACCCCAGCAATCTCACAGTCCAGTAGTAGTGGGAGAATGCTTAAAATCCCCTTTCCATGGTATTGCAGCTGCTCAGTAATGCTCATTTCAGTCCTGGAAATACGTGTTGCTGCCTTCCAGAGCTAGAAAAACACAGGAAATGCTGGGGAAGTTCCCCCCCCCCCCCCCCCCCCCCAGTTTGAATACCTGATGCTGATCAATCTCCACAACATTCAAACATTGACAGATCTTGTAGCAAAGTTATTTGCTGGTTTGATCCACAAATAACATCAGTTCAAAAAATCAAAGCTATTGATTAAACACAAGCACCCACCTAGGCTAAGTCAATTTAACGTTGGCTCATTAATCAGCCATATCCATTTACACAGCACAAATCCACAGCGTTTCCATCTGACTTTCAAAGTGCCACTCAGGGCTGAGGGGGGAAAAAAAGTAGCCAAAATGAATTAATCTATTTGGTATTGTCCAAGCGAGCCAGGGCTGCACCTAGGAACAATAAAGAACTTCAGCCTCCACGTCGGTTACCATGGTAACTGTACATTCCCTTCAAATCTATAGAAACAGAGGACTGGAAGGGACCTCTCAAACCTTTTTCATCAAGCACTTGTCACAGAAATATTGCCTCTTTCTATTTCACTCTACCTGCAACACAATTTTGTGTTTTACTCAACTGTTCCTATGGAAAGTGAATCAAGAAACCCTAAGAGAGGCTCCTGATGCTCTGAGATCAGCTGTGCTCACCTGCTAGTGCTCTGCTCTAAGTTAGGGAACAGCCTCCCAGAAACGTAACTCTGGGAGGTGTTTAGAGATCACAGGCTGAGCTCCTACCCTCAGGAACATTTTGCAAGGCTAAGACTATCCTGGTTTCCTCTTTTAAGGTTGGGTTTGACTCGCTGACTCTCCCACTTCCTTTGTGCTACTTACCCAGCTCCTGTCCATCTTTATGGAATATGGGTGACTCCAAAAGCCTCTGTCTCCCTAAGCACCTTCCCTCTCCTCTGGCACTCCCTTCCTACATCTCCTTATTTCTTTTTGCCATGTATTCAAGCCCTGCTACAGCTTAAGGCACGCACCAAATGCACCTTCTAAATTTCATCCCATTTCTGCTTCTTCAAGTATTCCAGCATCAAACTTTTTCCAGAATCTATGAAGGTGTCCTTAGTTTTTTTTTCCTCAATCACTTGCATTTAATTTCCTTGTGAGAAAATACCAGAACAAGCCAGAAACAACAACAATAATTCCCAATCATTAGAGCATGGCTTCTCATTAGAACAGTTTATGTTTAAATCCTCTCCTGCAGCAGTTTGCATCATCTAAAAGCAAAGAGCATTTTCTGTGTCCTTCATAAACATCAAATGCCATTTGGTTGCTATATTTAGGACATATTTATGATTTTAAAGGCAAAAATCTCCACAGAGGATTGATTTGCCTCTCACAGGAAGTTAATTTGGCTGACAGCAGATCTATTCCTGATTTAGGAATGTAAGTAAAGAAATTCCTGTTCTGTTCTTTCAGAGTCACAGACTGCAAGGGGTTGGAAGGGACCTTCCAAGGTCATCTTGTCCAACCCTTCCCTGCAGTCAGCAGAGACATCTCCAGCTAGATCAGGCGGCTCAGGGCCACAGCCAGTCTGATCTTGAATGTCTCCAGGGATGAGGCCTCAGCCACACCCCTGGGCAACCTGTTCCAGTGTTTCACCACCCTCATGGTGCAGAACTTCCTCCTGATGTCCAACCTGCATCTGCCCTGTTCCAGTTTCAAACCATTGCCCCACTGTTGAGTGCTGTGTAGCCACAGCATGTTACAGACTCCTTTTGCTGTTCTGGTGCTGCTCACCTCAAGGAAATCTCTCAGACTCACATTTATCTATTATTTAACTAGTTCTGAGCTCCTTTCCCAGAAGAGATAACCCTGGGGGTTGGTTTGTTTGTTTTGCCAGAGAAAGGAGGTTTTTTCAGCTGTCAGTATTGTTTTGTATTCATCTTTTATTCCACACCTGGAATTAAATACTTGTTTCCTAAGACCATCCTCAGAACACCACACACCCAGGCTAGCAGATAAGCTGGATCCTGTCTAGACATACAATACAGAGCTCCAGAGCAGCTGTCATGTGCTGCACTCATCCCTATAATCTCAACTCAAGCCTCTGTGTGAAACTGATCTACTGTTTTAACACTCCTCAGTGCAACAAATCCCTTAAATCATACTCTGGGATCATTTGTGTTGCACTGATTGGTTTGGCTTGGTTTGGTTTTGGGTGGGGTTTTTTTGCTAGACCTTAACATAAGGAAAACAATAATTATGACTTGATTGCTTTATGCTTTTATAAGTCATTTCCTTATCAAAGGTAACTTTACTTGTCACCACTACCTTAGGCTTAAGGGCTTTCATTTTTTCTTCCTGCTGGTTTTTAGTAGCTATTTCTTATATGGTTAATTTCTATACTGCTTCTCTGGAAATCAAGTTCATCCCAGCAGCTGGAAACCTGCAAGCAAGTCACTAGAACTCTCAGCCACTCAGCAGAATGGGCAGAGGCACTGACTGAAAGCCACGGGGTTTGGAGAGAGAAGGAGGAAGAGGGTGAAAGAACTACAACAAACACAAGATTTTGTTGTTTGGTTGGGTTTAGTGTTCTCCATGGGGGGAAAAATAAATAACTGAATCTGACCCCAAAAAACCAAGGGTCACCATAGTGGTGATATTAGGATATTAAACACCTCTGAGCACATACAGAAAGAGGAGCATTGACAGCACAGTGGCAGCAGCAGGACAGCACAAGCAGCCTGGATCCTACCCTCCCAGAATGCTGCTGCTTCACAGCTAAAAGCCATGGCTGTGCCTGGCTGCACAGTTTGTCTGCTCCAGAATGCTAGGGTGAACAAGGGGATCCTTCTCACATTGCCAGTGATAGGGGGGTTGCTGGAAATTAGCTGAGCAAGAGGGAAAGGCCAGGCTTGTGCATTAAATGCCTATATAGACATCTATGCACACATCAGCCACTAGCAGCAATCATTGCTCCAGCTTGTAGATGCCAGCACTGTGCTGCTCCAGCCTTACACACTGTTTAGAATTTCTATGCAGTTACACAGAGAGGAAATTAAAGATTATATCTGAGAAGTAGTTGAAAAGATTAACATAATGTGAATGAAATGAAGCATCCATTAAAGATGCTGGGCAGGTTCTCCTCTGATTTACAGCAGTCCTGCTGTCATGCCTGCAATGACATTACCCTGCTGGAATGAGGAGGGGATATGACCCAGCAAAACAGCATTAGTTTTGGAGCTGAGATATAGCTAAGGGTTAGATCTACACAGGGATTTCAGAGCCTGGCCTCAGGGTGAAGTCCCCATCAGGGTGAAGTCCCAGTGCAGGCTGTGATTCTGTATGTGCTCACATGTCCCTCTTTGCAGCTGCACTTAGTATTCAGTAGTATTCAGTATCACTAAGGTTGGAAGAGACCTCAAAGATCATCGAGTCCAACCTGTCACTACTGCCCACTTCATGCAGGATCACACAATCACAGAATATTAGGGGCTGGAAGGGAGTCCAAACCCCCTGCCAGAGCAGGGTCACCTAGGGCAGGTCACACAGGAGCACATCCAGGTAGGTTTTGAAAGTCTCCAGCTAAGGAGACTCCACAACCTTCTCCCTTAAAAGATCTTAAAGGTCTTTTCCAACCAAAATAATTCTGTGGCATTTTCCTCTTTGGAACACTCCTTTTCCCAAAACTTTTTCCAGTCTAAAATGTGTTTTCTTTACCTCTGTAAACAGCACACTTGCATCATGCCACGAATTTCCAATGAATTCACTCCTGAATGTATCCCTGCTCATAAACCAGTGAAGCCCTCCTGCATTAAACAAAGTTAGCAGTGACTATCAATTTAGGCTATGTGCCTGACAGTTCAAATACATTTTTTGGCCATAAAACAGGTTTGCAAGTCTTAAATGGTTTCACATTTCTCTAAACCACACTAAGAGCATCACATGAATATTTTAAGCAGCTTAGCTTTGATTTAAATATATTTGCTCAGGATATGCTGGCAGCATCCCAAAATGCAGTGTAATACCCTTAAAGCTGACAATCCCAAACTCAATTTAAGAGAGCAGATAATATGGACTAGCAGCATTAAAGCAAATAAAGTCAATTAACAGGGTGGGCTCTTTTTTTTTCCCCCTTAATTTGTTTTCTCTAGCTTGAAATTGCAAAGGATGGATAAAGCTGTGGGATTAATGAAGAAAGAAATTAATGGAAATGGAATATAAAACAAAAACACACACCAAAAAAAAAAGGGGGAACAGAGAAGTCCAGGCTCTGACATTCATTACACAGCTCTTAATGTGGAGTAATATTCATTTAGTTAAAGTAGCCACAGTGCAGAAGGGAAATTCCACCATTAGAGTCTGGTAGATGCTCACCAGCATGCTGCAAGAGTAGCTAATGTGAAAGACTTTATGAAAGGATGGGAAATATACATCTATTTATGGCAAATCAAGGGCTTATTGTAAAAACCCTTGCCAAATTAGCTGTTCCTGAGACTTGCCTCATACATAAAGACTAATTCAATTCATTGTCAAGTGAGTTATGCAGGCTGCAGATGTTGGCATACCGAGATGTTGGCACTTAGGTGTTCCAAGAGAAAGATAAGAGGGAAAGAGCCAAAAATAGTCACAGAATAGTAACACATTCTGCAACCAAAAAAACCCCACCACCTAAACAACCAACTTGTTGCTTGTATTATTCAGGTACTGCTTGAAAACATTTCATATTCCAGATGAAGAGCAGAAAAGCCAAGTCCTTTCCATATGATGCACAATGGAAACAGGAGCAGCTCTGCTGCGAGGACAGGCTGAGGGAGCTGGGGGTGTTCAGCCTAGAGAAGATTCCAGGGGAACCTTAGAGCTGCCCTCCAGTACCTGAAGAGATCCCACAGGAAGGCTGCAGAAAGACTTCTCGTGAGGGTGTCTAGAGACAGGACAAGAGGGAATGGTTTGAAGCAGAGGGAGAGCAGGGTTAGACTGGAGCTGAGGAAGAAATACTTCAGTACAAGGAGGATGAGACTCTGGCATAGGCTGCCCAGGGAGGCTGTGGATGCCTCCTCCCTGGGGGAGTTTAAAGCCAGGTTGGATGAGGCCGTGGGCAACCAAGTCCAGCTGAGAGGTGTCCCTGCCCAGCAATCCTCTGAGGTCCCTCCCAACCTGAGCCATTCTAGGAACCTATGATTCCATGGTTTTAAGGTCCTGCTGAAAAAACTTGCGTACCAGCACTCCCTGGTCTTCTCTTTAAAAGCAGAAATTTTCTTCTCAAATATCTATTTTATTCCTCCTGATATCTGAAAAGTCAACAGAAGTCACTCTAGCAGCAGAGCATGTTGTATTTCCCAACAATTATATACCAGGGTTCATTCTAAAGAACACTTTAGCATATGTATACCCATATGCTTTGTTTCTGGATCCATCTGCTTTGCTTTGATATATACACTTCAAAATACCATTGATTTTCTGAAACAGATACATTAAGTGAAGGAGAGTCCAGAATCCTCCCTGTGAACAACACAGAGGGGCCTTTAGAAAAGCAGGTTTAGTAGCTGAATGTTCCCCCATGAATTGGGCATGGCAATTCCAGACCCTCTTCTGAAGTTGGCAATTCCATTGAGCTTCTAATAAAGGATTTTAAAGTTAAGATGGAAAGCAAAAAATATTAATAATATTGCTGTGAAGGATGTTACTGGAGGTATCCAGCACAGCCTTTAACTGGTTGCCCTACAATGCTGAGTAGACAAGTCCAGCTGCCATACCTCCAGAGATGTCTACTTTCATCACCAAATCACACTTTTGTTGTTGTTGTTGCTGCTGCAGCTGTTTGTTTGTTAGAAATTTGTACCCCAGGTCTGGAAATTTCTGCCTCATAGTTTCAAACTTGCTGAATAGGTGTTAGGGAGACAAACTACTCTGTGGGACTTAGAATCACAGAATCATACAGCTGTCAGGGTTGGAAGGGACCTCAAGGATCAGCCAGTTCCAACCCCCCTGCCATGGGCAGGGACACCTCACACTACAGCAGGTTGCCCAGCACCACATCCAGCCCGGCCTTAAAAACCTCCAGGGATGAGGCTTCCACCACCTCCCTGGGCAACCTGTGCCAGGCTCTCACCACCCTCACAGGGAAGAAATTCTTCCTCATGTCTAATCTAAATCTCCCCTCCTCTAGCTTGGATCCATTCTCCCTAGCTCTATCACTTCCTGACAGCCTAAAAAGTCTCTCTCTCACCAGCTTTCTTGGAAGGCAAATAAGGTCTCCTCAGAGCCTTCTCTTCTCCAAACTGAACAACCCCAGCTCTCTCAGCCTGTCCTCATAGGAGAGGTGCTCCAGCCCTTCAGTCTTTACTGAATCCAGTGTTAACCAGGCCCTTTAACCCTCACAGGTGGCGTTCTTAAACACAGCTCTGTTACAACTCTTCTTGTTGTGCACGAAAAAATGTCAGATTCTACCTGGCTACCCTTTTTAGGACATTCTTACTCCACAGCAGCAATGTCCCCACAAGGAGTTGTGTAGCAACACATAATACCTTCATTTACAATTCTACATGACCTGGAGCTCCATTCAAATGTTCCCTCAGAGACAAAGAAAAAAATCTGCCAAGACATTTCTGAAGGCTCAGAGCTGTTGAAAAGGAGGATTGCTGGGTAGGTTTCTCTCATATTCACAGCATAATTTATGGGTTTCTAATAATGACAAGTTACTGTTCCTCTTCCAGGAGTGTGAGAAGCAAAGATTATTTGTGCAGACACCAAAGAACAAGTTCTTGTAAGCAGACTGCAAGAAGACGGCAGCAATGTTTGGTCTTAGCAGGAAATGGACACCTCCTTCACCTCCTTCCCTGTGAGGAGAGGCTGAGGGAGCTGGGGGTGTTTAGCCTGGAGAAGAGGAGGCTCAAGGGAGACCTTATTGCCATCTACACCTACCTGAAGAGAGGTTGTAGACAGGTAGGGGTTGGTCTCTTCTCCCAGGCAACCAGCACCAGAACAAGAGGACACAGTCTCAAACTGCACCAGGGGAAGTTTAGGCTTGAGGTAAGGAGAAAGTTCTTCACAGAGAGAGTTGTTAGCCATTGGAATGTGCTGCCCAGGAGTCACCATCCCTGGAGGTGTTCAAGAGGGGACTGGATGTGGCACTTGGTGCCATGGTTTAGTAGTCATGAGGTCTTGGGTGACAGGTTGGACTTGATGATCTTTGGGTCTTTTCCAACCTTATTGATTCTATGATTCATACTGACACAGCCTTCAAAACACTGCCTCAAAACCAAGCTCACAGCATGTCAGGTAATAAAGGAAATATGATTGCTTTACTATGGATTAAAAGCAAACAAGAGCCAAGCACACACCAAAACCAGCACCCACTGCAGATTTCAACCTTACCTGAATCTGAAAGCCAAAAGTTCCTAGAATTCCAAATCCAGATGTAAGGTCAGGACACAAAAACTCCACTTATTGAACAGGTTTTACTTTACTAAAAAGTGGGTTTAAGCCCAAGGGAAAAGCTGTGTTTGGGAGGGGATGGTTCAGAACCTTCAAAAGCCAGTTCCAGCTCAAAACAGTTTATGATTTTTATGTTTACAATCTTCCCATGAAAGAAAAGAGTCAAAAAAAACCCCAAAACACCCCAAATGACCAAAAACCCAACCCACACTACTTAGAGGAGATTATGGTGGAGTCTTTCCTTATCTGTTCTACCAAATGCAACATTTAATGAGCGTTAACCACCACAGGAGGATGGAAATGCAGAGGTAAGTTGTGAAGCCTCCAACAGCCAGACACCAAAGGTCACGAACAGGGAACGCTGAAGATGTTGTTGGTAGCTAAGGTTGATGTGATCCTTAAATTTCATTGTTTAGGTAGGTTTGAAAAGATGTTAGGAAATTGATTTAATGCATTCTTGGACACATTTTTCTTAGCCATATCACAGTCACCCAGCAAGTTTCTGCAGGCATATTGAATGTCATGAATGATAGAGTCTGCCAAGATCTGAAGAGATAAGTCTTAATAACAGTCATCTTTTATAGTCTTCCTGTCTCAAGGACACCCAAACAAATCCATGCAGCAGCTCTGGAAGGAAGTCACATGTATCTGCCACAAATCTCCAGCCTCTTCCCTCAGCTGCTTACAGCTGAAGCACACACAGGGCTCACCACCTCCCCTGAACTGACCCCAGGTAGCTTTCCTTCAAGGGGAAGAAATGATCAAATCTGGGCACAAACAGACTACATAGAAACTACATTTCTGCTCCTTATGTCAGCATGCTGGGCACTCAGTATCCAACAACAAGCAAAGGGATTTAACTGAACAAATTCTCAGCTCACAAAAAGAAAGCCATACTTTATTTTTGGTATTATTGGATCATTTTGCCCAACCCCATCTTTATGTTTGGTTCTGGCTGAACAGAAGCAAGAAAAATGTTATTTGCACAGTCCTGTATGGCCTTTGTAGGTAAACAATGTTCTTTGGGGGTTGTTAATTAACATCACTCAGTTCCTTTCTGAGTATTTTGTTCATAGAATTACAGAACAGCTTAGACTGGAAGAGACCTTAGAGATCATCTAATCCAACCTCCCTGCCATGGGCAGGGACACCTCCCAACCAGCCCAGGTTACTCAAGGCCCCATCCAGCCTGGCCTTGAACATCTCCAAGGAGGAGGCATCCACAACCTCTCTGGACAATCCATTCCAGAGTCCTGCCACCCTCATACTGTCATAGTATCATAGTATCAGTCAGGGTTGGAAGGGACCACAAGGATCATCTAGT
This sequence comes from Dryobates pubescens, assembly GCF_014839835.1. Taxonomy (NCBI): domain Eukaryota; kingdom Metazoa; phylum Chordata; class Aves; order Piciformes; family Picidae; genus Dryobates; species Dryobates pubescens. The sequence continues at coordinate 13,434,652 of NC_071639.1, forward strand.
TCCAAGCCCCCTGCCATGGGCAGGGACACCCCACACTAGATCAGGCTGGTCAGAGCCTCATCCTGCCTGGTCTTAAACACCTCCAGGGCTGGGCCCCAACCACCTCCCTGGACAACCCATTCCAGGGCTTCAGCACTCTCATGGTGAAGAACTTCCTCCTCACCTCCAGCCTGAATCTCCCCACCTCCAGCTTCATTCCATTCCCCCTAGTCCTATCACTACCTGATATCCTGATATACTGAAGAACTTCTTCCTCAGATGCAATCTGAACCTTTTCTCCTTCAATTTAAATCCATTTCCTCTTGTCCTGTCAGTGGACACTCTTGTAAAAGTCCCTCTCCAGCCTTCCTGCAGGATCCTTTCAGGCACTGGAAGGCAGTTAGAAGGTCTCCTTGGAGTCTACTCTTCTCCAGGCTGTACAATCTCAGTTCCCTTAGCCTCTCCTCATAGCAGAGGCGCTCCAGCCCCTGGATCATCTTATTCATCACTGATGCCTTGAATTCATCTGCAGGGTTGTTCTCAGACTCCCTCATTCCTACCTATCAACTTATTTTTTTTCTTAAGCAAAGAATCCAAACAGTGCAGTCAGGGATATCTGGCAGCAATGCTATGCAGCTCAGTGTCTGAAATAAACCAGCAGCTCAAGGTATGAAGAGAAGCACCAAAAAAAACCTGATAGCCAAAAAAGAAGATAGTCACACTGCTCTGGAAATGGGCTGACTCGAAAGCACAGTTGTTAAAAATGAGCAAAACACACTCCCTCTGTGCTTATTATATCTTCTCTTGAGAGGAAGGCTTCCACATTTGGCATCAAATCAGCTATGACCACTCACTTGCCTTACATTCCCATTCTGCACAGCAATCTCTTCAAACACCAGCTTCAGGAGGGAAATATCAAAGGCTTGTTGCTGTATGAACTAGAAGGAAGCCCCACAGCATCCTCCTGGAGGCATTTCACTAGAGAAAAAACTAGCTGCATGCCCAGGCCCAACGGACCCTGGGGACATAAGGTAAATCCAGCTGGTGGCTGGGCACAGGTGGTGTTCCCCAAGGCTCAGTACTGGGGGTGGTTCTCTGATATCTTCATCAGCGATGGGATCAAGGCACCCCCAGTAAAGCTGCAGGTGACACCAAGCTGGGAGGGATTGTTGAGCTGCTTGAAGATAGGAAGGCTCTGCAGAGAGACCCAGGCTGGATTGATGGGTGAAGGCCAACTGTATGAGAGTCAAAAAAGCCAAGGGCTGGGTCCTGCACTTGGGTCACAACAATCCCAAGCAATCCTCTGGGCTTGGGGAAGAGTGGCTGGAAGGCTGCCCAGTGGAAAAGGATCTGGAGGTGTTGGTCAATTGTCAGCTGAATGAGAGCCAGCAGAATGCCCAGGTGGCCAAGACCAACAGCAACCTGGTCTGTGTCAGGAAGAGTGTGACCAGCAGTGAACAGTGACCTGCTGAGGCACGATTTGAATATCTGCTGACATCTTCAAAAGGAAAGGTGAAAGTCAGAGATGTGACCATTCTGAGCTACAAGGTTCAGTTTCTCTTGAGAATGTTTCATGTCCTAATGTGCAGCTTTTAACTAACAGCAGAAAGAGGACTTGCCTGCTACAGCCTATACCTGTGTAGCTCCTGAGCTGCCTGAAATTTCTGGTGTATATTTAGCTCCTGGATAAAGACATAAGCCCAAAAGGATGGCAAGTTCAATTACAACATAATCCTTAACAAATTTACCCAGATTATTACCTCTTAAGTGTGCAATATGCACATGAATGAGCATTTCAGTGCAAGTGGTTTAAATTCAGCATCAGTTACCTCATGACAAAAGCCACTCGCAAGTGAACAGCTACCTTTGTATTCAGAGAGATGTGAAATACTTTGCTGGAGACACAGGAAGAGCTGAATGTGAAGCTGGGTGTGTTCTTGCACAGATGAAGTAGTTTTGAAACTTCAGGAGCAAGCCTGATAAACTCCATGGAATCCTAGAATGGCTTAGGTAGAGTTAGGAGCTGGGCTGGATGATCTTTAGGGGCTTTTCAGACCAAAGCAACTCTGCCTCTAGAAAGCAGAGGTTCATCTGATGGGGATGAATGCATCGTCCCCAACACAGAGATGAAAATCTGTATGGTGCATAAATGAATTAACCTTCTGATGTGCTGACAGCAAAGCACTGCTAGCTCAGGACAAACACCTTTATCCGAGCTCTAGGGCGCAGCGGGGCTTTAAGCTACCCCCACCACAGACGGCAGCCACCACATGAGCAGGGAACCTCATTTCCCATAGCCTGGGCAGGAATGGAAAGACTTTCAAACTCTATTTTCTAAAACTGGGCATTTTGTTTGCAAGGTGCAGCAAGCAAAGCCACTGAAGGCATTCCTAGAGGAGTTACTGTACTTCAGTAGCACCTGGGAAAGGCTACAGCAGGAAAGTGTTGGAGGAATGAGCATGCTGACCCACGAGTGACCCCCAAATCAATGGCAAACTTTAACCCAGGTGATTCTAAACACTAGTATGAGAGTGGGCTTGGACTCTCCATGCTGCAGTTCAGATGGGGGAGCACGATGACACGATGCTATCCTGTTGTTTACTCTAACCTTCCAGCATACAGTGCAGCACAACACTCTTAAGAGGCTTACTCGGGAAACCCTGATTTGCCTTGCTGATGGAGTGTGGAAATGAGGCACCTTCCAGTCCCTCTTTGGCATTATTGACAGAACTTCTACTAATTGTTCCTCTGAAGAGATTACAGGGGATGAAGGTTAAAACTCAGAGGCAGACAAGGCAAATATATTAAGCAGGGGACAAAGACCTGCTACTGTTTGCAATGGCTACAACATATTTGTCTCTCTTTTCCCTGCATGGAAGGGATTTTCCCTTGTAGAAAGCAGTAGTATTATTAATCATAATCATTTCAGTTGCTACAAAATATTTATCTTGGTGTTTTTCTCCCCATGGAAGGGGTTTTCTCTTGTAGAAAATAATAATAATAATAATAATAATAATAATAATAATAATAATAATAATAATAATAATAATAACAATAATAGGAAATGGCTACTAAATATTTGTCTTTTTCCCCCCCCCACATGGAAGGGATTTCCTCTTCTAGATAATACAATAATAAAATATTCTTGGCAATGGCTACCAAATGTGTATTTTTTTTTCCACATGGAAGGGATTTTCTCTCGTCGAAAATGCAATAATAATAACAATAATCATCTAATATTTGAGTTTAGAAAAATCTCTTTTTCTCTGGTTTCTTATCTCTGGTGACAGAAACCATTTTCACTCGGCAGCCACATGGAAATGGGAGGCATTACTTGAACTCTGCATCACTTCAAAAGACAAGCAGCAGTCAGTAAGAAGCCAGTTCCACTTCTCAGCATCCAGTCTCCAGGACAACTGCGTGGAAATCATTTTACAAGGCTATTGGTGTTCCAAACACGGGCTGAGAGGATCTGGGGATATTGGGGAAAGCCCACACTGGATGAAAAGCTTTCTTAACCTACATTAAATCTTGATAATGCAATAATGAGTCTTTTAAAAGGATCATTCTAATTCCCCTATCTAGTGCAATAAAGACTGTATACAGCTAATCTGCTTTGCCCTTTCAATTAAACTCACCCAGGACGTTCTCTGTAGTCAGCACCCTGAATGAGTCATTAAAATTCTCCTTCTGTCAGAGTTGTGTGCAGCCCACCGTTGTTTGCAGAAATTCCATTAAATCCAAACGGTCTTTATCGCCCCATGACCACTGTGACTTCAATCAGCCAATTTAATTACCTTACCAAATTGTCAGCAGAAGCAGCAAAGGAAAACAGGAAGGGCTGTGACGTTATCAAGGCTGAAATCTTCCTTTGTGCCTTTTCATCTGGAGCAGTCAATAACAATGCTCCTCACCCCCTCGCTGCCTTCCCGAGGCTCTTAACCTTCCTCTTCTTTCAAAGATTTCTGATGTTGTTTGTAAGACTGATTTTGAACTCCTCTGGCTGAGGATGTTAACACAGATTGATAGCTTCACGTCCTTGGCAGTAAAATTTTCATTGACTCTAAATACAGGAATTACAAAGGCAGGGGCCTCTGAGGGCTGCCACATTATCCTCTCTTCTGTGGATTTCCATCGCACTCCTGATCTGTAGGCAGGTTGCCTTCTCCCCTGAAACCGGAGACCTACGTTTGCTCCTTTCTCTCTCAAAGGCAGGCAGAAAGATCAGCTCCTTCCACTAGGAGAGTGTCAGCACAAGACCCAAAGGAAAGAAAGTGTGCATCCAGGACAGGCCTAGTCTAGGAAAACTACATGAGCCAGCAGTGGGCCCAGGTGGCCAACAAGACCAATGGCATCCTGGCCTGGATCAAAACCAGTGGTGTCCAGCAGAAGTAGGGGAGTGATTGTGCCCCTGTGCTCAGCACAGCTTGAGTACCAGGCTGAGTTCTGGGTGCCACAGGATACAAAAGACATTGAGATGCTGGATCATGTCCAGAGAAGAGCACTGAGGCTGGGGAGGGGTTTAGAGGGTGTCACACAAGAAGTGGCTGAGGGAGCTGGAGAAGCTGAGCTCAGTTTGGAAAAGGCTGAGGGGAAATCTTATTGCTCTCTACAACTTCCTGAAAGGAGGTTGGGGTGAGGCTGGTGTTGGTCTCTTCTCCAAAGTAACCAGCAATAGGACAAGAGGAAATGGATTTAAGCTGTGCCACAGGAGGTTTAGGTTGGACATTAGGAAAAACTTCTTCACTGAGTGGTGAGGTGTTGCAACAGGCTGCCCAGGGAGATGGGAGAGTCACCATCCCTGGAGGAGCTCAAGAAGCATAGTTTAGTACATAGCTCAGTGGTCATGGTAGTTGGGTTACAGGTGGACTCAATCTTACAGGTATTTTCCAACCTTAATGGTTCTATGTTAGGTGAAACCCATGCAAAATCTTCAGAGGAAGACTCCAGTGCAGAACAATCCCCCTCTCAGGATCCCACAATGGAGCTGAGAAATGAAGTGGCCTTTTCTTCAGCCTCAAAGATTACATGACCATAGACAGCTTTGTCTCAGTTACTTACAGCTATGAGATGTTATAGAGGCAACCAGGAGAGTGCTAAGCTTATAAGAGTTTAGTGGGGGGGGGTCTACAGAAGGCAGGGGGGAGGGGTGGGGAGAAGGGAGGAAAGGAAGTGTTTCTAGTACGAGTTGAAGACTCCCCCCTTCATTCCTGGAAAAGCATTTCCAGCTCTCTCAGCTTTGCTTTGGCTTTCAAGCTGGAGGCAGACACCCCTCCACCCCTCTTCCCCTGTAGTTTATTGCAAACCATATTCAGCTCATCTGCTTGAAGCCAGGCAACTCCAGAGCAACAAAAAGCCAGGGCGCGAGCCTTTCCTTTTCTTGTTCTTCCTATCGAACGTGCCAAAGGCAAGAAGAGCATTCCACAAAGCCAGGAAACACTTCTCAGGTCAATGGCCCCCTAAGGTAGAGATCTTTAGTCTTTGACCACACTTTCAGGAGTAAGAGGCACCTGAGAGAGGGTGACAAAACACTGGGGCTGTTACCTTCCAGTCACTGGTCCCTCTTCACACCTTTGCCGTGAGAACAAATTGCGGCAGCAAGAGACAAGGGCTGAAGCAGGCGATTTAAATGAAGCATGCTTGGGAGTGCTTCAGAGTTCCAAGGACTGAGGTTCACGCCGCAGGAAGGCAGAGATAAGCGCTGAGAGGCTTTAACAGCCTGGGCTCTTATTGCCTCGGGCAATGAACCATCGGTACCTGCTCAACCTGTGTTGGCAGCAGCTTGCCCCGAGTTACCAAGCCCCGAAGAGCTGCTAACCTTCACCTGAGGCGAGCAGGGACCGATGGTTAACAGCTCTTCGGGGCTTGGTAACTCCTCAGAGCGCTGGGATGCTCCCAGCAGGTGAAGGCAATACCGAGGCTGGCTGCTGTAAGTCGATAGCTGTGAATTCGCTGAGCTCCCGGGGAGCTGCTGCCCCGGCTCTGCTCTTCCGCTGGAAGCAGCGAATCGGGAAAGCTACGAACCGGGATCCACCGGCGGTCACAGGCTGTGGCTTTTGCACGGTGCCAAGCGATAAGGAAAAGGTTTCCATCACACTTAGCACAGCGGAGAGACAAATACTTGGCTGCTGCTTTTCTCCCTCGTCAAGCTGGGACCTGTCCTTTTATCAGCATCAATGGTCTGGGAGTGTTCCCGAGGGTTTGAAAGCCTGGAGCAGCCTGGGCACACTCCTCACCCTCAGCGTTTCCTGGTCTTTTTATGGAAAGCTATTCCAAAAGGATAAGGGAGGGAGCCTGGCCCGTGTCCCAGGGAGCAAGGTGTCATTTAGGAATTTGGTGAGATGCCCAAGTGCTGCGCTGCCCTATTCCAGCAGCAGGCAGGAGTCCAGATGCCCGAGTGAGTGGCTCTGGGCAGGGACTGATCCACCCCACCAGCTTCTCCCAGCAAAATGCCCTCCCGCGTTTGGCAGCCAAACCCGGGCGGCTCAGAATTCCCGAGGTGGCTGCTAAAAGGTAGCTTGAAAGGCAGAGAGAGAGGACAGGCTGGCTAGTCCCAACAAGGAGAGGAGCCGTGGGAAGGACAATGCGAATCCATGGTGGTTCATTTGCACAGGAGGAATGAGGGGGCTGGAGCTCTGGCAGGCTCCAAGCTCTCCCCTGTTGCCATAGCGCTGCTGGCTGAGGAAGAGGAGCGGAGGTTGGCAGGCTGCCTTCTGGAGGGGATCTCCTCAGCTTTGGCTTCTCCTAGGGAAGGACTCCACGGGAAGGCATCGGCATTCCGTCCTCCTGGTCGCAAGGACATCCCGAAGGGACAGATATCCCGGGCGGGAGGGGGGGGGGGGGGGAGGGATTTCCCCTCTCAGAAATAACCAAATCTCTTCCACAGCTCTCTCTCTCTGCTCCTTCCCTCTTCCCAGCCATGCCCCTAGGCAGGGGAAGGGGTGTCAGGCTCTGGGATTTCTCCCGTAGGCAGAGGTAGAGTCACTCCACGGCTGGACCGGGCTAAACCCAGACTTTCCAAGGCAGGGATGTGCAACAGGCCCGGCTGAGCAAGGCAAAACCTCTCTCTTACGTCTAACATTTTCCACGCTAAAATGAACTAATCAGCTGCTCCCTACCTGTTCCTAAGCCCCAGAGATGGGCTGAGGACAACTCCACTGAGAGGCCAGAGAAAGCGTGAGGTGACTCAGAAGTAGACTCACAGTTGGGTGCTACGAACAACGGAGTGAAAACAACCTGTCCACAACCTGTGGGACCAGGAGGGAGTTGAGAAGTTAGCCTAGGAAAATCCACACGTGTGCGACTGTCACCGGGCACTGGAGTCCCTGCACCACCCTTCGGTCTCAGGATTATTATTCTAATCATTATCAAAACGCGGCTTTCCAGGGCTGGTTCCGAGAAAACACTGATCTGGAGATGCTGTAGCCAGGAGGATGTTTGTTTACACGGCCACGCTGGAAAGGAATTCAGGCTCCTGGAGAATGACCCTGGGCACTGGTGGTGAAGCCCGGTTCGTGGCAGAACAGCCAGACGGGTAGTGCTAGCTCACAGGCAGCTCTGCCGCTAATTTCATGGCCATGATTAGGGATCAGAGTGAACGCAAACTAAAGCCGGCAATGATCTACGGACCCGCTGAGCTATGTCCAGAGGAACAGCATTCCTGAGGACGGTTGCTAAGAGCAACGTGCCTGAAGCACCACCTTTAGACCAGATGGAAGCGGCAAAGAAGCACCACTAGGAATTCAGCACACGAGATCGGGAACAGCCTGGTGACTTTTTAATCATTACCCACCTTCCCCTCCAGATAACAGCGTGTGCGGGAGCGGAATTTAAACAAAACCCGACACAAATCAAGGCACAACTCCCAGGCGAGGACAGACAGGAGCTTTCCGAGCCTCGCAGAGGCGGACACAGCGGCTGCTACAGCTCGTATCGGACAGCGGGAGACCCTCTCTTGCCCCCTCCAGCCCTGCTGTGGGTAGACAAGGAGGAGGAGGATGCTCTGGGGAAGCAACTTTCGGACCGCGGCCCCCACCCCTTCCCCTTTCCTTGCTCCACCCCGGGACTCAACCGCGGGACCCGGGCGGCAGGAGGCTGTGGGGCTCCTGTTGGAGCTCTCCTCGGAGGACATCCCCAGAGGACATTCCCGGGCCCCCTCGGACCCACAGCAAACTTTGGGCTCCTTCTTGCCTTTCTTCACCGCCAAACTTCCACAGGGGATGCGGCCGCGGGTTTGCTTAAACACCCGCACAGACGGGCAGAGCTGCTTGGGTTCATTCCATGGCCCTGCTGGGACAGTCCTTTAACTGCAGACCCACTCTGCTCTCCTTGAAATCCCAGTCTGATCCATGACAATTTAGTCTCCTTGAAATTCCATTTTGATCCATGACTTTTCTGGTGGGTTTAGGGTCTTTTGTTTGGTTGGGGTTTTTTTCGGGGGTAAATAAAACTCCCACAACTTTCCTGGCGTGGAAAAAGCTATGGCCTTGAAACGCATCTCAAAGGCTGTTCCCTCACCGCCGCTCAAGACACAAATCATCTCCTCTCTAACCCTAAACGCCACTGTGGTGACAAACCCTAAACGCCACTGAGGTGACAAGCAGCCAGGCAGAGGCTTCAAGGGAAACACCAGTCCAAAGGTCTCAAACCACAGCTTCGCGCCCACACGGGATGGGGTCGGGTGGACCAGAAACTTAACAACTAGTTGACAGGTTGTTAACTGATCAAGCACCAGCACTGAACTGCTATGGAAACCCAGAGGGTACATTAGGAGGAAGCCAAGCAAGCTGCGCATAGCCCTTAGGCAAAGGCGTTTGCCCGTCATTTCCCTCTCCATTGTTATTATAATTATCATCATCATCATCAACAACATCGTGCCGTTACTACGGCTACAATGAGCTGCAGCGACAGGGGGGGAAAACCAAACCAAACCCCATGAAAAAAAACCCAAACCAGCAAACAACCAACCCAACACACAACGATTCATCCCTCCGGATGCAAAATAGAGACTTCGGTGCCTGACTCCGGTAGCACGTCCCAGCTCCCCCCACCGCCCCCCAGCAGCCCCCTCCTGAGTCAATCCCACGTATCTCACATTCAGCCTTCAATGCAGAACGAGGTGGGGGGGGGAGAAAAAAGGTCGTGAAATCTTACCAAATCTTAATACATGTGTGGTTCCTTGAGAATATCCAATCCACAGGAAGCAAAGGAGGACTCCAACGGTGCATGTGAAGACTGAATTAGTTAGAATAGGGGAAATAATCTTCATGATGTTCCGATGCACACACGCTGCCTTGCTTCCCCCTTCTAAGCCGTCAGGTTTCCCGGTAGGGTGAGAACGAGGATACGTAAACTGGTGGCCCCCAGACACGATCACGGCATGGTCACAGAGAGAGGAGAGTCTACGCTTCCCAAACCCATTAGCAATCCCTGCATGTTCTTCATTCACTGCGCCAAGGAGCAACCTTCAACTGCAAGGAATGGTGGGACATCCATGTTAGTCGGGGGGGAGAATCCTTGAGAAATCCAAACACACCCAATGTCCAGCTGAGTAAAACCTGGGAGGCGAGAAAGGAAGAAAAAAAGAAGAAAAAATCAATATATAATCCAGCTGGAGAAGCCGCGGAGACACCGGCACAGAGCGGGGGAGTCACGGAGCAGCCGCCGCTCCCCGGCGAAGCTTGTGCCGTGCTCCCATTCTGCTGCACTGCTGCACAGCTCCTGACGCCAAGCCAAGATTAAGTGAGAGAAATTGAGATGGCTCTTCTCTTCTTAAGGCTGCCTGCCAGACACAGCCTTCCCAATCTCTGTTATGCAACCGAGCTGATCGCCTCGCTTTGCCGGAGGAGAAGGCAGCCCGGCTTTATTTACAGGCTCCGCGGTGGTGTTAGGATTTGGGTTGTTCTGAACAATAGCTATAAGGGGCTGGAGCGGGGAGGGACGGCTGGCGGGTTGGGGGGGTTGGGGGGGGGGGGGGGAGGTTGGGGGTGCTACGGGAGAGAAGGAAATCGGTTGTGTAAAAATCAATTCATGCATTTTAATAGCTGACTGTGTGGAAATCACTCAGCTTTGGAGTTGTGAAAGAGAAGGCTGACAATAAAGTCGTGCGGGTCAGCAGAGGAACATTTCGGCTAAAAATAATAATAATAATAAAAAGAAATCCATATATTTACATTCACTGTCACTCACGGTAATGCATGGGATAATTAACCACACGGGCTTGTACCCTGCCTGTCCTTAGGAACTTGCTCCAGACCCAGTGATCCCGGAGCACCAGCCTGCTTTTGCAAGATCCAGAGGAAGCACAGCGCAGGCAGAGCCTTGTGGAATGCAGAGACCTGTTCCACTACTCAACTCGCTCGGAATTGCAGCGCTGCTCACCAGGCAGTAACTCGGAGATGCACTAGTTTTGTGGTTTGCACTTTATTCTGCCACTCTCTTGTTCTGTACTCTGTTTTCCCTTCACTCAAGTATTCTGGAAATACTGCTGTGCCTCCCTGGACTCCCTGTAGTTTGTCATTTTGGAGTCCTCAGTGAGAACAATAGCACTTCCCGGTTTGATAATGGGATACTCAATTTGTATCTGCAAATGCAGACGCAGACTTCTGTCTTTTGGCCAGGTGTTCTGAAGAAGATAAACTCATTCTGTGGACTGCTGTGGATTTCCCTTGGAAATACAATTAGTTGTGTGCCTGCATCCATTAAAACATCTTGAACAAGGACTGTCAGACTTTGAAATCTAAGAGAAGCTTTCACTGACCCTCCTTAAGCTTTATTCCAAGCATTAAAAGGCAATTCCTTGATTCCCTACCAGGAAAATGAATTTGGTTTATGTGACGTTCTGCCTACAGACATCTTTTGCCTCTTTTATCTCCCTCTCTGCCTTTTCTTACTAAAGAAAATATCACTGAGAGGCTTCCCCCACAGATACACCCAGACGAACACAGAATAAACCTGACTTTACAGAACTAAATACCAGTGATGCCAGGATGATGAGAATACAGAGTGGAAGCAATCAGAGGTGAGTTACAGCTTGTTGTTTGACTGACATCTGTGTAAGGCAGACATGCAAATAATTAAGAGCAGCATTTCAATTGTAACCTGTAATGTTGGTGCTCTCTGTCCCTAACTTTTTATCATGATGGCTCTCTGATCTCCCCTGCACTCATTTACTTAAAACCCTGTGAAATGATGGTGAGAAGAAGTGTACATTCTGCTAGGGGATTATTAAACATAATCAATTTTTTTCCCCCTTTTAAGATGGAGGCATAACCGCAGTGTCAAAAATAAGTATCCTGAATGGCTAGTTCTGCAGTCTAGCAGGGAATTCAATCAGACGATTTGACTAGTGGAGCACTTTAAAAAGAACACCTAGTGCTAAAAGCAAGGATATCTAGCGACTCCTTCAGTTCACACTTAGAATATCTCACAGGGAAAATGCAAAGAGAAGCTTCTTCTTGTATTTTCCATTGCTTTTATTTTCTCTACTCAGTTGTATTTTGTCTTAGTCCCAGGAGAAATAAAACCGACCCACATGAATACTGTAAACTTTCAACCTTCTTTGCCTCCTTCCTCTTTTCCTTACTGTTGCTGAAATAAAGGCCATTGAGATACTCTTTTTGTGACTCTTCAGATATAGCTTCCTGTCTCAGTGGTTTGGGGTTCTTTTGTGTGTGGTGTGGGTTTGTTTGGGTTTGGGGGGTTTTGTTGTGGTTTTTGTCTGTTTGTTCGGGGTTTTTTGGGTTAGTTTTGGTAAGCAGTTCTGAAAATATGATATTCATGGCCAAATTAATCACACTAGGAAAAGACATAAACTTTGGACAGAGCAACTCAGTCTGATTTCCTAAGGTCTTTTTGAAACAAAACCCCGCAGCTACCTGTCATCTCAGCACAGCTCCTAACCCACCGAATCATCAAACTTGAGACTGATTCCTCTCACTATTCCATGTTTAGCAGTGCTAAATGCTATCACCTATTTAGCAACGCGACCCCTGCCCAGGACTCAAGCCTAGCTCCATTCCCGTCATGCCGACACCCCCCGGGGTCACCGCCGACCTCGGTACCGCGGACAGAGTCCGGCCCCGGCACTTCAGCACCACGGAGAGCTCTTGGCTCCAGCCCGCCGCCAGCGGCCACCTCTGGTGGCCTAAGGCTGGGTTTATCCCTTCCAGTTCCTGAACAGCACAGAAAGGAAACTGGAATCTTTCATCGGCTTCCTTAAGGACGCATATACCACCCTCGGTCGCGGTAGCTGGCCAGCTGTTCTGTGGCGTTTATGGGCTCAGCAGGAGCAGCGCTCTCCTCCTCATTTGCCATCAGATGTCTCTGTGCTAACATCCCTCTGTGTTAACATCCCTCCCCCTGCCACCTTCTTCTGCCACACCTGAGCTCCCACCTTGAAGGGAAATCGTAGTTAATCCAGAATTATTTTCTCGAGAATATCAGTTTCTCATCAAAAAGCAAATCTTGAGAGACATCAGAGGTTTAGGGCTCACTGAAGATCACTTATAGACCATACAATTAACTGAACCCTCAGATTGCACCACTCCAGACTCCTTTTCTGTTAATTGGACTTTAGCTTCATTTCTCCTTCGGGGGGAGGAAGGGAAGAGGAAGGCTAACCTTTAAAAAGGATACTTTTTCTGCCCTCCAGAATTATTTCAATATAAAGCAGGTGAATGTTCTTAATGCCTTTCACATTTCCTTCCCTGTGAGATGTACAGTTCAACAGCTTGGAAATGCCTAATAAAATGTTAAACTGGAGAAGCTGATCTTGTGCCCTGGGGGCTTCTCACCACTGTCACACAGTTCTTTTCGGATTAAGGTCATTCTGGAATGACCCTCCACACTTCTGTGATCAGCAACTGGGAAATGTTCTTTGGATACACATTTTGATTTGGGTTATATTTTGCTCATCTGTTGCAGACATGGTGGTAACACATCTTTGATGCACAAGGACAACGTTCAAGTGAAGCTGATATGAAAAATAGTACTCCAGCTGTAGACAGGGAAAGAAGAATAGACAATCTGAGGCCTTTAAATCTTCTCTGGGTAATAAAAGCCTCCCACACCTTTAGGTATGTGTCAAGCATAAATGGTGATCTTATGTACATGATGTTTCATTTGGAAAGGGGAGAGATGTGATTCTAATTACCTTATTGTATCAGGTGCTCCCCCCCTTCCCCCCCCCCAAGATCTTATTTTTATGTGCTATTACCATAATAAAAGTGAACCCAGCTAGCTGCCACCTACTGGGATGTATAGTTTTACCATATTGCTTTAAAAAGGGAACGACTTTCATTTTCAGGTCATAGCTGTGTCTCCAAGAACTGATTACAAGAGATTTTTTTAAAATATCACTTAATCTGCCGTCCTGTCCCCTTCCCACCACAACTGATACAAAGGTAGAGCGTGAGAACAGGCAGTCCCCAAAGCTTTGCTCCTCAGATAATTGTGGGGTGAATCCTTGCAAAGGTTCAGCTTCACATGCCACCACGGTCCTGCTGCTGTTGCAATCTGCTGCGAGGAGAGCCGTAGCTCGCTGCAACACCTGACCAGCATCCCCAGATCTCCAGAAACAAGCACTGCAGCTTTGCTGACCAGGCAGTAACAAGTCCTCCCTTTTGAGCCCTTTGCCAAAGCGTTCCAATCACTGTTGATATTATCATTTAAAAGCACACTGCGGCCGCTCCCACGTCACTCCCCCCGGCTCTGAAAACCATAGGTTCTCCTCTGCCTGGTAAGAGCTCAGTCCAAATTTACAACCCAGTTTCTGCTGCGTCGATGATTAATGACATTTTAAGATGTTAATTAATTTTTAGCTAATGGAAAGTCGTGTCTTTTAATTAACGAACTGAGTATGCAATGGACTTACTCGTTCGGGCACTTGTGAGCACCACAGCAATGCACTCTCGCATCAGGTTACAAGCAGCAAGAGCAAACATTTGTGACATTACCTACAGAGCAGCCCTTCACCCCTTCAGTTTGCTTTGGGGCTAGGGAAGCTGTGAAGGATTTGGGGAGAGGAAGGAAGATATTTAATGATTTCCATACTCTACCCCAAAAAAGTTTCTAAGCAAAGCGTGAGGACAGGTTTTCGTTATCACGTTTCCGTTGCTTCCCAGGGCACACAGGGCTCTTGCCTCCGCTCCGCAGGCAGGGATGTCTCTTCCTCTGCACAGCGTCAGTGCCCCAGGGCTGGAGGCTCCCCCAGAGAATGCTTGGTTTGTTCAGAAATAAAGGGCAGGAGCGCTGCCAAGCCGAAGTGGGGGCTGGCTGCGGCTGCCGGGAGCAGGAGAAGACCTCACGGGAGTAGAGACCGTTGTCCACCTACAACTCCAGCGAAGTTCGAGACCATTTCTCCCGCAGGAGAGCGAGAGGCACATCCTCAAGGCTGCCGTTTTGGGGGCAGCGCTCCGGCTGCCGAGGGCAGTTCGGGACTATCCCTAACGCAGGGCGGGGGGCATCGAGAGTGGGAAATCTTCGCTGCCCTGGCCTCTCGCCCCTGCTTTCCACCCCTCCACCTGCAGCGTGGGGACAGAGACAGCTCTGATGATGGGGAGCAAGGCGGGGAAGAAGGTGACAGATCTGCCACAGACCCGGGCGGCAGCAGCCCTGGGACCCCGGGAGAAGGCAAATCGCCGTCTGCTGCTCTCGCCAAGACGCGGACACGGTGCATCCTCCCACCCTCCCGCCTTCCCCCTCCCCCCGCCGCCATCTCCCGCAGCCCCTCACTTGCATGCAAACCCCTCCGGCCGTGGCGGCTAGCCGGAGACCCCAGGACAACCTCCTACCTTGAGCTGCGGGCGGGGAAGCTGGGAGGGTGAGGAAGGCGGAGGGAGAGGAAGGCGGAGGCTGGGGGAGTGGGTGGGAGGGGGGAGGAGAGGAAGGGCGGTGGCAGGACGCCGGGGACTGCCCCGGCTGCGCTGCAGCCGCCGTCCGGACACCACTGACAGCGGCGGCGGCTGAGCGAGGGAGGGAGGGAAGGGGGGTGGGATGGAGGAAGGGATGGAAGGAGGGATGGAGGGAGGGATGGAGGGAAGGAGGGAGATCCGCCTCCCGTCGGGAGCGTTGCACAGCGTCCTTTAAAGGAGCCGAAACCCTCTTTCCACGCCGCCGGCCACCGTTCAAAGTCCGACCTCCTACACAGGGTCTGCGAGCCGGTTTTGTAAACACGGAAGGGAATTCGGGAGTGGAGGGCTGGGCTCCGTCTCCTTGAAAGCAGTCGCTCAGCGACCCCCGCCCTTCCCCGCTCGGCCCCGTGCGTGCTTCCCGGCTCCTTCCTCACGCTGAGTCCGCCTGGCCCCGCTCATTCCCGGCACTTGCGGACAAGGAGCTCCAATACTTTTCCCCTCACCCCATCCAGGCTGGAAAAGGGTCTGGAAGGGTGGAGAAACCTCTTGTGAGGGTGGGCGAGGAGGGAGAGCCCGCTCCGTAGGAGCCGCGACCACCTCTGTCCCCCCAAGTCCCTCTCCTAAGCAGCAGCGCTGCGTGGGGGGGGGGGCTCTGATCCCCAAGACCTCCCATACGAGCCGAGGTATGAAATGCAGCCCCCTCCCCTTGCCTTCCCCTCTCTCCTCCGCACAGGCATCCGCCTCTTCTCCCCTTCTCCCCATTTTGTTTGGCTCTGACTTGCTTAGAACCTGGGCAAGATTTCCCACCGCCTCACCACCACCACCCGCCACGCAGCCTTCCCGAGGTTTCCTCCCAGAGCAGACAGGCTCTGCAGCTTTGGCAGGAGAATCCTCGTCCCTTCGCTTTTCCCTCCCGGAAATTTCCCGTTCCCGCATCCGCGGGGCAGCGCTTCCCGCACCCCGCAAAGGATGCTCAGGGGCTGCCCAGACTGGGGAGCCCTGGTTATGGGAGGCTGGGGGGCGGGAGAGGGGGGTGCTGGCAGAAATAGGGCTGGGGGGGCTAAAAGAGATAGGGCTGGGAAGGGGGGTTGGTGACTGAGAAGCTGCTGTGATGAAGCGAACAGCGGAGTTGTTGTGCGGTGGCAATAAATAGTCAATGATGCCTTTGTGGAGCCGAGCGCAGGCGGCACAGACCGCGACGGGCATGTCGCGATTGGGCTCTGCCCGCTGTGACTTGCAGCTTAATCGGCCCCTCAGAGCTCAGCTCTGATTCCCCGCAGCGCTCTGCCATGGCCGGCAGCACATTCATTAGGCAGTTAGTTGGCCTGAAGCTGGCACGGAGACAGCTCCGGGAATAGCCAAACGCCGGTAACGCCAAGCGCTCGGTGCCCACCTGAGGAGGGACTGGGGGGAAGGCACCGCACCGGGAGTACGCAGGGGGCTGCTGGGAGACCGCGCAGAAAGCTGGGCTCGGAGAAAGGCGAGGGGTGGGTTGCTGCAGGAAAGGAAGGAGTGGAGGGAACCACCACCGGGGTGACCAAGGGCTCGCCAGCATCTCCGGGAGGAGAAAAGGATTAACACTGTGGACAGGAAAGGGTGGAGAGGGACTGAGGTGAGATGGGCAAACAAGCACAGGTATGCAAACAGGGCACGGGCGGGCAAACAGTTTGTTCACAAGTGTGCCAGCAACTCACAGGCACAGGTGTGCAAAAAGTTCACAAGCATGAATGTGCAAAGTTTCCAAGCAGAAGTGTGCAAGCAGCTCCCCTCTTGTCACTCTCAGACTTCCCAGGGAGGGGATTCCCTGTGCGTGGAGGTGTTCAAGGCCAGGTTGGATGAGGCCTTGAGCAGCGTGGGCTAGTGGAAGGTGTCCCTGCCCATGGCAGAAGGGTTGGAATGGATGATCTTTGGGGTCCCCTCCAACTCAAACCATTCTAGGACTCTGTGACGGTGTTTAGCTACCATGACAGCACAGAGTTTTCTGTTCAGAGCACAAACACAGAACAAGGCAAACACAAGAATCTCTGGCCCAAAGGTGTCTTTCTAAGAGGAAAGGAAAGAAGGCAGGGGGGAAAAAAATGGGGTGTGTGTGAGGCATGTGAGTCCCCAGCCTGGTTCTATTACTGCAGATGGGTTCTGTAATAGCCTCATGCAACCATTTTACCCCCACTACATGGATAGAGTCTTCCCCTCTGTTGCTTGGATTACATTTCTGTCCAGTACTGGAACCTTTAATGTTTCCTCAGTAAATAACAGGTTATGCAGAATCAGGTCCTCCTTCAGGCAGGAAAGAGGTTCCCAGTGTCAGCAGTGCTGTTATCAACAAGTATCTCTTGGGATATTTAGGGACTTTGTGTGTGCCTCATTATTACCAGACAAATTGGATTGGGCCCATTTCAGGGGAGGCAAGGGAACTGCTCCACTATTCAAACCTAAGCAGTTTGTCAGCTGTGGAAAAACCATTTCCAGTAGGTGAAAATAATCCCTGGGGCAAATTCCTCTACAATGTGTATTTTACATAGCTAAAAAGTCACACCCCCTGGCATTACATCATACACCTGAATAAAGATCAACTTCATCAACAATAACTGCAACTGAAATAGTGGAGGCACAAATAATATGTACAAATGAACTCTGAGTTATCCTCTGCTTTTCACATGTGAAGCCTTTACAAGCACCTTTGCTTCCTTAGTTTCTTTGCTATCTTGTTCCCTTGCTGGGAAGAAGCAGCAAGTTTCATTTCAGTCTGAGTTTTTAGCAGAACAAAAGCCTTAGCTTCTGGGAGAGCAGCTTAATCACTGAGTCAGCACGACTTGGAGGTATCTTAAATACCTTCTCTAATGAGGATCTGACTTGGAGAGACCATTTAAAGCTGTCCAAGGACCCTCTTTCTCTGGAGAGTATGGTTAGTACCCATATGTGGGCTGAGAAATAATGATGACATTTCAGTGATGAAGACTGCTTAATGTCCTGGCTTTGGACAGCCCTGATCATTATCTTGATAGTTTAATTGCAATATATTGTTGAAAAATCCGTGGTCCATGAACATTTTCCAGACGTGGAAGGGACAAGGGAGGGCTTATTTTTCATTGTTTGAGATTGCTGAAGCTGGGATTTTAAAGCCATTGTGAGAATGAAGGCTGTTGGACATGCTATTGTGAGAGAAAGGGCAGGGAGAGCAGGAGATGGTGAAACCAGGGCTCTGAAGTGCAGAACTTGAACCTGAAACAGAAGCTAAAAATCAGGAAGGATGAGAGAAACCAGAAAGTGTTCCTGAGTTGACAGGCCCCTGGCTGGGAGGAAAGGAGGAACCGAAGGGAAGTGTCAGAAAGGAAATGAAATATTTTATACTTACTGAAATTGCTAGAAAGCTGAGAGAAGACCTTATGCTGGGACTGCTGCCAGAAGGACTGAAGTGTCTCTGAAGAAGAAAAGAACCACCCAAAGTATTCTTGGACAATTTAGAAGGGTTTGGTTTTCCTGATCACTGTGTGCAATGCAGAAACAACTTCGGGAAAGCATTTTAAACCCCACTGTCTGCAATCTTCGCATTAGTTAGAACATTACTCCTGATTTGGCCTGTTCCTGTGTCTATAAATGATTAGCACTGAGGTCTTAAGAAGACCTTGAGGACCAGGCTTAGTCATTCTTTATCAAAATCAAGGTCCAGTCTGAAAAGAAGCTGGGAAACTTTCCACTCTCCTGAGACTACCCAGAACAAACCAGAGAGTCCTTCCACTTTCAGTGTGCATTTTTCTCTCCTAGCAGGTTACCAGGCACTAGCCTGGTATCTCTTGATGCAAAAGAGAAGAGATGCACCTCTTTTCTGAACTGAGCATTCCCTTTAAGAAGTCCTTCAAGAAGAATATCTAAATCAAATGGAAATTCTTATCTCAACAGGATGAATTTATAACGAGCAGGGAGAAGGAGGAGGCAAGCCCATCAGATCAAGACTTAATTTGAAGTCAAATGCTTTGCTGTTTTTGTTTCTTCTTTCAGACTTGACACGAATCCAAGAAGGAAGAACTAGAATTGATGGCATTCTCATCTTTCATGTTTTATTAACAAGTCTTCTACAACTGGAAAACAACAACCACCAAAAAAACCCAAAAAGGACAGGGGAAATTCTGAAAGTTATTGTGGAGGGAATTGAGCCAAAGCACACAGAAAATCAAGTGAAAGCAAGCTCTTGCTGACAATAACTCCTTATACACGTGACTGCAGCTTAAATAGCTGCAACACACACGAACAGAGCCAGTAACCCCTAGGTTCCCACTTCTAGGCAGAGAGGAGAACATTTGCCTGAATTATAAGCACATTTTCATGTAACTCCCTACACTTTACAGTAGATAGCACTGTGAGTCAGATGATTAAATGAAATTGGGAACTTTGAACAGTAGTTTCCACACCCCTCCCCTCCACTCCCCCCCAGGTCTCACAGGCATAAAGAGTGGAGCTAATAATTCCAGGTAGACTTCTCCATGGCAGGTAAATTGTGTCTTGCACCTGTCTAATCAATTGGTCTGTAACACCCACAGGAGCAGAATAAGCTTGGATTAAATCACTTTGATGACACCTGAAATCTGAGCTGTAACTAAAATGAGGACCTGCCCAGCTGGGCAGCTGGTGTCTCTTACTTGTCTGCACATAGATCTTGTAGTAGTATTATCACAGAATCCCAGCATGGTGGGGCTTGGAAGGGATCTCTGGAGATCATTCAGTCCAACCCCTCTGCTAAATCAGGGGCACCCACAGCAGGTTGCCCAGGATCACCACGTCCAGGCAGGTCTGGAATGACTCCAGAGAAGACTCCACAATCTCTCTGGGCATCCTGCTTTCTGTGAGTGGCCTTTCATATCTTAGTCCCTGGCTTTTAACTGCTAAAGATGCAGATTGTGAATAAATATTCCTAAGGGAACAGAGACAAATGCACACTAAACTAATGCTGTGTCTCCTTCCAAATTTATCCCTAAATCTCAGGAGATAAACAGCTAATATATCAGCCCACAAAGAGTTTGATTAAATGAAGGTTTCCTCTTATTCTGTGAGACAGTAATAAGGAAGTAATAAGAAATAAGTAATAAATTTTAGTAATGTACCTCAGGCTGGGTTGTCTTCAAAGACAGATGAATAAGAGTTACTTGTTTTCCATAATGAGAGCTGGGAAACTTTGTGTTTTATCTGTGGGCTTGAAAATAAATGCCAGGGAAGAGATTTCACTGATGGCCCCAAAGCAGGTAAGAGGTTAGAAGGAGACATTTTTCATGACAGCAGTGTTTCAAAGAGGTGCACATCCACCATGGTCCTGCTTTGCATTTCTGTTCAGCTTCTGATGTTCAATATACTCCAAGAATTTTTCAGCCACTTTGAGAATGGGAGGAGGGGGAAAAAAAGGCCAGGAGTTTAAACCAAAGCAAAATTCTTTACAGCAATGGCTACAGAGTCATCTCTTTTTTAAGCCAGTGGAACACAAGTATCACTTTTTAGATACCCATTTGAATCACACCTGATCAGAGAACATAAGCCCTCCTCAAATTTCATCAGCAAGGGTGTGACCAGCAGGACTAGAGGGGTGGTAGTCCCTCTGTCCTCAGCACTGGTGAGGCCACACCTTGGGTTCAGTTTTGGGGTCCTCACTCCAAGAAGGACATTGAGGTACTGGATTGTGCCCAGAAAAGAGCAATAAAGCTGGTGAAGGGTCTTAGAGGTTTAAGTTGGACATTAGGAAAAACTTCTGTTCTCAGATACCAGAACAGGCTGCCCAGGGAAGTGGGTGAATGGCCATCACTGGGGGTGTTTAATAGCCATCTAGATGTGGTGCTCAAGGGTATGGTGTAGTAGTGGCCCTGGTAGAGTTAGCTAATGGTTGAATTTGATGATCTGAAAGGTCTTTTCCAACCATAGTGACTCTGATCCTGTGAAGTTTCAACTTTTGAGCATCCAAAGTTAAGTGGCTGAGGCCCATCAAGATGGCCTCACTCCTCTGAAGGTTTGGTAGTGCACCAGTCCTCAGATATTTTGGCTGCCGGTGTCTAAACCCCTTATTAAAATGTAAGCACATCCCTGCACTTCTAAGCTTTAGAACTTGCTCATAGTTGAGTAATTCTCAGAGTGACAATCAGAGGCTCATCACCACCACACTGCCCACCACAGCCATGTCCCAACGTGCACAGTCAGAACAGCCTCACTCCTTCACAGTGCTTCAGCTTTTGTAAATCATTTTGAACCAAACCTCTGGAACAGGACCTCTCCCTCCAAATATAGACAGCAGCATCCAAAATAGTTGTCTAGACTCCTTTACTGTCAGTCAGGAATGAGCAGCCTTTCTTACAGTGAGTTGCATCCGACCCATTTACTCAGCTGCTGTAGGATGAGGCAACTGAAAATAGGTCTTCAAGTACAGACTGACTGCAACAAAGAGTTCTACTTTTTGCTGAATTATTAAGGAAGTGGGAGGATTTAATATTAAATTGAAATTTAAATACTGGAATGAGAGATGGTTTGGGTTGGTTTCCTGATCCTACATCCTTTGATTCTGTGATTTTATAGAGCAATAAATGTGTGTGCATACAACGTGTGTGAGACAGGACAGCTTTGCTTCCTTCACACCTTGAAAAGGGCAGTGTGCAAGAGGGAAATTCTATTCCCAGCTGGATCCTGGAACAGGGTATAGAAAATAACTCTTTTCATATGAGTGCCACCACAATCATTCAGTTCTGTACTATAGGTCATCTCCTTTTCATTATGTTCTTGGTAGTGATTGCCAAAGAACACCCTGGAGGTGTTCAAGGCCAGGTTGGATGAGGCCTTGAGCAACCAGGGCTAGTGGATGGTGTCCCTGGCCATGGCAGGGGGATGGAAGTGAATGATCTTTAAGGTCCCTTCCAACCTAAACCATTCTATGACTCTCTGAATACATACAGCTCTCCTGGTTTGTAGTGACCACAACTGCTTTTGTCAAGGTCACAGTGGCAGTTTCACTGGAAAGTATACTCAGGATATAGGTCACACTATGGAAAAAAAGATGTTGTCACCCAGCTTTGTGGCAGTACAAGATCACTTCTTGTTTCATGTTTGCAAGCACACAGGCACAGCAGAACAGCACCACAGTGCCTCAGCTCAATGACACTCTTTAGTCCAGCAATGGAGATGTCTAATGAGAAATTACCCAAGCAGCTGTGGACAGAAAGTAAGGAGCACTCTGAATTCCACAGAAGTTCCAGGTTCTGCTCTCTTCAGAATTTATTTTGGCACTTTGCAAGGGTGCTTGGATTGTCTTAATGACATTTGATTGATTGATTGCAGAGATTACAGCTACAATAGCTTTATGAATGTAAACAGCTAGATACACTTTAGCTGAAATGTCTGTCAAACCTTCCTGCACGAGATAAATAACCTTAAACCCAGGAATGTTTAAGGACTGGAGTGCAAAGTGCTGTGCTAAAATCACTTCATTTTATTTCTTCTGCAGACACTTTTCCTTCCAACAAGCAGTAACACTCAGATGAATCATTCAGGTCCATCAGACCTAACAGGTCTTTCAGATTCCCCCTTCCTGGAGGTGTTCAGGGCCAGGCTGGATGAGGCCTTGAGCAACCTGGGCTGGTGGGAGGTGTCCCTGCCCATAGCAGGGGGTTGGAGCTGGATGATCTTTAAGGTCCCTTCCAACCCAACCCATTCTATGAATCTATGATTTTCTCTCAGAGGAGTACCAAGGAATCTGACCTCTGATTGTTTCATTCTGTTCACGACATCTCCAACAGAAATGGTCACCTGTACCTTCAAGTTTGACTGCATCTAGAGAACCTGTCTATAGGTGATACAACGGGAATCTGCTTGACTGAATAGCCACCTTGCTGGAGCTTTCTCTCTTCAAGTGTTTTAAAGCCATACCAGTGAAGGGGCTCATCAGTTGCTTGTGTCTGATGGTGCTTTAGCACTGACAAAGCCTTTTTGAAAACAGATTCTTAGGTTCAAAGAACAATTGACAAGATCATGTGCAGGCTGGACAAATTTCTTCCCTATTTCATGGCACTTTTTGGTTTCTTTTAAGTGAGCCTTCGAACTTTGGCTGTACCAGGGTAACTGCTCTGTGGCAATGCCGCTCGCACTCCAGAACCATCCTTGGACTGCTCCAGTCCCCATCCTGCTGAAGTATCTCAACAGCAGATGATTTATTATTATTTTTAATAATGTTCAAAACTGTTTTGTTGTGAGGATTTCCCAAGCTGTCCAGAATCTATAGTGGATAATCAGGTAAATGGCCCATGAAACTGTAAGGAGGTGGGAGGAAAGTGGACAGAATACTGATGACTTCAGCTTGGAGAAACATTTCCTGGATGGTGTAAACAGCTGAACCTCAGAGTATCTCTGCTCACAGCTACTTTGTTAGCTTTTCTCTTAGTTTGTTGGGGTTTTTTTTAACTAAAACCAACCTCTCAAATCTCATCTGCAAGTATGTTATGAATCATTCTTGACACACAGAAACATTTCATTGCTGTGGTAAACAAGAGTGGCTAAAGAACTCTTGCAATGTCTCTCTAATAACAGTTAGGTCAAATGTGCAAAAGCTGAGGAATCCCTAATAAATGTAGATATATATAGATATATATATATAAAACTTATTCAGTGAGCTCCAGGTGAACTTCAAGACTAAACCTCAAAGCCAAATCAACAGCAAGTTAAAATCTCAGGCACTGAACTTCTCAACATTGCCATAAGTTAATCTTCAGATTGGAATATGATGTCAAACCACGAGAGACGTCAGTATAAAAACAGGTGCTGATCTCCATTCATATTCTATCCTCAAATCATTTAACTGCACATAGATGAGGTGAGAATACAGAAAAGATCCACAAAGCTTTCAATGCCAAGGAGGCATGAAAAAAAACCCCAAACATCTAAATACCATATGAATATGAGACAAGAAATAGAGAACTGAAACAAAGGCAGGATTTAAAGAAAGAAAACACAAGCAGGCTGAAATTGCTGCTCAGTAGAAAGCTGTGGATTCAGTTTCTCAAATTACAGTACAGCTGGAATCAAATTAAAAAGAAAACAAAAGAGGGAGACAGAGGGAAATGAAGAAAGAAAAGTGTGATCAACAAAGCAGATGCAGCCATGCAGATCGAAGTTTCACTTAAAAATGCTCTTACAGAGGAAGAATCACAAATGCTCTTGGTAACACCCCAGAAGACAATGTCAGAGCCTTGAGTAAGGTTCTCAGGTTTCATGTAGCTCCCAGGCCAAGGACAGGAGCCCCCTGAAGTGCATTCTCACAGCTCTCGCAGCAGTCAGGTCTGGGACCACACAGCTCTGTCACATCTGAGCTGACCTTCAATACAAGCACCTCACTCCGGACTCTGAATAGCAGATATTAGGCTTGAGGCACAAACCCAAATTTAAAATGAGCTCAGAACAGTTCAGACCTCGATTCCTGGCTTTTTTAAACCTCCTAGGAAAGATGAAATGCTGGCACAGGTAAGAAAAACAAGCAGCTCCTCAATCTGTTCTTGAGATATTTATCCAAATGCTAATAATATTTATCCAGATATTAGTATCTCATATGAATATCTGCAAATGCTGATATTATTTAGCCAGATAGCATTATTTAATATTGTTTCTCCCAATTCTTATACTATTTATCCAGATATTATTATTTAATATTATTTACCCAGCTATTACTATTTAGTGTTATTTACTAATATTATTGAATGCCTTCTGGACTCCAGAACAAAATATTTCCCCATGAGCACAGCTGGACATTGGAATCATCTCCCAAGGGAAGCAGTGGAGTCTCCTGCATTGGGCAGTTTGAAGCCTCAGCTTGCCAGGGAGCTGGGCCAGCTCATTTCACTTCCACTATCACCTAGAAAGGTTGGAGCAGATGATCCTTGGGGTCCATTCCAACCTGGCATTCTGTGATTCTGTGGTTCCATGAATTTTCTACCTTCTGCAGGCAGAGTCCACCTGTAGGTGAGACTCAGTTCTCGTGAAAAACAAAACTGCATCAAGTCTTTAGCATGGTTGGAGTAAAGCAGCTGATGAAACACCCCAAGCTCAAGAACACCAGCAGAAATAAATCTGAAGGAGAAGCAGCATGTGCATTTGGTGCAATTATGAACCATTCTCTTCTCATAATGGGCTCCAGCTGTGATTCTACATAAGCTGGGAAGACAGGCAGCTAGTTTGAGAGCACTACACAGACAGGTCAGCATGGGTTTGGTATTCTGTGTTCAGTGCTAACAAGCACACAGAAGCCACAGTGGAAAATCTGACTAAGTGGACAGTATTGGAGATATGATGTTGTGAATGTAGAGGCACAGTAATTATGCAAGTTCAATTGATAAAGAATTAAAATTAATAGAAAAGAACAAGTAGGAGGTCCCTTTGGACTCCCCATGTGGAAGGGAAGCTTTGGAGAAGTACACCGGGTTCATTAGACAAGAGAAAGCAAGAGTGTGAGAGCCATATAGCCAGTGACAAGATATTAATTCTGAGATGATAATTACATTCAAAGTCAGTAGATCAAAGAGGAGCTGTGTAAACAAATCTGGTATGGTTCCCCTCTTTATAATAGCTCTGTCAAGATTAGTTATTGGCAAAATCCAGGGGTGTAAAAGTTCAGCGGCAAGACGCGTTGGAAATTTTAAAGGCTTGCTTGAACTTTAGTTTCAAGCTTTAATGCAAAACCAAGGTGAACAGCCCTGCAAGTGATTAGCCTTTATTTCCTAGTCTCACACACCAGAGAAGAGCCAAAGCTGCAATAATGTTTCATATCCATCAGATGCCAAGCGGTCACTCTCTACAGAAACCTGCTCTCCTTCTCTTTACTTAATCTTCACATGGCTCTCACCCAGCTTCCTCTGGCCATTGTTCCCACCAACAAAGCCCATCTCTTTTATTATTTTTGTCCACTTTCTTGCCTTTCAAAAGGTTAAGAAGAATATTTGATATACTTTAGGAAATGCTGTTGGACATGAACTTGAGCCTCAGCTCTCTGCTCCATTAGATATTTTGATAGTCAAGGAAATAAGGTCAGGTTTAGGGTTTTTTTTCCACTTCCCTGGCACAGTTTCAGGCCATTTCCTCTCATTCTATCACCTGATACTAGGGAGAAGAGACCAATCCCCACCTCACTGCAACCTCCTTTCAGGGAGCTGTAGAGAGCAATGAGGTTTGCCTTCAGCCTCCACCAGACTAAACACCCCCAGTTCCCTCAGCAGCTCCTCCCCAGCCCTGCTCTCCAGACCCTTCCCCAGAGTGTCCTTTTGTTTAAACCAATAAAGCAATTGAAGGAGGAAAGGAAAAAAACCATCACCAAGAGCACGTTTGAAGGTATGGTTGACATTGTAGATGAGCAGCAAAGTGTTTGATGCTTGGGGGCAATTAAAAATAATCAAGTCTGCTTGCTGGCAAAGCCTACACTGAAGGGGGAAATGAATGATAGGAACTAGGTATTGCACTTCTGAAATGTAGCTCTCTCCCAGGCACGCACATATTTTACTCTCACACTGATGCACTGCACCAGTAGCTCCCAGCAGCAAATGACAGAGTGCATCTCATACAAAACAACTCAACTCTTCAGCTATTCCTTTCCAAGAAGAGCCTGGGTAAATATTCCACCATTGTAAATTCAACAGTTATCAAGACAGCAGCAGCTGTAGATTTATCCTAGAGGATTTGATGTGTTTTGCAGCAGCATGTCTCATAAAAACTGCAATAAATATGCTAATTTTTAATGTCTTTATAGTTCAGTTTCATATTTTATCAACTTATAAAACAAAGATTAAATGTATATGAATATGATCCTCTTGGATATTGCTTTCCAAAGCATTATAATAAGAATATCGAGATGAATATTTTCACAAAGGGTGAGCAATTATTTTCCGCTGAGCATTTGGAACGGCTGAGTCTTTGGTCACTAGGTGCTCTTAGCGAGGGACATCAGTGGAATTGCTCTGATATCGTGGTTGCACCTTCACTTTAATCTTTTGGCAGTGGTGGTTAGTGATCTTCTATAGATAAGTTTGCATGAAGGCATTTGGCATTCGTGTTTGATGCTAAGAAATCCTGATTCCGAGGCAGAGGGCTAACAAGTGGCAGAATATTTGACAGGGGCGGAAGGGCGATGAGCAGAGGTATTCTGTTTATCTTTCTAATTATCAGCTATCCAAGGAGATGAAGAGAACTTTGATCCTGCAGGTGAACCGGGAGGCAAAGCATTAGAGGGGTGTAATTAACAGTCTCCAAACAATTTCATGAAGATGTGGCAGGGAATGTCTGGCATTACCTTCACAAATGTCACCTGTGAAGGCCAACTTTTGCTTTTGGGACATCCACAGGTTTGCAGCAAAAAGAAATAAACTCTAATTTGCATATCTATTATGTCTCACATTCAGAATTAAGCCTGTGTCAGGCTGCCTGCTTGCATGGCTTGTGCCTTGACAGATGAACAGAAATTGTTGAATCCAATCACCAGTAATAAAAGCAAGGAGCAGGGACCTCGTGTTGCTGGGTTTAGAGGAGGATCACACATGGAACCAAATGATAGTGGTATGCATGGCAGCTTCCAGGCTCGTTTCACTGGTGTGAGCAGAGAAACAACCTGTGTGGTGCTGCCTTCACCAAGGGCAGTGACAGGCACTGTGCCCTCAGGGGAGTCACAGCCAGCCTGAGTGTGTTTGTCTGTCTTACTTTCCTCTCTGCCAGCTCCATCCACAAAAAAACAGTTTGCAACTACAATCAAATCTTCTTCATTTCCAATAATTTGCCACTGACAAATAACAGCCAAGGAAATAGCTTCAAGGGTTTCATCCAGCCTCCAGATGCTCCCCCAGTGATGTGTTTAATCAGTACACACCTCTGCCTGTGATTAGTCATGCTCAGAACCACTGCAGACCTTGGGGTACTGGTGGAACACATGGACCAACCTGAGTCTTTTGTACTATGCACATCCTTTTAAAATTGACTTTCTTCTGTTTCATCCATGACCATGACTTTCATGTGGTTGGAGCACCTGTTCTAGCAGCTGATTGAACTCCTGGGCTTCTCAGGAAGCTACAATATGCTACAGATCTGAAGCTCAGGTCAGCTCCTCATACAACTTTTGGAAAAGGCTATTGCCTCTTCCACACCTCTGGCAGAACTAAACTTTGAATCATTCAATGATTCACTCAGTGCAGAGATATTATGAATAGCTCTACCAATAATGCCAGAGAATCTGCAAAGCTAGCATGGCTTTTGACAGCTTTATGTTGATAGATTATGTTTTTAATGGATGGACTCAGTGCAGAATCCAGCCTCTAGGAGTGAGATCCAGGTATTGCCCAGAGGAGCAGTTCCAGAAGGACAAGCGTGGCAGTGCCCATGGCTTGCAGCATGCTGTCTGTCTGCTGAAGTGTTAATAATGAAAGGTCAGCTGCACTGAGCCAAGCCTGTGGTTTAAAGCACACCTGAGTCCAATTCAGCAGCCAGCTCTTCTGAACCTTGAGCCACAAAAAGATAGAAACTAAGGACAAATCTTTCTGGAGAAAGGTGTCATGGCTAGGGTCAGGAAAAATGGGCAAGCCAGGGATGGAGTAAGAGGTGACCAGCTCATACCAGGAGTGGCACAGCTAGCATGTTCAGCATGCACAGGACTGTACAGCCACTGAATCTGACTCACAACCAGACAGGTGGATGTTTAAGTGACTCACAGCGAGGACAACGATCAAAAAACCTTCCAGAGACTGCTCCAAATCTCCACAAATCCAACTGGGGACAAAGTGTTTACATAACTCTACCTGTACCTACAGCTGGCTTGCCAGGTAATGTAGCCTGTCAGAGACAGCCATGTGAGGCATGTGGTACCATTTACTAGAGATGAGGCAGCTCCTGGTCCTTTACTAATCACTCAGCTCCACTTGAAAAATAAAAAAGTAACAGCTCCACTTGAGCAGTAATGTTACATGCTGGGAAGTGCTTTATTGGAGCTGTAAAATTACCTTGGAGAGAGATGAGGCTAAATGCAGACAATAACAGAGTCATGGATTTTTAAAGCAGACTTTTATTTGGGAAAGCAGCTCTAAAAATGGCATCTTGTGGAGGTTTTCTGTTCATTACCTCAACCACTCCAACTTAGCTCTTCTTAAGTGTCAAGTGAAAAAGATGTTTTCCTCACAGCTCCCAGCTCTGTAAACTCACCCTTATGACTGCTTTGACAGCAAGTCAACCTGTGTTGCTCGCTGCTAACATATCAGTGCCAGTTCCACTGACCCAGTGGGAAAGCTGAATTATATCTAAGTGTAAATAGGCAAAGAAATTTATGAAGCATCTCTTGGTTTCAACTTTGTCATTGGCCTGTGTCCAAACTCAATCTGGAGCCTAGATAAGAGAAGAAGGGAAGTGACAGAGAAGAGGCTGTCATCACCAGGCAGCGCAAGGAAACGTCATGAAGAAGTGCTCGCTGAAAGATGTCAGAGTGGAGAGGGGATAGAGAGAAACCAGGGATGAGGCAGGGCCATACCTGAGCATGACAACGTCAGGCTGAAGCTGCAGTCACAAGATTGTTGCTGGATGGGGAAAGGCAAGCTGAGCAAGGCACAGCAAAATCACAAAAGAAACAGAAAGGAGACGAGAGGCAAGAAGGACTTTTGACAAGGGCTTGTAGTGATAGGATGAGAGGGAATGGATTGAAGCTTGGGGAGAGAAATTTAGACTGGAGATTAAAAAGAAATTCTGTACAGTGAGGGTGGTGAGACACTGGAACGGGCTGCCCAGGAAGGTTGTGGATGTCCATCCCTAGAGGTGTTCTTGGAAAGGTCTTCAGTAAGAGGGTGGTGAGACACTGGAACAGGCTGCCCAGGGAGGCTGTGGCTGCCTCCTCCCTTGGGGTGTTCAAGGCCAGGCTGGATGAGACCTTGAGCAGCTGAGTCTAGTTGAGAATTGTCCCTGCCTGTGGTAGGGAGATTGGAGCAGATGATCCCTGAGGTCCCTTCCAACCTGAGCCATTCTGTGATTCCATAAGCACACACCCCAAAAGCAACCCCCTAAAAACTGCAACAAAACAAACAAAAAAACATATAGAAAAGTAAACCAACCAACCAAAACTCCAAGCCCAAATCTACCCATCCGCAGCTCTCCAGCCAACAGATGCAAACAAGACAGGAGATTCTCAGTTGTATTTTACAGGCCACTTTGGTTTAAATTTGATGGTGTATATTTTCATTTGTCTTTTAAAATCATTAAAGCAGACCATGGATCTTATAAGAAAATAATGCTGCGTTTCTGATTTGCAGGGGGTCCACTTAAGGAAATGAGCAGTTAAAACAATTTTCAAGGCATGTGGCAAAAAAAAAGAAGAGGGAAAAAAAAGGCATTTCTGTTGCTTTTGGGGGGGGTTGGGTTGGTTTTTTTATGATTTAGTTAAGTGATAACTGAGTCCTGATCAACTCTACAACATCACTTAGCAGCACATAGAATGAACAGCTAAAAGCTTTTAATTAGACTCTTGCTCAGTAGGGGTGAAAATGTAAAAGACTCAGGACAAAAGCTGAGTTGTCAGTTTTATATTTTGGCCCAACAAAGCTACAATTAGATTCAATTAGTTAACAACTAATTCCTTCCTTTGGAGGCACATGGACTCCGTGCTCTTGTTGGCAGCACAGTACACATCCAGCTCAAAACGGTCCTGGGTTGTAGTGGTAAAAAGAGAGGGCATGGATTGGAGTTTGAGGAGGACAGATTGAGACTGGAGATAGGAAGAAATTCTTTCCAGTGAGGATGGGGAGACACTGGAACAGGTTGCCCAGAGAAGCCATGGACAACCCCTCCCTGGAGGTGTTCAAGGCCTTAAGCAACCTGGGCAAGTGCAAAGTGTCCCCCATGGCAGGGGAGTTGGAACCAGATGGTCTTTAAGGTCCCTTCTAACCCAAACCACTCCATGATTCTATTACTGTGCTGAACATCAACCTTCAGAACTATGGAAAATCACTGCTCAGGCATCATTGAGGCCTCCCAGGGCTGCTGGCTGAGGGAAGTTTTCATTCCCAGTGCAATTGTTAAGTGCTTGCTAAGTGTAAGGAGTACAGCTTCAGCCTGGCAGTGTTTTCTGAGATAAAAACAAACAAAAGGGGAAGAAATATACAGTGCCAAGATAGTTTGGAGGGAAAGGAAGAAAAAACAGGAGAGAGAGAGCGAGCTACCAAGCCATTGAGTTGGGCTGTTTACACTGGTAATGGCTCAGGGGAAAATTAAGAAGCTTTTTCCTTAAATCTTACTCAGAGAAAATAATCCTGAGGAGTGCAGAAAGAATTGCAAGATCTGGTCTTTGGATAGTGCTAAATGTTAAACTTTCTTTTTATGTGATCTCTCACTTGAATTTGAATTGGGTAAGCTCTTTTCTTTTCTTTTTTCTTTTCTTTTCTTTTCTTTCTTTTCTTTTCTTTCCTCTTCTTTTTTCTTTTCTTTTCTTTTCTTTTCTTTTCTTTTCTTTTCTTTTCTTTTCTTTTCTTTTCTTTTCTTTTCTTTTCTTTTCTTTTCTTTTCTTTTCTTTTCTTTTCTTTTCTTTTCTTTTCTTTTCTTTTCTTTTCTTTTCTTTTCTTTTCTTTTCTTTTCTTTTCCCTTTTTCTGTTTGCAAGCATAAAGAAAAAAAAAGCTATAAAGCATTTTGGAAATTACAATGCACTCTGAAAGTACACAAATGGATTTAAGTAATGAATCCTGATGGTTGTGAGTCATGCCATGCCCCCACTGCTATTTACACCCAGGTGATCACTGGTAGAAAGGAATAGGTATTTGGGTTAAAAAGATGAGAGGAGGAATTCTCTCTCAGTCACTTTAGAAGTGCCCCAAATTGCTGCAGAGGGGCAATTTCAGCCAGCACAGCACACCATGTAACACAGAATCTATCAAATAAGGAATTAACAGCTCTTATTAGTTCACTTGCCAGCAGAACAAATTAAGATAATTGAGCCCAGAGTATCTGTGCAGTCCAAAAGCCTCCCTTCTGTGGCCAGGCAACAAACTCCAGCACAACTCCATGCCAGTGGCAGAGGGAAGTTTTGAGTCTGACCCAATGAGCACAATAAGAGCCAACAGAGAGAGTGGACAATGCACCATCCTTCAACAGTCACTAAGACCCAGCAAACAGCCACAGCTACCAAATGATGATGTGTTTGCCCAGATATTCAGAGGTGTTCCCTCCCAGTACTCTAAGTCCATCTTTAACATCCTAACTGCTTTATTAAGTGATTTCTACCTCCCCCCCTTCCTCTCCAGGCTGCAGCAAGTGTGGTATATTCATTTCCACAAACACTGATTCCGATTAAAAGATGAACTCCTTTCTGCTACACTTGCATCATGTTTATGATCATTTTCT
The DNA here is from genome assembly GCF_014839835.1 of Dryobates pubescens. Classification (NCBI taxonomy): domain Eukaryota; kingdom Metazoa; phylum Chordata; class Aves; order Piciformes; family Picidae; genus Dryobates; species Dryobates pubescens. The sequence continues at coordinate 13,466,842 of NC_071639.1, forward strand.
GCACATATTCAAGCCATTGAATTTCACTTGCAGAAGTGCCAGGAGGAGCTAATCAATTCCCATTAAAGCCAGTGACAGACTTGCAGCTGCCAGTCCCACGTCAATATAAATTGAAACACACACCCTCGAGTATCTGCGTTGGAAGTGGCGGAGTTGTGTGCAAAAGGAGAACTCTTGAGTTAACAAAGGAGATGAGATTCTTCTGCAACTTGTAAGAGACATGTTGAGGAGATTAAAATTCCACACAGGTAGAAAAAAAGCACCATATTTTTTCCCCTTTCTTGTCAGCTCTGTATTTGTGCCCTTCGGTGTGTTGAAGGCACAAAGCTGCTTATATCAGAGATAAATTGCCGGGTTCTGCACCACGTAGATCACAGAATGGTAGGGGTTGGAAGGCACCTCTGGAGATCATCGAGGCCAATGCCCCTGCCAAAGAAGGATCCCCTAGGGCAGGTCACACAGGAATGCATCCAGACAGATCTTGAAAGTTTCCAGAGAAGGAGAGATTCCACAGTTTCTCTGGACAGCCTGATTCTCACCTTCAGTCCTCTGGGTGGCTGTGTGGGGCTGAGCTGCTGGCCATGGTGAAACCACGGCATCCAGTGAAACAATTAAGGAGAATTTTGGGCAAAGGAGAGCAACAGAGATGTTTTCTTTTGCATAAAACATCTACAGAGAAGCTATACTATCTGAAAAGACACTTGACTTTGCCCAGAGCACACTCTCTGCGTTGCCCAGCATCACCTTTTGCCAAACTGTTCATCATCCATAAACTGATTGCATTTATCCTTGGGCTTGGCCCGAAGATCGTGGCTCTCTCTTGTGAAGATGTCATCTGCTTTTTACTGGCACAGCACTCAGTGCTCTGGCACCCTCACAGAGATGGTGAGTTCAGAAAGCAGAGTGTTCAGACCTGGAGTGCAAGGCTTGGACAGGCAGGCAGCCATCAGGCAGCACCAGAGCAGCTGCCTTGTCTCCAGGAGGCTGGTTTGGCTCACAGAGTGGTGGGGCTGGGCTTCCTCTTCTGGGACACTGCCTGATTCCATAACATTTCAGCAGCATTTATTTTTTCCCCACAATCTTTCATGAGACAGAAAAAGCACACTTCTGTGGATGATGTCCTTGATGTACAAGGCAAGACAGCAGCTCTCATGTGAGGACAGTTTTATCAGGAAGATCAAACACAACCTGTCAGGCATGTGAAAAAAGATTTGAAGACACATTTTTCCTTCTGACAACATTTTCCCCCCCTGCTTCTTTAAGTACCATCAGTATTGTATTGACATCTGCCAGGATGATAAAAACTAAAAATATTTAAACTGTAAGAGTTTTTGGGTTGTCTGCAGGGCTGCAAGTCATTGTCTTAAGATCATCCATCTGACTCTGTCTTCAAGGTCTGTTCTAATCTAGGCAATTCTGTGACTCTGTCTGCAGAGGTTTAGCTGCTGCTGGAGTTTCTCACATGCACACATTTGAATTATTTTGTCTTGTCTGAGCATTGTTTTGGTTGGAAAAGACCTCCAAGATCACTGAGTCCAACCGTCAACCCAGCACCACCAAACCATGTCCCAAAGTGCCACGGCCACTCCACTTGAACACCTCCAGCCACACCATGTGACTCCTCAGAACACTATATTTCGTTACAAGGCAAACATGGATTTGATATCACAGAACCCCAGAATGCCAGGCTGGAAGGGACCCCAAGGATCATCTGCTCCAACCTTTCTAGGTGATAGTAGAGGTGAAATGAGCTGGCTCAGCACCCTGGCAAGCTGAGGCTTCAAACTGCCCAATGGAGAGGCCTTCTTGTTTAAAAGAAAGGGTTCTCTTTTGTTGCAGCAAGGTGATTCCTGCTAATTCAGATGATCTCCCTTACACTTTATTTAGGTTTTGCTCCCCACACAACCATGCACAAAAGGAACAAGCGAAGGTCTCACAAATGGCATTTATGTGTCACCACCGATCTCTGAGTATTCACAAGGCTGTCTAACCTTTGTCTCATCCTGGAGATTGCTCAGTGTTTCGTGGTTTGTTTCATACAATCTTGCTCCCAGCTTTCCTAGGTGTGAGGATGACATTTTCCATCTCACAGATGCATGTGATGATGTTGGGGTTTATAAATGAAATTGCAGACAAACCAGTCCATCCATTTCAACCACCATAAAATCATTGCTTTGTTTATATAAACAATAACATCCACACTAAGCTCTCAGCAAACACAAGCTTGTGGGAAAGAAAAGAGGAGATGACAATGCAATCAAAGATCATCTCTTAAATTGCTTTGAAATTGAGAATAAGGCACTTGGAACGTGTTGCCTTTGGGGCATTTGACAACTCAACTTGAAAACTCCTTCAGTGTTTGGTCTTAAAAGGATATTGATGTTGATTTACAAGTACAGATTATTTTTATCTCAGACCTTGTGAACGGAAAGCACTTCTAGATTTTGGCATTATTTCATACATTCATGGAATGGTTTGGGTTGGAAGGGACCTTCAAGATCATCCAGTTCCAAACCCCCTGCCATGGGCAGGGACACCTCCCACCAGCCCAGGTTGCTCAAGGCATCATCCAGCCTGGCCTTGAACACCTCCAGGGAAGGGACACCCACAACCTCCCTGGGCAACCTGTTCCAGTGTCTCCCCACCCTCACTGTCAAGCATTTCTTCCTAATCTCCAGTCTCAATCTGCCCTCCTCAAGCTTTCCTTGTCTATCTGCCTGGTTACTATATTTAGGTGACCATTTGATTTTGCAGGCATTAGTCCTTCGACTGCTCAAGGAGCAGCAAGCGAAGTGAGCAGCTCAATGTGCAGATAGAAACTGCAGGAGTGTCTTCTGCAGCCAGACTGCCTTCAGCTGTTTAGAGAACTTCCCCTGTGGCTGGTTCAGATGAATGAGCATAATTAACACGAATCTCCAGTGGCACTGCAGATGACAAATGGATGATTATGCAGTGAAAAACTCTGCCTTTATGTCACCAAGATCTGCTGTTGTGATTGTTAATTCTCTCTCTCTCTCCCTTGCTTTGGGGCATTTTTAAAATAACAAAAAGATTCTTGCTCACAAAATAACAGCAAATCAGTGAGGGCTGTATTAGGCTTATCATTAAATTCAGAGCCTTCATGAGTAAGGAGTTCTAGCTAATGAAATAGAAAGTGGAAGATCAATACCACTCAAGCAAATACGATACAGGATCCAATCTACCACCACTGAGGCTTTGATGGCAAAACCTCAAATTTTCCCCTTGCCTGCAGGAGTTGGATGATAGTGAGCAGCCTAGATAAATGTAAAACAAGGGCATGGCAATCTGGGTGACTCCATAAGCAGCACTCAGATATTTCTTGTCACACACCTTATTAAAGCAGCAACTGAGTCCAGCTCAACGAATCAAAACCTGTGAAAGCCACATCTTTGTCACAATCTTTAGGTCCTACAACAAGGACATCGCTCTGGATCACTTCACATAAGTTAACCCTGCTGGGGGAGGCACTTTGGTAAGCAGAAGTGTTACCTAAGCATCACTGCTGTGCTCAGGATGGCTGGAAAATGGAGTTTAGGAAAGGTACCAGGAGAAAGGCAGCTTCAGGAATTCAGAAACAGCTGACAAAGACCCATCCTAGCCAAACTGCCCAGAGCTGCCTGACACAATGTGCAGCGCAGAGTCCTGATCAACATCAGCTCTGCCAGACTGAATATTTCAATGAAATATTTGCCCATGAGGAAGAAAGGAATTGAGAATACTCTGCTCTTGCTGAGGAAGCTGTGCTTTGGAGCTGTGCAAACAGCACTGTACCACAGGCCAGGGGTTTGGCTCAGCTTCTTCAGAGGTATTGAAGTCTGCATTCTGTGTTGAGCTTTGAAGGAAGGATGATTTTTCATGATTTTTCCCACCTCTGAAGGTCAGCCCCCAAAATCCCACCTAGCACTCTGCATGCTGCAGGAGTCCTTTTGCCCAAGGAGACCCACGAGGTGCTTGGACATTGCTCTTTGGGAAGCACAGACCTGATAGTCTGCCCAGAAAGAATTTCACTGCAGACATCAGTTCTCCTCACTGTGCCTAATTTATTTTCTGAATAATCTAACTTTCACTTCTATGAGAGCAACCCCAGTGAAATATTGCAGCATCCATTGTCCTAAGAAACCAAGCTGCTTGGAGCAGCTACATGGCTGCAGCCACATCCCCTAACACGGGGGGACAGGGTGAAGCAGCTGGAATTATTAGAGGGCTCTTTCTCTTTGGAGCTTCATGCTCTCTTCACCCTTCTTTAGCTCAGCAGAGTTGAGGAACATCAGCCAAAAAACTCTGTGAGAGGATTTCTATCAAGCTAATTCCCTCTGACCACTGCAGCTCCAATTAGGATATCCCCACTGTACAGTTTTGACACTGCAAGTCCTGGTCACAGCCTAAGGGCCAACCATCCACAGACTCAACAAGGACTTTAATCTGTACACATGAATGCATTTATGCATTCAACTAACCTAGAGCTGAGTTTTTACAGTCATATCATTAGCAAAGTCACAATCTTCTTCCAGCTGCTGCCACACAGGCTGAAAAATTACTGTCCCCAGCCCCAGAGGCAACTGTTGTGTCCCTGACCTGCCCCAGCATTCCCCAGGCCTTTGCATTCACAACAGACCAGGACTGCTTTAAAATAAGTAAGTGATATATCCATGCTGGTCTGGTTTATATGGATTGAAGTGATCCCACAGGCACCTGAAGAGGCAGTAGCTCTGGAGACACACAGCTCCAGTTGTCAGGGTAGCAGCAGGAGGAGAAAATGTGGTGGCACTTTGTGCCTCTCTCCCTCTGTAGGTCTGAGGAAGCAATTGTCTGGCCTGAGAAACTCATGCAACCTTCTACTTATTACTTGGCTACTTCTTGAGAAGCCTGGTAAGAGTTTTGGTTTAGTTTATTTGAAAGGATCCTGAAAGGAGGTTGGAGCCAAGTGGGAGTCGGTCTCTTCTCCCTAGTAACAAGTGATAGGACAAGAGGAAATGGCCTCAAATTGCACCAAGAGAGGTTTAGGTTGGCCATGAGCAACAATTTCTTCCCCAAAAGGGTTGTCAAGCCCAGGCTGCCCAGGGCAGTGGCAGAGTCCCCATCCCTGGAGGGGTTTAGAAGCTGTGCAGATGTGGTGCAGAGGGACATGGACCAGTGGCAGCCTGGCAGTGCTGGGTTAATGGTTGGATTTGAGGGTCTGAAAGATCTCTTCCAAACAAAACAATCCAATGGTTCTGTGCAGTTTCCTTTTGCCCAGCTGAGATAAGAGCCCTGTGACACCCCCCCAACAGGTTACCCGAAACTGGTGCTGAGAGACAACAATCTGAATAATCTTTATTGTGCAGGAATGCTGCAGGATGATTATGCAAACACAATCATTTATGGTTGTCAGGCTATTGAGAACCACCAATAATTCCTGAAATTATGTCCTTATCTCATCTGCATGATAAACCAAGGAATCATTTAAGGAATCCTCAAGATGTAGGAGGAGGCCACGCTGAATTACATGGTGGCAGATTGTAAGGCTCACTCTGCCTTTCTGGGCATGCATAGAATACTCTAGCCATTATCTCATCAAACATTCAGGCTTAATTAAGAGGAAAACATTTTGGCAGCGAGCCCAATTAGTTTCAGCTAGAACATAAAGTGATAGTATCTCTTCTCTAAGGAAAGAAATGCCCAGACAGAAGCATTCCAAGAAGTTTTGTTGCACTGAGACAGACAACAAAATATTAGGAAGTAAGTTTGAGTAGCAGGTTAAAAGAAAGTCTCCAGGTAACAATGCAGAATGCTCAGAGCCATTTAGATCACCTGAGGGACAGGCCTGTGCTTCAGACTATCAGAGCAATACATCAGAAAGGAGAAGCCAACAGCTGTGTTGCTTTGGAGAGATCCACACAGCACCAGAGAATTGTTCCAGTTGGCACCTGGAATTCTGTCTCCGGTTCTGGGCTCCCCAGTTCAAGAGAGACAGGGATCTGCTGGAGAGAGGCCAACAGAGACCTGTGAGGATGATGAAGGGACTGCAACATCTCTGCTGTGACGAAAGACTGAGAGCTCTGGGGCTGTTCAGTCCGGAGAGGAGAAGGCTGAGAGGGGATCTGATCAATAAGTATCAATACCTGAGGTGTGGGGGTCAGGATGAAGGTGCCAGACTCTTTGCAGTGGTGCCCAGTGATAGGACAAGGAACAACAGGTACAAGCTGGAGCCCAGGAGGTTCCACCCCGACATGAGGAGACACTTTGGTGTGAGGGTGACAGAGCACTGAAGCAGGCTGCTCAGAGAGGTTGTGGAGTCTCCTCTGGAGGCTTTCAAGACCCATCTGGATGTGTTCCTGTGTGACCTGCTCTGGGTGATCCTGCTTTGGCAGGGGGGTTGGACTCAATGATCTCTGCAGGTCCCTTCCAACCCCTGACATTCCATGGTTGTGTGATTAAGATCATCAAGTCCAACCTTCAACCTAAGACCACCATGGCTATTAAACCATATCCTGAAGTGCCATGTCCACAGAAACAGTGCCTGAGTTCAATACCTGTAGGAAAAGAGGGCAAGAGGGACTCTTGAGAACTCTGACATTTGTCTTGGGGATATTCCTTTTGTACAGAGGCAAGAAAAACTGGTGGTGCAGTATCATGTGAGCTCTTTAATTTGCTGTCCTGAAACGAAGGAAGGGTCTCTATTTTGTGGGAGATGCATTAAATCTCTGAAAGTATTGCAGGAAACCACAATGTTTCTATTACAGAATGGACATGCTGCATTTCTTCCTCTTTCTTTCTTCAACCTTTGTCACCCCGTGGGACTCACAGAATCGTTGTTTCAGCTGCAAAAAACCCTCTAGGATCAAGTCCAACCATCAGCTCCATCCAGCAAAGCCTAAGATCCAGGTCAGGCACAGTTAAACTCAGCCCCTCCATCAGCCAGCAGCTGTGTGCTCCAAAAGGACAGCTCTAAGACACAGCACCTCACATATCAGCTGTCCTGCATCCCTCCCAACTATCAACTTCATGATAAACCCTCACCTTCTGGTCCTCAGACAGAGGCATCTGTGTTCTCCTGCCTTCTCCTCATTGTCTGGTGCTCTTTTCTCTAGCAAACGGTCCCACTTTCATGCTAGCTGCCTGTAATGCTCTGAGCAAGAACACCAGTAATAACCAGTAAATCTCTTGTTCATTCATCCTGAATTACCCAGAGTGGATACCAGGAGTAAAGGAAGCCAGGAATAATTTAGCACCTATTTATCATGGAAATAAGAGTCCTTTATAATCAGACCTTCAGAGATCAGAAGGATAATGAGTTCAAAACAGGGCTTCAAAACATACCATTACTATGCATCTGGCTTCAGCCAGATCCATCACTGAAACATATGACAGTATCTATTACCAAAATTTCATAGCATTGATCCAAGAGACTTATCAATCATCATGACCACAAAGGGCTACTCAAGGATACCTGGAGCAGAACAACTGTTGCCACCAAGGTGACAAATCCATCAGTGAATTTGGGAGTGACACACATGAAATTTCAGGTGTACCAGGCTTGAAGATTGTCCCCTTGTTCTCTCCTCTGCTGGCCATTGGCAGGCAAGGAGTCAATCCATCAGTCAAGGTTATCACCTCCAAAGCTGGTAACACATTTCTGCCTTTGCAGTAATTCAATAAGGCTGTGGGGCTTTTAACCAAGAAATTCAGCCCCAACCTTTACTATCTCTGCAGTCACAATCTTGGTGAGAAAGAAACTGATCTCTGAGAGCATCTGAACAGTCCACAGATTGTGTTGAGTTGGGACTCTCAAAGGGCATCTTGTCCAAGCCCCCTGCAGGCAGCAGAATCACCTCTAACTAGAGCAGGCTGCCCAGGGCCAGAACAAGTCTGATCTTGAATGTCTTCAGGGATGGGACCTCAACCACATCCCTGGGCAGCATGCTCCAGTATTTCACCACTCAGTGAGCAGAACTTCCTCCTGATGTCCAACCTAAATCTGCCCTGCTCCAGTTTCAAACCACTGTCCATCATCCCATCATCTAAACAGTCCCTTCCTTACCTTCCTGTAGGTGACCTTCAGATATTGAAATGCAGCCCTGAGGTCTCCCCAGGGCCTTGTCTTCTCCAGGCCAAACAGCCTCAATTCTTTCAGCCTGTCTTCCTCTGAACACTTTTCCCAACAGCCAGGCTTAGCCACCCTGTGGGGAGTGCTACATCCTCTTGCCTTGGCAATGAGTAGAGCAAAAGTCTGCTGTGAGCAGCTGAGAGGGCAGACTTCTGCTTTTCATCAAGCAGGTTCAGAATGCACATGCTCACTGTAGGGATCCAGCACTTGGCTCCACAAAAGAAATGGCTGGCTAAGATTGGGCTGTGGGGGACTAAATGAGCCATTTACCTGATTTTTGTGAGATAAGCCAAAAATAGTAGTTCATTAAACACTCAGCTTGGGGTTAATGGAGAAGGTCAGAGGGACCACCCCTACATAACCTTGCACAACAGGTGCTCAGCAATCCTTTGAGCATGCATTTCATAGCATAAGTCTCTCTGAAGGAACAGAGAGACCCTCTGCAGGGACAGGACCTCTCCAGAAATCCTCACTGGGGAGGAGAGGTCACCTCCTGTGGAAGGGGAGCAGCCCAAAGGCCAGGCACACATGCAGCAGCCCTGCTGCTCACACTGGGAAAATCTCTGACAGCAGTGTAACATTTGCTGAAAGAATTCAGCACCAGGAGCTGAACACAAATGCCCTGCTGACAAATTGTCAAGGCACACCACACAGCACTGAATTCTGAGCATCTGCTTTAGGAGCCCCAGCCTGGCTTTGCTCTACAGTGTGGGCAACAGGGATTCATCCGAGCTCACCATCAGAGCATCATAGAATGGTTTGGGTTTGAAGGGACCTTAAAGATCACTCAGTTCCAAACCCCCTGCCATGGGTAGGCACAGCTTCTACTGGAGTGTCCAATGGAGGCTACAAGGATGCTGAAGGGACTGGAACGTGTCTGATGAGGAAAGGCTGAGAGACCTGGGGCTGTTTGGCCTGGAGAAGACTGAGAGGAGATCTCATTGAAGTTTACAAACATCTGAAGGGTGGGTGTCAAGAGGGGCCAGGCTCTTTTCAGCAATGTCCTGTGGTAGGACAGGGGCAATGGGTAGAAACTGGAACACAGGAAGTTCCACAAGGAAAAACTTCTTTGATGGAGTCTGCCAGAGCCCTGGAGCAGGCTGCCCAGAGAGGTTGTGGAGTCTCCTTCTCTGGAGACTTTCAAGAGCTGTCTGGATGCATTCCTGGGTGACCCTGCTTTGGCAGGGGAGTTGGACTTGAAGATCTCCAGAGGTCCCTTCCAGCCCCTGACATTCTGTGATTCTATGACTCCATTAGCTCTGACAGTGTTAATGTGAGCAGAATGCAGGCAGAGGTGGTAACCTGTTTATTAATCCTGAGTTGTGGAAGTGCAAGGTAGCAGAGATAGAGCTGATGTTTAGAATCAGATAATGGCTACAGCACTAATGTTCTGATGGGACATGTGGCTGATCTGTGAAGTTCCCCATTTGCATGCTGCAAGAGTTTTCATGGTAAGAATAATGCACTTGTTCATCTTTGTTGGTAAAATACCAGCAGAAACAGAAAACTGAAATCTTCTTGGGAAAAAAACATACACAAGCACAGCACCACAGAAGATTCAGTACTTAACAGATGGCTACTTCTGCAGAGATGCTTTAGCAGATGGTTGGCATGAAGGTCTGGGGAAAAAAAAAAGTATTAAAAAAAAATAATAATTCTACAAGAATTTGGAAGTTAGAAACTTCCCAAAGCAGTCTCTGCTCTTCCCACAAAGCTAATCTATATCTGCATGCTGCTGCGAGGAAAGCAGGAGGCTTTATCTGCTGGTGACCAAATTCAGTCCTCTCTGGAACCTAGTACAAGAGAGTAAATGGCTAATCAAGCATGCAATGATTTGGGTTGAAAGGGGCTTAAAGGTCAGTGGGCAGGGACACCTCCCACCAGCCCAGCTTGCTCAAGGCTTCATCCAACCTGGCCTTGAACACCTCTAGGGAGGGGGCAACCACAGTCGCCCTGGGCAGCCTGTTCCTGAGTCTCACCACCCTCACTGGAAAGCATTTCTTCCTAATCTCCAGTCTCAGTCTCTCCTCTTCCAGCTTCAATCCATTCCCCTTAATCCAATCACTCCAAACCCATGTCAGAAGTCCCTGCCCATCCCTCCTGGAGCCCCTTCAGGCACTGGAAAGCTGCTCTAAGGTCTCTCTGGAGCCTTTTCCTCTCCCCAACTTTCCCAGCCTGTCCCCAGAGGGAAGGTGCTCCAACCCTCTGATCATCTTCATGGCCTCCTCTGGACCTGCTCCAGCAGTCTGATGCCCTTCTTGTCACTTCTATTGCAGTAAAATACAGTAATTTCAAATTTGATTGCATTGTTTCTTTTAGATAGTATCACAGCACTGTCCAGCTGGAGAGGTCCTGAGCAAGATTTCCTTTTCTTGGTTGGTTTGGGTTGGTTGGGTTGGTTGGGTTGGGTTGGTTGGTTTGGTTTGGGCTTTTTTTCCTGCTTAAATTGAAATTACACTCAGAAATATTTCAGGTTGGAAACACTGCTGCTGAACAACTTCAGCAGTCCTTCCTTTCCCCCCCCCCCTTCTCTCACCACCCCAACTTTGAACAATTTATCTTGCTGCTAATGAAGATCTCTTCCAGTAAGGGAGGGAGTGTATTACAGGAGCCTGGGGCTGTGTGCATCACAGAGCACACAGTTCAGGTTGCAACACACAAACCATTTGTCAAAAGTTTCACTTATTGCATTTCCTTATGAAAAAAAAAAAAAAACACATTCACTTTCTAACATTTTTCTTCATTTCCAAGAGACATCTTTTGTAAGAACTTCTGCAGAATGAACAAGCCCCATGGAAAGTGGTCACCTTGGCAGAGTTTTGCCCCCCACCCAGAAAAACCTCATTGCAGTTGACTATGTTTGATATAAATGTTCGTGCCCAGAAGAATATCTGCAGTTTGTCACAGAGATAATTGATCAGGTATCAAGGGATTGACCTAAAAATTGTGTATCAGGGATCTTGATGTTTGTAGAACTGGCTGCACTTCTGGCTGGCTTCTGGAAATAGCTCTCTACAGTTCCATGGCTCACAGAATGCACCAAGTTGAAGGGGACTTTTAAAAGTGATCTAGTCCAAGCCCCCCTGAAGTGAGCGAGGACAATCCCCAACTAGATCAGGTTGCTCAAAGCCCCCTCCAGCCTGGCCTTGAATGCATCAGTGTTGCTGAAAAGCCACAATCTGTAAATGGATGGGGGCAAAGGAGTTGCTCCTGTGACACTATGTTGTCTATGGCCCTCTGAAGAGAGAGTGGAATTAAGAAAGGCAAGGCATGGTTGGTAAGAACACTGCTTTGAGGCTCCAAGGATGCTGTGTAACACCCCACAGCAAACAGCTTTAATATTTTGAAGCACCACTCATCAACCACATTTCAATTGCTCTGCAAATGTTCATTACAAGCAGGATGCTGATGTTGCAGGCTCATAAATGTTCTCTTTGAGGTGACTGTCACAGGTGAGACAAGAATCACAAATAAGCCCAGCATCCTGCAAGCTTTGGCACTGAAAAGGGTAAATGGGGAATAACTTCAAACTGTATTTAACAAATGACTCTCTTCATGCCTTTTCCAAGCAACTTTGTCACCAACCAGCCCTATTCCATGTCCCCCAGGATGCTCACAGCCTGCTCAGCTCCAAGCCCAGACCCACCAGCCCTATTCCATGTCCCTCAGGATGCTCACAGCCTGCTCAGCTCCAAGCCCAGACCCACCAGCCCTATTCCATGTCCCTCAGGATGCTCACAGCCTGCTCAGCTCCAAGCCCAGACCCACCAGCCCTATTCCATGTCCCTCAGGATGCTCACAGCCTGCTCAGCTCCAAGCCCAGACCCACCAGCCCTATTCCATGTCTCCCAGGATGCTCACAGCCTGCTCAGCTCCAAGTCCAGACCCACCAGCAAGTAAACCTACTCAATTTTTCAAATGTACATACCAGCTTGATTTTAACATCTCCACAAAAGGCAGTGCAAGACAACTGATGAGCTAGAAGTTTCCAGTAGGTTGTTACATAAGAGACTAAAGATAGCTGCCAGGGTTTATCAGGTCCTGATTCCTTTGGGGCTGTTAGAATTCCAAACAGAAATAGGAGCCCCTTTGGAAAAATCTCTCCTTTTGTGCTTATCTGGCAAACATGACAGCAGCTTGATTATTTCCTCAGTAGCCCATGAAGATTGTTATATACTCATCTCATAATTTGGAGCATTAAGTCTGCAAACCACACACACTAATGGAGAAGTTTCTAAAGAGAAGGATATCTATATATATATACAATCTAAAGGAAATATATCTATATGTTACTTGAGGCAAAGAAGCACATTTGTAATGCAGGCTGGTAGAGAATAAGCAATTGGGAGCTATGGCAGAATATCAAGAATGACACTCTCCTTAATGCATCTCATTACAGACAGATGCTGAAGAGCACAATGCTTAATATCAGGCACTCATCTCAGGCAATGAAGATTGAAAGCCTGAGCCTGTAATCCTTGAGGCAAAACTTTCCTTCTCTGAAAGACTGCAGACTCAAACCACAGCTTTCACTGACACTTTCTTCTGCAGCTCTGCTGTGTTTTGTTTCCTATATTATGTTAAATCAGATCTTTATGTCCTGCATGCAGTTTTCCTGACTGCTCTCCAGCTGCAGTTGTCTTTCTGTGCCTGGCAGGTCCTACACACAGCTGGGATTAGATAGGGGCACTCTCTGAGAGAAAAACTCATCACTGCTCTTTGGTTTCCTAAAATGAAGGAAGGGGGGAAAAAATCCAACATCTACCTGCTGAATTAGAGAATCACTGTGGTTGGAAAAGGCCTCTGAGATCATCAGAGATCACAGGGCTGGAGAAACTGCCCTATGGGGACAGACTGGGAGAGTTGAGGCTGTTCAGCCTGGAGAAGAGAAGACTCCTCAGAGACCTTGGAGCAGCCTTCCAGTACCTGAAGAGGGATACAGGAGAGCTGGGGAGGGACTATTGACAAGGGCTGGGAGTGACAGGACAAGGGACAATGGCTTTGAGCTGGAAGAAGGGAGATTGAGACTGGAGATTAGGAAGAAATTCTTGACAGTGAGGGTGGTGAGACACTGGAACAGGCTGCCCAGGGAGGTTGTGGCTGCTCCTTCCCTGAAGGTGTTCAAGGCCAGGCTGGATGAGGCTTTGAGCAGCTGAGTCTAGTGGAAGGTGTCCTTGCCCATGGAAAGGAATTAAGAATGAGGAATTAGGAAGGAAGGGAGGGAGGGAGGGAGGGAGGGAGGGAGGGAGGGAGGGAAGGAGGGAGTTATCCCTCACATAAAGGATAAATGTTTTTCAAACACTCCTGACATCACTCAGTGTGAATTTAGGAGCTGTCAAAAACTGAGGTCCAAAACTGAGCACACATGAATCCAAGCACTGTCTGCCATTTCTAGGGCACTCTGATCACAGATTCTCTTTGCAGCTTGTCCTGGCAGCAACTCACCTTTGCCAGTTTCTCTTGAAGTGCCAACCACAGCTCACAGGAACAGATCAGATGAGACCAGATACAAACCAAGCAGTAATTATCTATTCATAATAATATTTAAACTGTGAGCAGAAAAATCCTGGCACAGCATATATGCCAGTCAGAAGGAAAAGAGCAGTAACCAAAGCCAAGGGAAGCTGCAGACTGAAGTTTGAAGTGATCAGAAACAGCTTAACAGCCGAGTGGAGATAGCACTTGGTGAAGCAAACCCGGCAGCCTATTTCACACAAACCTTTGCAGTGGGGACAACACCTGGAGAAGCACTGCCTGGTTAAGGGTAACTAGCAAGGACTCTGGCAGGGAGCTGTCATGCTCATCTAGCCTGTGGGAGCTCTTTGAAGATACTGCCCTTGTAAGAGATAAGGGAAATTCAGTGGACGGAATACACTCAGGTTTTCAAAAGCATTTGACAAGGTTCCAAAGTAGAGATTAGAGGCTGAGGTAAAGAATGAGAGTTTAAAATGGGCTGCTGGATTGGAAAAACACCTGGATCAGGTGCAAAGTACAAAGTGCTGCTCTAGAAGGCAACTTCTTACAAGCTGGAAAGGGGTTTGAGGTCAGTTGGGTTAATTGGCATGTGCAGAAGTCTAGAACTGCATTATTTATGGCCAGGGCCTGGTGAACTGAATTGCCAAACGTCCACAGCAGCTATGACTGCATGCAGAGTGAGCAATGACACCACAACCTAGAAAGCACCACGAGATGGGAGTCGAAGTGACATGCAACATTTTCACAAGGGAGAAAAAGAGTTCAGGAGTTTCAGTGGGACTGCTGACAACTGCAGCAAGTGCTAACCAGAGTGAAAATAACTAACACAGTTATATGTGTGTGTAGCCATGTGTGTGTGTGTATACACATATACAGGGGGGGAACATCACTGCCAAGAATATATGCCCTGGGAAAAAAAAAGAGAAAAACAACAACAAAGTTACTACAACAAGAGAGAGTTTTTTGGTAAATGAACTAGCAAATAACTCTACAGAGCTCATCCTACTGCCATGGAAGGTAGCAGGCAATAGTGCTGGGTGCTCGTGGCTCTTCACAGAATTAATCACAGAATTAGCCAGGTTAGAAAAGACCTTTGAGATCATCAAGTGCTTACTCTTTAATCTCTTGGCAGGGAGAATCACAGAATCACAGAATTTCAGGGGCTGGAAGGGGCCTCAAAAGATCATCTAGTCCAACCCCTCTGGCAGAGCAGGAAAGGTACACCTCCAGAGAAGAAAGAAATCTGCTCTGTGTGCCTTCAGCAGTGACAAGAACAGCTCCCTGGTCTTTCTGGAGTGACTAACATTCAGGTTGTTCTAATATTACAGAATCACAGAATGTTAGAGGCTGGAAGGGACCTTCAGAGAGCATCCAGTCCAGCCTGCCCTGCCAAAAGCAGGATCACCTAGGGCAGGCCACACAGGAATGCATCCAGGTGGGTTTGGAAAAAGGCTCCAGACAAGGACACTTTTATCCTTTGTGTGCTTTTAGCAGGCTATCCACAAGAACCTTCTCTGCAGCAAGGGTGGGAGATTCTGGAACAGGCTGCCCAGGGAGGTTGTGGCTGCCTGCTCCCTGGGGGTGTTCAAGGCCATGCTGGATAAGGCCTTGAGCAGCCAAACCTAGAGAGGTGTCCCTGCCCATGGTGGGGAGGTCAGAGTAGATGAGCTCTGAGGTCTCTCCCAACCTGAGCCATTCTCTGATTCTATTAGACTTTAGACCTGACAAACAGCACAAAAACTCTTCAGTTCCTCATTTGTAGCCTCAGCATTCATTCTATAACTGCAAAATCCTAATTCATGCCACACATCATCACCTGCCTCCTGACTATGCAGCCAATCCAATGGTCCAGGAAGATTGCAGATATGATCTTATTAATGCTCCATAAGGCCAGGAAAGTAAAATATGTAAAAATAGTAAAATAAAGCACAGAAAACCTCAGCAGCTCTCTTCCTTATTAGCATCAGTAGCTGCAGATTGCATATGGTTAGCTTAACAGTCCTTGAATTTATTCTGCTCAATCTTTGCCTCTCTAATGAATGCAAATGTTGTTTCCCAACCCAAAATACAGAAATAAGTTCTATGATATACTACCCAACGCTCTCAGTCTGTTTGTACAGAGGTGTTTTATAACCCAATCCATGCATTTTAAATCAAAGCAAACCATTTCCAAAGGCACTCAGAGGAGCAACGACATAAACAACATTGTAGGGCTCTTTATTTCTTTCATATCCATAATTTCTGCATCCACTTTATGCAGGTAATGAATCAGGTTTTGTTCATTTTTAAATTGACTGAAAAGGTTCTGATTGGTTATGAAGGCTGGGGGAGGGGAAAAAATCACATCACAATCTTCCAGACATTTATTTTGCATTTGCCACTAATAGAGATGCTGCAATTAGGAACTAGCTCCTGGTACTCATAGAATCATAGAATAGTTTGGGTTGGCAAAGCCCTCTAAGATCATGGAGTCCAAATATCAACCTAACAACACCAGGGCCACTCAATCATGTCCCCAAGTGCCACATCCCCGTGGTTTAATGGCCACAGTGATGTTGGGGTGATGGTTGGACTCAATGATCTGAGAGAGGAACACCGTTAAAAGTAGAATCAGAGAATCACAGAATTGTTTGGGCTGGAAAAGACCTCCAAGATCATGAAGTCCAACCATTGACTAACAGCAGCGTGGCCATTAAACCATGTCCCCAAAGTGCTGTGTCCACGTGTTTCTTGAACACCTCCAGGCTTGGCAACTCCACCACCTCCCTGGGTAAACTATTTCAGTTCCAGGTAGTATGTGCATTGCATCATCTTTATAGAGACAATGCTTTCAGACAACTGGAATAATACTAACACAACCAACACTAACCCAACAACAGAATAAAGCAGTAAGAAGCACTTGTTATGGCCCAGAGATCCTGCAGCTGAAAGATCCCAGGCAAGGTATTTCACTTCTTCACCTCTAGTGCCTTTCTACTACATCTCCATCATATCCACTTTTGATCTTCTTGGCAGGAGCTACCACATACCGCAGCTTTGGGTAACAAGCAGAACAGAGATGCTGCAATTTGATCCTATGCTTTCATTAATCCTTTTGCTGAGGAAAAAAAACCCAACCCACAACAACCCACAAAAAACCACCCTTGCTTGAATTCTGTCCAAACTGTCTGCTACCATGGAAATAGAAAATCATCTTGGGAAGAAAATGCTACATTATATCTACTGATATTTCAGCCAGAGTGCAATCTGGAGCAGTAGGGATTCTGGAAGAACTTCATCCCACGGCCTGAGAGCTGCTCAGTCCATACTGTGAGATAACCAAAGCTCTCAGTTCCTGCTCACTGAAAAGCCAGAAGTTTGTCACTTTACAGGAAGCACTTGGCACCTCTGCACTGTTGGGTCTTAAAGCAATAGCTAAGAACCAAGCTCCGGCTCCCTTCTCGTAGAAGCATCTTGCATGGTGAGGACATAGAATTGTTCAAATTGATGAGAATAAAACAAAAGCTCAATCCAGTTTCAAAAATAGCTTCTTCTTGGTTGCACTCAAGATGCAATGGAAAGTCTGGAATGAGTTGCTGAAGTAATGTAATGAGCCATAAGGTTGTTGGAGTTAAATCTCTTGGCATTTTTAAAGAGGAAGCCTTGTCTGGTCACTCAGTGGAAAGAGCTTGTGGGCTTTGCATTTATATTTCAGCCTAGACAAATTCAGTTTGTCCCTAACATCTAGGATGACCTTTTTTTTCCCCCCTCTTCCTTTCCATTTAAGAAAATATATTGATTTGTACAGTGGCAAAACCAGAACAGACATCTGCTCCATATTACCCAAACAATGCAGGACACAGAAGGATCGTGTCTGCATACTAACGACCAGAAGCAGATACAAAAATGAAAGGCTCAGAAGAGTAGAAACAGGAGTCACACAGCAGCTGCAGAAGGATTGTCAAGTGGAAAGCAAATGTTCACACACATTTAACCCCTTGTTTTAAAAGACAGATTTGTCTAGTCAACAAATAAATCGCAGAATCCTAGAGTGGCTTAGGTTGGAAGTGACCTCAGAGATCATTTACTCCAACCTCCCCACCATGAGCAGCCAGACTTGGCTGCTCAAGGCCTCATCCAACCTGGCCTTGAACACCCCTAGGGAGGAGGCAGCCACAGCCTCCCTGGGCAACTTGTCCCAGAGTCTCACCACCCTCATACTGAAGAAGTTCTTCCTGAGATCCAGTCTAACCCTGCTCTCCCTCAGCTTCAAACCTTTCTCCCTCTCATCTCTTTTTGCCCTTTGTTTCACTGTGTAGGGATAAACCTGAACATCAGACTGTTTATGGGTATTCAGAGGAAGCACTTCTGACTTCTTGCAGTCTTGGATCAAAAAGAAACCTTTCCAAGGGGCCTTCCCTTTACTATTATTCCTATTTTAATGAGACTAAACTGAAAACATTTGCAGTCTAACTTCTAAAAGCTCTAGGGCTTGTCAAGCTTCCAATATTTTACACCATCTCTCCTGGCTGCTTAGCAGAGGCAGATGTAAAACCTTCCTCAAGTGTGCCTCATGTGCTAGCTCATTTATACCTTGAAACAGGCAGATGTCAGGGGAAAGCACGAGGGCAGAACTCATCATCTTGCTGACAGCAACGTTAGCATTGTTCCAAAAATTCAATAGGAGCCTAATTCTGCTCCCATTAAAGTCAGTCAGGTTTTGGCTCTGGACTTGAGTGCATGTAGAAATGGAGCTTAGGAGAGGCCCCACAAACAATGACATTTTAGCTTTTGAACACTTAGATGACTCCTCATTGCCAAATGAGGTCATTTTCTTTAGGCTCTGCTAGCTGCTGATAGCAGTTTGTCACACACTGTCTTTGACAGATGAGGATCTCCACTTCTTTGCTGATTTCCTATCTGGTGAACTTACCACATGCCAGCATTTCACAGCAGAGCCAGAACCGGTTCCGGTTTGCCTTCCTCCAGAGGGTCCTCGATGTGACAGCAAATCCCAGCTCTCCCTTCTCCTTCAGCCACCTTTAATGTAAAGCAAACAGCTTCCTCAGCAGTGCCAGGTAAGAGTTATGTTCAGTGTCTGATACTATCTCAACCCTCTTTTAGCTATGGAGAGCAACAAGTGCCAGAAGTAGCCATGAAGAAGCAGGCATTTGGGAGAGGAGCTGATCTTCATTACCCTGTGTGTGTGTGTTAACAGCTTGATGCTCTGCAAAATGTGCTCCATAAGCAACATGCTTTGGAATAATAACACCAAGGTGTCACCCTGGAGCATGACAAAATCAGAATATGGAAATGCACATCCATCACAGCTCGTTTGAGTCACTGATAAGGCTGAAAATGATAGCATGGATAAATTTGTCACCATGAGTCATAATGTTAAATACCCAAATGGCACCTGAGTTTTGTTCTAACCTGGCTCAGTTTGCTCCTTGCTGATACTCCTTGCACAAATTTCCTTTGTTTTTCAGCTCTCCAAGATCCTGCTGAAAACCCTGTGCTGGTGAACTGCCCATGAATCAAACCCCAGGATTATGTATACCATTTCAGAGATTGTATAATGAACGGCATCAAAAGAGAGCTCCAGATGGAGTATTAGAGAGAAACTGGGAAACAAAGTGGGATGGAGGTGTGGGGGGTGAGGCAGTTAAAGATATTAATAGCTACATGAATATAAAAAATAGATATTCCTGGATGCAGTGTTCTTTGTATTCCCAGATGCTGATGTATGTGACTGCAAACTGACACCGAACTACCAGCGGAAATTCACCTCCCAGGAGAGCTGTAAGACTGACCTACTAGTAGAACACTACTAGCTTCTGGAAGATGGAGCCTTATACAGCACCACAACTGTGTCCACCAGGACCTGGGAGTCCTGGTGAATGACAGGATGACCATGAGCCAGCAATGTGCTCTACACAAATGAATCATCAACATTTTGACTTTGCTGTCTTCATTATTTAACTGAGGACCTACAGTACTGTGTCTGGGACCCCAGCATAAGAGGGACATGGAGCTGCTGGAGCAGGTCCAAAGTAGGCCATGAAGATGATGCGAGAGCTGGAGAGTCTGCCCTATGGGGACAGGCTGGGAGAGTTGGGGCTGGTCAGGCTGGAGAAGAAAAGGCTCCAGGGAGACCTTAGAGCAGCCTTCCAGTAGCTGAAGGGGCTACAAGAGAGCTGGGGAGGGAATTTTCACAAGGGCTTGGAGTGATAGGATGAGGGGCAATGGCTTTGAGCTGGAAGAGGGCAGATTTATACTGGAGATTAGGAAGAAATTCTTTCTAGTGAGGGTGGTGAGACACTGGAACAGGTTGGCCAGGGAGGCTGTGGATACTTCCCTCCCTGGAGGTGACCAAGGCCAGGCTGGATGAGGCCTTGAGCAACCCAGACTGATGTGAGGTGTCCCTGCCCATGGCAGGGGATTGGAACTGGATGATCTTAAAGGTCCCTTCCCACACAAACCACTCTGTAAGTCTATGACTTGCCCAAAAGCACAGAGCAGCCTTTTCTTCATCACTGTGTTGCCACCTTTCCCCTGCTATATGCATTTACAGACCTGTGCAGAGCTCCAGCCAGTGTTAAAAAGGCCAGAGAAGAAAAGCAGGCTGTCTGTAATCCTGATTTACAAAGCACCTCTCCATCTCTCACCCCATTGAACGGTCACCTTAGCCTTTTCTCTTCTTTTCACTTTGATCATTAGAGGCCTCCCAGTGGCCTCAGGTACATGTTCAGTCAGAGAGGAGCCAGAATTAGCTGTACAGTGTGAGAGAAGAGATTCTCATTATGCTCCAGCAAGTTTTATTGGATAACTGTGAGTGATTTGACTTTGCCTAACTTTAGATACCTGTGCTAAGTCACATCAAGAGTTCAGGAGCTGGTTTTGCATGGGAGTTTCAGAGATTCTTAGCAGACTGAAGAAAATAGTAGCCCTGACATTTCATCCTTGTCTATATCCCTGCGGACACAATCCATCAAAATAAATGCCATCATCTCTAGGCTGCTTGCATTAAGACTGGAAGAGATCCAGGACTTTGCAATGTGTTAGGAAGAGTTGCATTTGGCCCAGAGGAGCTGGAGAATGAGGGTAGGAAAGATTGATCCCCCATTAAATGGGGATGAAAAACCTCTATTGATGCTAGCTTTATTATCCCATTTGATTAGAAACAGTTACTATCAATGAAACAAACTGGAACAGCAAAAAGGGCTTCAAATTCACACAAGTAACCATAATCTGCTCCCCTTGTGGTATCACCACGGTGTTCAACTATTGTTTGCTGTACAGTTCCTGACAAATTAAAACTGAGAGAATTTCTACACCATCATGCACCCAAATCAAACTGCTATTACAAAGCTTTCACATTTAAAAGGGGACAGCAATCAAAGATAATTACATTCACAATTTGTTCTGATCACTCCTGCCACCCTTATATATCCATTCTAGATCCATTTTTTTCCTCTACACTTCCCCTTTTGTCAAGTGATTCGAAATATATCAGCTGCTCCAATCACATTGTAATCACTTCACTTCACAAAGCAGCCCAGCATGATGTAATGGAGCCTAAACAGTTCTACTCTGTGTGGCCACACAAAGAAGTTCTATAGTGTTTTTCTAAAGTGGGGCTGCAGGACTCTCAGTGTATCAATCTCTTTCTTTTGTTCCTTTTCCCAGGGCCATCCATCAGAGAGACACCCTCCATGACACCAGGAGGAGAGGACAAGACATTCTTCTCCTGCCCCAAGCAGCTGTCATTTCCAAGTGAAGCAGTCCTGGTTCTACTGGACTGAATTGATTAGTGAACCAAATCTAAAACAAAGAGGTTCTATAGAGATGGAGAAACATCTGAGCTGAACGACAAACAAATGCAAAAGCTGAATGCATTAACAATTGGGTTTCCAGACACATTTCATCAAAGCAAAGCTGCGTTCCTGGGAAAACAGCTAGAGTCACAATCAAGACAGATGTACAAGTCATGGGAAATAAGGCTGCCACTGGACTGAATTATTTAGTTGTTTGCTAGAGACTTGATCAAATTCAGCCTCCTGTAAACAGCCAGATTCCAACGGGACACAGCCTGAGGTGATCTACATCCTGACGGCATGTGATCCCCGGGAGCAGTGGCTCTCTGGCAGTGCCAGTGTAGGAAGGTTGTCCTTGGAGAGACTGCAAATTTGTGGCTATGCTTTGGATTAAATGGTCCAGAAGACTTAATAGCATCATTCAGGGGAAGGAAAAAACAAACAAACACACAAACATCAATCATGGATGGGAAAGTGGAGCTTGGAATTTCAATGTGGTCAAAGTCTGTCAAAGGTAGAGAGCCGAGTGCCACTGCATTTCCAAAACCTGACTTCCTTCCCTGGCAAAGTGAAGTCTTTTTGTCATCCTCTCTCCAGATCTGACCAATTTCCTCTCTCCAATATAAACTGTTTAAACACACGTTTCATTTTGTGACTGCACTCAGATGTGTTCTTCCTCCAGATCCTTCTGGATTGTAGACAACTTTGCCTTTTCTCTAGGGCATGTTCATGCAAGCAACAGAAGAGACTGGACAAAATTGCTTTGAAAAGGCAGGAAGGGATGCTTGAACAGTGTAAATGTATTTAGAGCTTCCCCAAACCCCTTAATTTATGCTAATATGATATTGAAACACTATCTGAATAGAGGCTTTTCATATTGAGCCAGCACATCGCCTCTGCTGCAAATGAATTAATGGCTGACTGCTGTCAGCAGCCAATCTTTCAATACTTGTTGCACATTTTCACCTCTTTGTATTGACAATTGCACTCTCTGTACCATATACCACATTGGTTTATTTGCTTAGGATAAGAGCAGTACCTTTTTTCTCCCTTTTTACTATAGTTTTAACTTTCAGCTCTTCATTAGCTGGAAGAGCATAAAATGTAAGGAAATGGAGTGTAAAACTTTACAAAAAGCAATGATCTGGTCATTTTCTCCTTGTCACTTCTCTTAGGTTTGTAAGAAACCAGACCCATAAACATAGGAGGTTTGCATTACAACAGGACTTTAAGGACTCCTTACAACCCAAACCAGTCTAGAAGTTCAGGGTTTTTTTTCTTCCTGGACTCTTTCAGACTTCAAATATACTAAGAGCAAATTCTTGTCCTAGCATAGGCATACTTCCTTGTCATCCATAAGAAGATCTTGGCCACAACATGGCCAAATAGCTAATTCGTTATAAAACAGACTTGGCCACTGGCAGAAGGAGGTAGCACAAGGAGGAAATTCTACCAAAGACTGTACCTGGGAAAGAACAACAACATGGACCAGCATAGCCTGGGGGCTGATCTGTCGGAGAGCTGCTTGAGGGCATCCAGCACAGAACCACAAAGATGATGAAAAGAGAGAAACATCTCCCTGTGAGGACAGGCTGAGGGAGCTGGGGCTCTTTAGCCTGGAGCAGAGGAGCCTGAGGGCTGCCCTCATTCCTGCTGATAAAGAAGTGCAGGGCAGTGTGGGGACGACAGAGCCCTGGAGCAGGCTGCCCAGAGAGGTTGTGGAGTCTCCTTTTCAGGAGACATTCAGAATCCACCTGGATGCATTCCTGGGTGACCTGCTCTGGCAGGAGGGTTGGGCTGGATGAGCTTTCAAGGTCCCTTCCAACCCCCACCACTCCGTGGTTCTGTGATTAACATAAGCAATGAAATGTTCCACTCCCAGAAGTGTTGGAGATACCCAGAGATCTTGGCTGATAACAGCAAAACCTTTAGATTTTTGTCTCCCACCTGAAAAAGAAACTTGCAGCAGAAGGTTTGCATGGAAGCACCTCTGAGGAACTCCATCTTATATCCTTGTTAGATATCCCTCAGCTAGCTCTCCCTGGCAGAATGACCAGCAGCAGCAGAAGGTCTTATACCACTGTGGGAAGTGTTTCTAAAGCAAATCCATGAACATGCACTGAAGTCTGCAGTTTTCCAGAGTCCACTAAACACAACAGAACCCATTTCATCACCTCCCTAAATTAACTTCACACAAATAGCGTGGGAGACACTGCAGGTGACTAAGTCACTAATGCAGCAGAAAGACACACACAGTGCTGCTGGTCATTTTTATTCCCACCAGCAATTACCTGAAGCTGTAAATAGGGAAAAAATGTAGCTGCTCCTTATTGGCTGGGACTCAACATCTCCATAGTCCTAGGAGCCTGTAGAAACATTCCAGGCAAAGGGAATGCAATGCTTCAAAGCTGAAAAGCTTTTCCAGAGTGCCTATTTTCTCACCATGTGGTAGACAAGTTAGTACTTCTTAAAAGTGGTTCTGGCACCATGAACTGCTTTTAACAGAAGGAGAACATCTCAGCTATGAAGATGAAAATATTAACCATCCCCTCAAGGTCAAAATACCTCTGAATATGTTAACTATTAATCCTAGAATCACAGACTGACTCAGGTTGGAAGGGACCTCAGAGATCATCTATTCCAACCTCTCCACCATGGGCAAGGACACCTCTCAACCAGACTTGGCTGCTCAAGGTCTCATCCAGCCTGACCTTGAACACCCCCAGGGAGGAGGCTTCCACAACCACCCTGGGCAACCTGCTGAGAGTCTCAGCACCCAGAGCAGCACCATGCTTTCACTAAGCTGTTTAAGGATGATGTTCTTACAAAGCAGTAAACAGATTTCTTAGTCATTTACAGCAATTTTGGACTCTTTTTACCCATGCAATCCTCACACAAGGAACACAGAATCCAGTGCCCCTGTGCCACAGTGCAAAAGGCAAACAGGGACGACAGTCCCTGAAGCAGCTTTGTCACCAATGTGCGCTGGGATCACTCATTGTCCTCTTATTGATTATAAAACCCAGAATAGAAGACAAATAGAAAGCCAGGGCAGGAGGGAGCAAATGCAGCAGCCTGGATAGGACAGGCTGTGTTGACCAGGCACAGGGCATGGCCAGCCCAGTGTGCCAACCCTGCTCACCTGCAGCTGGCCCCTGCCATCCTCTATTGCCCTGGGACTTCTCCTCCCCAAATCCCTTGATTCATTTCCTTCCCTGTCTTCTTTCCTTCCCTAAACATCCCAGTTTCACTCTCACACAACCCCAAAATCCTTTCCCCCCTGCACCCTATGACATGTCCCACACCCTAAGACATGTCCCACACCCCTATGCAAGTGACCTCCGTGGTCTGAAAGGTGCTCTGGAGCCAGCCTGGCGCATGGCTGAGGTTCTCCTGGTGGGGATCTGGGCAGATTGTCCTCCAAGCCCACAGTCCCAGTAGCCCTGCCAGCCTCACTCTTTCTGGGCTCCTTTCTGTGTGTGCAGACAAGCTTTTCACCACAGAACCTAACACAAACATGTGAGCAATGTGACCAGAAGAGCACCTTCAAACTAAGTATGAACATTTTAAACAAGACCACTCTGCCAAAGGGCCTTTCTGCTCATACAACAATTGTCTCCAGTGCCAGTAATTGGTTCCCTGAATAGTCTTCAAAGGGGTGAAGGGGGAAGATGATTGCCTCAAAAGGATAATCATGCTTATCATGTGCATTAAAGGACACCTGGACAATTCTCCTGAATCCTTTATGAGGCACAAAGACATAATCTCAGCAGGAGCATCTCAGCATCTTTTTCAATAGAAGCACTTAGAAGCATCTTTTGAATAAATAGGTGAAAAGCTGTGGTGTCCATAACAAAGACTTACTACTCAAAACTGCATTTATTGACTACTTTATGCCAACTGCCTTAAGTCAGAAGTGAGCACAGTCGCTTCATCCATTTTGAAGAAGCTGTTTACTGGGGCATTGGAACAGGCTGCTCAGGGAGGTGGTGGAGTCACCATTCCTGGAGGTGTTCAAAAAGGTGTAGATGTGGCACTCCAGGACACAGCCCATGGAGGTGTTGGGTAGAAGGTTGGGCTTGATGATCTTAGAGGTCTTCTCCAACCTTAATGTTTCTATGATTCTGTATTTCTCATCTCATACTGGGACAGCTGTGTCCTTCAGTGTCCTCAGAGCATCCTTCTGAGTGTCTCCCAGCTTCACTCTGTTTCCCTTCTATTGACAATCCCCTTTCCAGAGAGGGCAGATGTTGGCGTCTCTGTCTGATTGGATATGTTGGAATGTTGTGATTATTTTTAATAGCTTTTGAAATTATTTGCCTGAAGTCATTCTCCAAGTTGGTGACTAAGCAGGACTTAGAAAGTCCTAGCTAGAAATTACTTTCTCATGTCTCTGGTGCCTCTGCTTTGCTTGGGTAGGAACAAGCTCCTCCTCAGCCCCTGCAGTGTACATGACATGAATCCCAAGCACTACCCCATCTTGAGTCAGCAGCCCTTTCAGTAACAACATTTGGGGTTTATTCAGCTGCTTCATAGTCCTCTAGATAGAACCCAAACAAAGCTTTTAATAAAAAGTGGTACAAAAGTCTGAGTTTCTTTTTCTCCCTTTGTCTAGATCCACAGTGTCAGCAGAGTGGGTAAGCAGTGAACCACTGAGGAGAGAGGGAAGTGCTGCTTTCTTCTCCCTGGGATTCAGTGATAGAGTGCATGGGAATGGTTCAAAGTTGTGCAGGGGAGCTTCAGACTGGGGATTAGGAAGCATTTCTATACCATGAGGGTAGTCTTACACTGGCTAGGACTGCACACATGGAAGGGACCCATGCTGGAGCAGGTTGTGAAGAGCTGCAGCCTGTGGGAAGCACTCAAATCGGAGAAGTTCATGGGAAAGACCCCGTGCTGGACCAGGGGAAGAGTGTTACAAGTCCTTCCTCCCCTTGAAGAGGGAGAAGTGGCAGAGACAAACTGAGATCAACTGATTGCAGCCCCCACTCCCTGTCCTCCTGTGCCACCTGGGGGAAGGAAGTAGAGAACTCATGGGGAAATTGAACCCAGGGAGAAGGGAGGGGTGGGGGAAAGGTTTAAGGTTTGGGTTTATTTCTCATTATCCTACTCTCATTTGGTTAGTAACAAATAAACATTCATTTCCTCAAGCCGAGTCTGTTTTGCCCACGATGGCAGCTGCTGAGCGATCTCTTTGCCTTTATCTCAACCTAACAGCCTTTTGTGGCATTTTCTCTGTGCAGCTGAGGAAAGCAGTGACAGAGCAGTTTTTGGTGGGCACTTGGTGTCCAGATAAGGTCAATCCACCAAACTAACTTGTAAATAAAGTATCAAAATCCAAGAGAATAAGACTGCTGTAAAGAATTACAGCTTAGGTGAATGCCAGCAGCTCCCGCACGCTGGCTGCTGCCAGCACTGCAGTTGTGACCATGCACAATATGATTACTTTGTAATCATGAGCAATAGAGATCTTGGGTGTTTGCTGAGGAAGCTGCATTATCCTCACATAATAACATTGATTTAAAATGCTTCTCCTGGTGTTGGGCACAGTGGCATCCGCAGCGAGCAGTTTAGCTTTGACACTCTCCTCACAGCAGAGATCAACAGCAGTTGAGGATGTCTGTCAGGTTCACCTCACAGCTTCAGCAGAGGCTGAATTTGTTGAATCTTTTGCAGCACAGCGATTTCATCACGTTTCTGTTGTCGAAGTAAAGGCAAGGTCACTCTAATTACTTGTCCATTTCTTTGCTGAATCTGGAGTAGACTTCCAGTCACTGCAACATTCACGCTTCACATATTAGCACTGGGGTTTAGGAACTAAAAAGAAACGAAAGGATCGATTCAACGGCCCACGGATGACATTTTATTTGCAAGCATTAATTCACCTGCTGGCAGTACTAGCAGTGACCACAAACGGGATCAGTCCTGTGAGTACCCACTGCTCTCCACGCGAAAACCCCTTACTTCACCCTGACCGCAACGCTGCTTGGCCCTTCCCCAGCTTTGCTGCCCTTCTCTGGACCCGCTCCAGCCCCTCAGTGTCCTTCTTGGGCTGAGGGGTCAGGCAGCAGCGGTGCCACGGGCAGGGGAGCGCACAGCCCGGCGAGGCGCAGCAGCTACAGCAGCGTTGCCATGGCCACCGCTGCCGCGCTTGGCCGGCACCGCACCCCCGCTCGCCTGCTCACTTTACGGCAGCGTCGTGCCGCGCCGCCTTTTCGCGGCACCGGCTGGCCGTAAGGCAGGTGCTAGCCCTGCCGGTCGTGCTCGGCCGGGTGGCAGGCAGGGGCTCTCGGGGTGGCGGGGGCTGGTGCTGGCAGCGCTCCGGCAGATGGGGAGAGGTTTGCGCCTTGCGGAGCCGCGGTCCTGCCCCTGGGTGAGCAGTGGGGCTGCCGGGTTCCAGCTGGCTCCCGCAGGCGTGGGGTCCATGGTCTTAGCACAGCAGTTCCACGGGTCCTTGCCCTGTTTGTGTGATTACAAGTCAGTTATTTTTGCCCAAGTGCATGCCGTGTCCTTTCGGCCATCCCTGCTGAGATGCAGCATGCCTTACTCATTGCTGTTAGCTCGCAGCTGGTTTTTTCCTTCCCTGGCTTCACCACTTGTCATCCTCCCTTAATTTCCTTTGGAGAAGCACATCCCTATTTTGCCCTCCGAACACCTCCTGCTTTTCCCTTAGTGACAAGCTTCCCTAGAAAGGCGTAAGATGAAGCAGCTGGGGTCGTTTTGAACCACTGCTGGTGGAAGAGCGAGAAAGAGAGGCACTGAGAGCGCCCTGATAAACTGCAGCAAAACCCAACGGCACCTGCGCCCACGTGTTGTGTTTGATGCCTACAGTTTAGTGAACACAGGGCATCAGATCGCAGAATGGGTTGGAAAAAGGACCTTAAAGATCACCCAGTTCCAGCTGCCCTGCCATGGGCAGGGACACTTCCCACTCAAGGCAATGTTGATTGACTCAGCCTGTTCTAGGCTTGAATTTGATCATGTCCTCCCTATCCCCTTCACAGTTAAAGATTTTACATTGCTATGTTTTGTAGCTTCATCATTACAGCATTTGTCTCCCAAAATATCAGTAGTTGTGACAGCTTTTCCCTGGAGAGCATCTTAATGTGAGGTGGGAAAACAAAGAGACCCAACAAGTCAGTGACATTTCCCTGCCCGTGGCTGGAACGCTGCACCTAGGTTTGCTTTTGTGCTGCATTGCAAAGCTGGTAGCTAAAATACAACTGCAGTCGTTGCATGAAGACAAATGTTAAGGATAATTGGATTAAAGCAGGGTGCTCTGTAATGTCTATGAATGTTGGGATTGGAAAATAAAGTCATTTTATTAACTGTGGTTGAAGTTATTTAAATCCTAGCTGGCCGCTGGTCTTCAGGCATGCTAAGAATGATGCAGATCGTTAGGTCTGTAATGATATCATTAATTGCTTAAAAAATAACTTACATCTCTTATCTGTCTGCTACCATCAGAGACTGTAGCTGTTCTTTAGAGTTCATTAAACAATTCAGCTTGTGGCACCTTTCAGAATGAGACAACTTGGAGAAAAGTTTCAGTGAAAGGCTTGGAAGGAGGACAAGTTCAGCATGGAGAACAGCTGTGGCTTGCTGTACAGAGCTGAGCCTGTTTCACAGGGGAAAGAAGGCCATGCAGAACCAGGCTGGAGTCCTGGAGAGAGCCTCATGCTTCCAAAAGAAGCATGTTTGGATTACCTGTTTTTCCTTTATTCCTATAAATGTTTAGTTGTGATTACTGAACCAACCTTTGCCTGGTTGGCCAGCTCTCCAGAGGTCATTAACACTTAAACTGTGCTGTATGATGATCTACACCATTGAAAAATACATTTCCTATTGGGGCAGAGCTTACTTGGGATTTTTTCTTTATGCATGTGAATGTTCAGGTATGATTTAAAAACAATCTTAGAAAGGATTTTGCAGCACTAGTACAAACCTGGGATGTCCCTGTGCTGATCTCAGCAGAGCATGAAATCTTCCCCCCTCCCTGCCCTCCCCAAAGATCTTCACCTGGCCACTGATGGAGTGCCTCAGTCATTCAGTTCATAAATATTGTTTACAGCAGCTGCAAGAGAGAACACTTTGTGTCCAGCAGTTTCAGGAAGAGAAGCAGGCTCTATTTTAAGCAAATATGGTAATTATATACTCCCCCCCCCTCCCCCTCCTGCTTTGTTCTCAAAATAGCAAAAGGGTGAAGGATGACTCTGGTAATAAATATGCTATCCTCAGAGTAAATATACTGCAGCATCTAATGGAATCTGGCACAGTGCTATTGCAACTTAGGAAAGGTACCAGGTTTATCTAGTCCCTATTTCAACAGGAACTTGATTGCATCCTCTTCAAAAGCTGTGTCAGAGCACGATTCATCACCCAGCACACTATGCAGAGGGTGCATGTATGGCAGCAAAGCCTCCAGCTTGGAGTGGGACCTCTGCAATCACAGAATCATTATCATCATAGCATTGTTCTGGTTGCAAGAGACCTTTAAGATCATTGAGTCCAACCTTCAGCCTAAGACCACCATGGCCATTAAACCATGTGTTGTACATGCTGCAGCCCTGGCTCGAATCAGGTGCTATCAACTCAACAGTGAAATGCACTTGGCTCTTAAAACATTTGAGGGAGAAGAAAAGAAGATTCCTCTCCAAAATAAATTCTTTCCCATTTGTATCTGTCCTTAAACATATCCAAAGTAAAATTCTGCCTGGAGAAAGAGGAACTTTGCAAGTTGTTCATAACTACGTAGTTAAAAAAAGGCAAGCTGCCATCCTTTAGCCCTGCAGTCAGCCTAACCCTGCAAAACCCTGTGCACCACACTTCTCACTGCAGCATTACCCTCATGGGCTCTGCTATGGAATTTCAGCCCAAATCCCAAATTGTTCAGCCAATTTCCATGGGGAAAAATCCTCCTACGGTTAGCAGGAGGAGCCAGGACTCTGTGTGAAGATCAGAAGGGCACGAGGTCAAGTTTAGGTTTAAGACCGACTGCTTGAACTCAGAAGGTGGAATCGATGTGGCTTATTGCAAGCACTGGGATTGAATGCAAGTTGTACAAGTTTTAACACTGAAGAAGGAAGAAAATACTGCACCAAAGCCAAGTTAATATTAATGACATGGGCAGAGTGTCCCTGCCCTGGTACAGGGTGATGAACCAGATGACCTTTTGAAGTCCCTTCCAGCCTTACTCTCTATAAATATTAAATTAAGCTAGAAATACATCAGGTCAGTGACTCTCAGTATTGAATTGGTGCTAAATCAAATTAACCACCAATAATAATCAATCCTTATTTAGTCTAAGGAATCATCTGTCTCTCCAATTATAAATCTCAGCTGAAGAATTCCATCAAAGACAGTAAAAGATGGGGTTTGAGCAGGGAAGTAAATTAATGGGACCAAAGCACTCAGTGTCTAGAATACAACCAGAGCTAATTACAAAGCTTTCTTTTTCCACCCTGATCAGTTTTCACAGGTACCTCTTTGCTTCTCTTTTGAAGGCAGAAGCTTAGTGTCTTCTCATCACAAGAAGTCATAAGTGATAATGATTAGAGATTGAAGACAGCAGTCAGTACCATTATGAAGTGATACTTAGGACAAATTGCATCTGGATGATCTTTTGTTTGTTTTGTTTCCATACTTGCAAAACAAGGCAAACCTAATCAAAGTAATCTGGGGGCAAAGCCTGACATTATTATAGACAACAGCTTGATTCCTGCCATGATTTCAAAACATTTGTTTGATTCTTGTGCCTCAGCAGAAGATTATGCTCTGCAAAACCAGAGAATGGATCAATTTTAGATCCATAAAAAGTTCTCCAATAGTTCTGGACACTCTGATTTATACTATGTGTTTATACAGAGAGAATCATCTGTAGATTCTACCCTAATTTATAACTCATGCTCTAGGATCTGTTTCCTGCAGCAAAGCAAAAGCTGCAGCTTTACTAATGAATTTCAGTGCCACTCATCCCAGGCAAGCTCATCCCTGCCTCCCCTCCCTCTGTTCATAGATGCACAGATTCATAGCATGGTTCTGCTTGGAAGGGATCTCAGAGAACATCTACTCCAACCTCCCCACCACGGGCAGGGACACCTCTCAACTCGATTTAGCTGCTCAAGGCCTCATTCAGCCTGGCCTTGAACAACCCCAGGGAGGAGGCAGCCACAGCCTCCTTGGGCAGCCTGTGCCAGAGTCTCACCACCCTCCTACTGAAGAACTTCTTCCTAAACTGAAGAACTTCTTCCCAATTGTTATCAGAATTCTTTTCACTTGTACAGCTGTTGCACTAAGTCTGTGCATCAGCTACAGCAGATGAGTTATGATGCCCCCCCCGTTTCTATTTCTAGCAACCCAGCTGTTTCCATAACATTAATTAAATTGCCACTCCAATTTTGCAGCCCTGCTCTGAAATCAATTTTAAGAGTGGTGTTAATGAGCTGGTTTTATGTCAGCTGATAAACAACATGTCTGAGGGACAGGCATGTCATCCTTCATGCCTTGAAGCCTTCCTTTGTTCAAAGTCGCTTTCCCAGGTAGGGCTGCAGCTTCATGTTGACATCAAGAGCTGCTTTGAAACTGCACCTTGCAGACACCCCAGACAGAGAACAGCCCAACCTCAGGGAAATGTTGTTCAGAGAGCTGAGGGGTTATGAAGTGAACCTCTTTCCTCAGGTAACCTGAAGTGAAGCCTCCAGGTCAGAGTAACACAGCAGAGTCATCCCTCCTTTTCCTAGAGGCAGGTTTTGTTAGAAGCCCAGAGATTCAAGCTGCAGGAGAACACACACTGTGCTTTGTTTGAAGGAACTGGGAGCTTACATCTACACACACACACAAAAACATCTTCAAGAGATGTGTCAAGACCAGTTGTAAGTGTAGGGGCCAGCAGGAAAACATCAAGGCCCCTGAATGACTGTGTATAGGCAGACTGTCAGCACTGGGAACACTGGCTGATGTCGTTGATCTACAGTGCCAAACCCAAACTGGTGAACTGTGTTCCCAGGGGCAACGACAAGAAGCTCAGTTGTTTGTTTGAAAGTTTCAGAAGAGACTGTCAGCCCTGGAAAATAAAGGGCAGAAAACATCAACTGCTTGAAAAGAGATGTATAAAATCAAAGCAAAATTCAAGGAGGCAGTGAGGAACGGAAGGCAGCTCCCAAAGCCAGAGCTCCAAACACATCAGCGTCCTGGTGGGGCCCAGGGAGAAGCTGTGAAGCACTGGCCATTGATTTCACACTGGTGCTTCAAATGACCACAGTTTTTGAGAGCTGGAGGACTTCTGTTCTGACTCACACAAAGCATCTGATACAAAGAAGATGTATCCAGCCAATATCATTTATTTAGAAGGAGACATTGAGCAATAATAGCATTCTGCTCTGATCTGTAGCAAGAGCTCTCTTCCCGGTACAGTTCTTACAGGAATAGCTGACTGCAATTTCAGAGAAACTTCTGACATGCATTGAAATATGGGACAGAGAGCTGGGGGGGATGGGGGGAAGCCAGGGCACTTCTGTGAGGGGGGAGAGTATATAGCTAATGAATGTCCTGAAAACACCACCACCATTTTTTTCCACAGACACATCAGCCTATGGCTTTATGTCAGTCACTATCTGTTCTGTTTGTTTCCATGGGACAAAGACAAATATTAGGCCTTAAAAAGGATGAAAAATTTGGGTTTGCTCCAGTGTCTGTGATTGAAAGGTGAAGCAAGATGCAGAGGGGGTTAAACAGGAATATGCTCATTAGTGCCTTTTCCAAATGTCTTTTAGAACCATGGATTCACAGAATGGTTTGGCTTGGAAGTGCCTTCAAAGATCATCCAGTTCCAACGCCCCTCCCACCAGCCCAGGTTGCTCAAGACCTCATCCAACCTGGCCTTGAACACCTCCAGGGAGAGGGCATCCAAAACCTCCCTGGGCAACCTGTTCCCATGTCTCACCACCCTCACTCTAAAGCATTTCTTTCGCATCTCTTCCCTCCACAGCTCTCCACAGCGCAGACATCCTTGCGTCACAGTGATCAGGGATTGTAAAGGAAATAATAAATGCCAGATGGCAATGGTTGCACAAAAGATTCCAAGACTGTTGCTGTTGGGATGCTGACATCTGCATGAGAAAGACATTTTCCTTTCTCCCTTCTCCTCCTCTTCTTAAGACTTTATTTTGATTGCTTTTTCCTGATGTTTGTTCAGGCCGAAATGACAAACCTGGTATCACTTCAGCATCCAGGCAAACTAGAGAGAGACTGAATTGGTGCAGCAACCTCCAGAATGAATCAGAAATCTGTTCTCACACCTACAAAGAACCAGGGGATCTTCTGTCTTAAGGAAGCCTTAGTTTTGAGTCAAGGGGAAGAAGAAAAGTCAAACAGGGAACCTCTGTGTCTCATTAGAAACAAAACAGTGATTCCAGCACAGCTCATCAGTGTTCAAAAGCAATCATTTTGGTATCCTGCCAGCTCTGCCTTTTCCTTTTCATGCTGAACTGACAACTTTTGCTCCATCCACAAAGAGGCTGACAGGTGGAGCAGCAGCTGAGCAGCTGCAGGCATTTGGCTGCCTGTAGCCTGCTGCTGGTGGCCGAGAACTTCTCTTCGCTCTGGTGTGCATCTCTCTGGAGAACTTGGGAAGTGGCAGCACAAAGCCAAGTCTTTGCTACTGTGTCTGCACCAAGAAGCCAAAAAGGTTTGGAGGATTTCATCTATCCCACATTATCCCCCAAACACTGCTTTGTATGTCTCCCTCTTCAATGCCACAACTGTACAGGGAAGGCTCTATTCCCTCCACATGGGTTGACAAGAAGGGAAGCAGGTTCACAATCCCACCCCGAGCACAGGTTTCATGTGAAAATGTCGTTACTGCTCAGCCTTACCAACCCAGCAGATAACAGCTCTTTGCCACTTTAGAGCACACAGCTCTTTCCAGAAGCTGAGAACCATGCTTTTGTTCTCTAGTGGGGTGACTTTGCTATTCTGCCACCACCCCTGGTCTGCCAGAGAGAGAAAATGAATCTCTGAAAGCAGATTCCCAAGGCAGTCCTGGTGCGGAGCAGATACCTACGGCACACCCTAAACACACTGCAAGTAGCAGGTCCAAGGTGCACAGAGAGGAAAGAGCAGAGACTTCAGCTTTCATCTCAGCCACCTTCCATGCCTTTTCTGCTGCTCTGTTCCTAAGCTCTTACTCAAATCCTCCAGGACAGCTACCCATTCAATCATCTGTGACATATACATCTGCTCATTCTGCTTGCAAATGTGCAATCCTGACAGAAATAACTGCCTGTCACAATATTTACTTCCAAATTGAAATGGAAAAAAAGAGTGACTCCAAGAGCTGTGTGAAAACACAGCACAAATACATGACTTGCTGTGTCCCTGAACACAAAAGAAATCCTCCCCTCCCATCAGGGGAACATGCACAGGGCTGGCAGGCAGGAGGGCCTCAGCTTGTTTCTCATTTCTGACTTCTTTTATGCTTTGTTGAAGGATGAGCAAGTTTCACTGTGGCAGTTTTTTCGTATTTCACACTAGTGACCTGCCTAACATCTCAAATTTGTCAGCTAGGAATAGAGGTTTTTATCAAAATATAGTTAGTGGGGTTTGTAAGCTGCCTGGAGATCAACAGCAAACAGGACCTGAACATCTAACCCCTTCCAGGAGCCAGTTTCTGCTGGATCTAGAGCTGGTAGGATACAGCCCAGCTCCTTTCTGCCCCAGCTCCTTTCTGCCCATCATTCCACTAGCTAATATAAGCAGAAGTTGGCAACTGAATTCAGTTATTTCTGATGACACTTTTTTTGTCAGGAAATTAGGAACATCTCCTTCTGGGGAGATTTATTTTTGTTATTATTACTCCAAGAACTAAAATGAATGATTCTGAAAAGCAGGGCAAACATCTTACCCTCATCCAACCTGGCCTTGAACACCTCCAGGGAGAGGGCATCCATGACCTCCCCGGGCAACCTGCTCCAGTGTCTCCCCACCCTCACTCTCAAGAATTTCTTCTTAATCTCCAGTCTAAATCTGCCCTCCTCAAGCTTCAATCTATCCCCTCTCACTGTATGTCTACAAAAAGTCCCTCCCCAGCTCTTCTGTAGGTACTGGAAGGCTGCTCTAAGGTCCCCGCAGAGCCTTCTCTTCCCCAGGCTGAAGAGCACCAACTCTCTCAGCCTGTCCCCACAGAGAAGGTGCTCCAGCCCAGACCTGAACATTGCTGAAGAGACTCTCATTTATTTCCTCATGATGGCTGTGAAACTACAGCCTTGTGCATTTGTTTTAACACCCAAATACACTTTTTCAGTCTAAACCCCTACATCCACCTGCTTCTCAGGCAGCAAAAGTGTTTTCAGGTGATTTTAACTGCTGTGGTTTCTACACTACTTAGAAGCTTCATTCTGTTTTCCTCACTTCAAAGGCAACCTGCAAAGATTATCCTTTGAAAACAATGGATATTCCTTAGATTCACTCAGCACTTCAGAAAGTTTTCCTTAATGCTCTGACATAGCTGAGAGTCTCTGATCAAAAGAATAAGAAGTCAGACCCTAAGCTGTGAAATATTCACACAAGTCTTTGTGTCTGTATTCAAGAAAGAACCTGCTAGCAGTGTTCACATTTTAGACTTCTAAGCACCCTGTTGATCCAGCACCTGAAGGGGCTACAGGAGAGCCAGGAGGGACTTCTGACAAGGGTTTGGAGTGATAGGATGAAGGGGAATGGACTGCAGCTGGAAGAGGGGAGACTAAGACTGGAGTTTGGGAAGACATCTTTTCCAGTGAGGGTGGTGAGACACTGGAACAGGCTGCCCAGGGAGGCTGTGGATGTCCCCTCCCTGGAGCTGTTCAAAGCTCAACAGCCCAAGGGCTCTCAGCCTTTCCTCATCATACAGATGTTCCAGTTCCTTCATCATCCTGACAGCCTCTGTTGGACATTCTCCAGGGTGTCCCTGTCCCTGTTGAACTGGGGAGCCCAGAAGTGGTCCCAATACTCCAGGGCCAACCATTTCTTGTGGCAGAAATTGCTGGAGAATGGGAGAGAACTCTCAAGAGGCTCACAGGTGCTTTCCCTCTCCTGTGCACAGGAGAGTTGAGGCCAGCTTGCCTGTTAGTCAGGGTCCAAGTGCAGCAGACCTGCACCCAGCATTTCCAAGCAATCTGCAGCCTTACATGGTGACATAACACAACCATGAGCTCTGCTTGGCTCCTTACTCCTAATAAATCCTAGCACAAATGACATCCCAATTACCACATTTCATTACAACTTAGACAGTCTTTTCTCTTCTTCCCCAACTGACTTCAAAACATGGCTTAAAGTACTCCTCATAGAGAAGGAAAAGCTTTTTTTCCCTCACAGTGGGATGGCTCCAGGGACAGTTTGAGATCCAGTTAAAGAAGGAACTAGTTCCCAATAACAAATGCTTTAATTAAGTAAGGTCTGTTCCCTTTGTTTCCCGAGTGCTATTGTTGAGTTCTTCAATATTCTGAGCTGTTATTAGCACAAGCAGGCCTGATCCTGGCAGATAAAACAAGGTCAGCTCATGGCCAGTTGTAACATCTGCATGAGTTAGCACTCAGGGCTCTGGGATGTGTGAATTGCTTAATGGGTTGTTAACTCAGATGTGCACTGATAATAACTGAAAGATCAACTTGTCAACATTACTTATTTGGCCACTGATCAAAGCACTATAAGAGGATGAGGGAGATAATCTGAAGGTCAGAATAATTTTTCTGTGAGGATTTCCTTTTGGCACATGACTATTGTTACTCCCTGATAGGTTACAACAAACCCAAAGCAATTAAGAAACCCAGGGTGAGCCAGTAGCACAGAATCGCTCACGGAACATCATTCCAGGCAGGGAAGCAGCCTGAACCCCTGCTGCATTTAAAGCTCACCAGCGAGCCCAAGGAGTCAAAACTCACAAGATAAAATCTTGTTCAGGGCTCTGAAGAGATTCTCATTGTGGTGTTTGATATATGTGAAAACTATTTTACAATTCCTGGGCTTTCCTTGAGTTCAAGACCTGCTATGCTGGTAACACTCACTAGAGAAGTCTCTGTGGCCTAGTTATGCAAGGAGCTCTGCAAGAGAATAAAAGAGGGGCTGCCCAGGAGAGTTTAATCTGATCTAATATCTAATATTATTTGGAAAGCAGATTTAGAGCAAAGAAGCAAAGGGGTTTTGTTCAGCTGCAGTCTTCCAATGAAACAACTTAAATGTTACCAGTTGAATGGTTTTAGTTTCATTCTCATAGACACGCAGAAGGGTTTGATTTGGAAGGGCAAAACTGAACCTCTTGCTCAAGGCTTTGGCCAGCAGAGCTTTTAGCCCACAAAACAGCAAAGGAGGCAATTTCTACAGCCCACAGGTGCCCCACTCTGGAAAGGTACAGAAAGTTAGCTTATTATCTAGATTTATCAAAGCTTAAATTGTCTAGGCCCTGTCTAACTCATCTGGGCAAGGAAGTCAGACTTCCCACATGCAAAATGCTTCCCTTCACAGCCAGGTTACTCACCTCTGGCAGTCAGGTAGCCTTTCTTTTAAGCCTGCTACCCAGGCTTAAAAGTTGAGCTCTACACTCTGAACTCCTTGGTAATTATGAAAGGTTTGAAAGCTGCCAGACTGGGGGGAAGGTGTGAGAGTGAAAGGAAAATGAACTTGCAGATTCCCAAGTGCTCCTCTAGAATGCCTTGATATCTAAATGACTCTTTGAGGACTGTGAGTAATGTCTTCCTTCCAAAAAGCAGTGCTTTGTTTAATGCAAACCCCCTAGAATGGATGGCTGGGATTTACTTTGCTGTGGATTCATGGATTCAGAAGTACGAGTGCCACCTAGTGAGGCACCAGCACCATGGAATCACTCAGGCTGGAAAAGACCCTTCAGATCACCAGGCCCAACCATTAACCCTGTTCTAGCCAGCTCACCACTAAAACCTATGGCTAAGTACCACATCTAAACGACCTTTCAACACACCCAGGGAGGGTGACCCAACCACCTCCCTGCCCTGGAGCTCCTGCAGTTCATGGGAAACCCTCTCTTTCTGAACTGGGGAGAGAAGATCTGGGAGCTGTCTGCTGGGTTTTCTTTATGCAGGGGCACACAGCACAAGCAGAAGTTCAGAGCTTGATGTGGAAACCACCAGAGGACAATTCTGTGGGCGACCACAAACCTGAATTTTCCCTTCCTATCACTACACACCTTGCTCAAACCAGCTCTAGTAAGCCAATTCCACTCTCCCTCCTCTACTGGAAATGGTCACTTGCATCTTCCCTGTGCTTGTGTGCATTCATGCCTTTGTCATCCCTTTGGATTCATTCCCAGAGCTGCTTTTCATTTGCCAGCCATTGTTTTCTATCATTTTTATACCTTGTACTCATGTTCATGGCAGGGCTGTTTAGCTCTGTTCTGTGCCCAGCAGGGTCATTTACACAAGAAGACAAATATCATTATCTTTGTTTAACAGCAAGTGAGACTCAAGACACAGAGCTTAAGTGACTCACAAACAGAAGTCATTGGCAGAGCTGCAAATCACAGGATCACAGAATGGCAGGGGTTGGAAGGCACCTCTGGAGATCATCCAGTCCAACCCCCCTGCCAGGGCAGGGTCACCTAGGGCAGGTCACACAAGAACACATCCAGGAGGGTTTGGAATGCCTCCAGAGATTGAGACTTCCATCACCTCTCTGGGCAGCCTGTCCCAGGGCTCCATCACCCTTAAATTAAAGAAGTTCCTTCTCATGTCTAGATGGAACTTCTGATGTTCAAGCTTGTGCCCATTATCCCTTGTCCTGTCACTGGGCAGTGTCCTGTGGCCCTGGGCAGCCTGATCTAGATGGAGATGTCCTTGCTGACTGCAAGAGGGTTGGACAAGATGCCCTTTGAGGGTCCCTTCCAACCCAAAGCAGTCTGTGAATCTGTTTTCTTCCCTCTTTGAACACACTGCCTTCCAAACTGAACCAAACAACCAACCAACCCTCACTGTGAATGCTAAGGACAGCTGAAATGATGAATCTCCCTGGTTCCAATTCTACCACACCATTCAGTAGCTCTTCACTTGTCAGGTGAAGCCATTGGTAACACACTGTCATTAGTTTCAGCCCAGTGCTCGCAGCCTG
The DNA here is from genome assembly GCF_014839835.1 of Dryobates pubescens. Taxonomy (NCBI): domain Eukaryota; kingdom Metazoa; phylum Chordata; class Aves; order Piciformes; family Picidae; genus Dryobates; species Dryobates pubescens. Next base: position 13,506,328 of record NC_071639.1, read on the forward strand.
TAGGGACCAAGGTACCACACTGAACATCCATTTAAAAAGCAATTCCCTGCCTTGGCAAATGCCACTGGTTTGCCATCACTGATTTTTGTAATTATTTCAGATCATTTCATAATATTTAGGGAAAAAAATCTGTCTAGAAGTAATTGTATGACATACAAGTTCACTTGGGAAAGAGCTACCTCGCCCTGAAGCTGCTTTTCCTTGCCTGAGATGGCTCTTTTATGTCTAATTTGTATTAAATGGCAGTGAGCAGTCAGTCAACAAACACTCAGAAGCTAAACAGTAAAAAAAAAAGAGGCAGTAAAGGCTACAAATCTCAAAGCAGTTCTAGCAGAGAATGAAAAATGACAGCCACCTCTTCCTGCCTGCACCCACACCGGCTCTGCTTGGTGAGGGGACTGGCTGTGGGCAGAAGTCCAGAACCACGGCCAGCAGTTTGTTGGTTTACAGTGCAGATGGACCTTGGATGTGTCCTACACCTTAAGCACAGTGCAAGGTCAAGAGGAAGCCAGACAGAGGATGTGCTGCTGGGGCAGAGGGGACAGAAAAGAAAGGGAAGGTCTGCAGCAGGTATTTCAGCAGCTGCATGCCGTGAGGGATGATAAACTGCGGTGCTGCCAGAGCCGTTTCAGATAACAGCCAGGATGTGAAATGCATTCACTGCACACAGTGTGGCATTTCCCTGTCAAAACTGCAGCAGCTTTCATCAGAGGGAAGGGAGGGGCAAGCCATGGCATGCTCTGATAAAGTTATCTAGGAAGGACAACCCTCTCCATGTGGCACAGGTTTGCTTCTTGCCCCAAATGATGATCATTTCTGTGGTGAGTGGACAGCACTTTCCTAAGTCTTTTGCTAGCAGAAACTCTTGGAAATGATTGCAGCAGCAGAGAATGGTTTGCTGACCAAACCCAGGTACATGTAGATTAGACACTGGGAATAAATCCTTGACAGTGAGGGTGGGGAGACACTAGAACAGGCTGCCCAGGAAGGCTGTGGATGTCCCCTCCCTGGAGGTGTTCAAGGCCAGGCTGGATGAGGCCTTGAGCAACTTGGGCTGGTGGGAGGTGTCCCTGCCCAGGGCAGGGGCTTGGAGCTGGATGATCTTCAAGGTCCTTTCCAACCCAACCCATTCTATGAATCCATGGTTCTATGAAATGAGCACATCAACAAATCACAAAGGCAGGCAGGGCATTTGCCCCTGTGCTGAGCCAATGTCATCATTTTCAGAGGAATAAAGTCAGTTTCTCCCCACTCATTTTTGTTGAAGCAGGTTCTTTGGAAAAATTAAAGCAGTCACAAATCATGTGGACAAAAGATCCTCTGAGCTAACCTGAGCTTCCCACCAAAACCAAGAGGTGCAATTCAAATTTTGCATGAGTGAAAGTTTCATAAACTGAAGCTGCACTGATTAGACCCAAAAGCAGCTGGGGGAGTGGCTTTTGTACTGGTTACACCAGCTCCTTGCTCTTGAACATTAGGAGTACAAACTCAGGGAACTCTCCTGTGATCATCTCTTCAGAGACTTCAGTTTGCACTTGCAGTGTTTCTGTGGACTGAAATGCAGAGCTAGGAGCGGCTCTGGCCTCCACACCGAGCTTGCCTCTGGGCTGTGTGGCTGCTGCAGGCATGAGCCATGCACTTCCTGGAGCACAGTGCCACAATTAAATCACAGCTGCTCATGAAGGCAGCTCTGCAAGTCCTGACACCGTGCTGGGTGTCAGCTCAACTTCAGCAGAGGGATGAGGAGGACAAAGCCACATCAGTGATTCCATTCAAATTGACAGACACAGCAACTGTCCACAGGAGCCCTGAGGACCCTGTTCAAATGCCAGGGAAACAGGAGACCAAAGAGCTGAGCCTCCCACTAGGCAGATGACCACCACCTCCTTTGACAGAAAATTGATCACTCATCCTAAAACATGCAAGAGTCTCTCTAGGACTAAATAAATCTTTAGCAAACACTGAGAACTTCATCAGCTACTGCCAGCACCTAATCTTCTGTAAGCAAGCCAATCAAGAAAGAAGCACTCAGTGTCTGCTGTCACCTGTCAGTATTCAGGACAGACATCAGGGATGCTGCAGGCCAGAGGCAGCACAGGAGCAGAACTCTTTGCTTTGCTAGCTCAGGTCAGAAGCAGAGGTGATCATTCATGGCTGTTCTACCCCCTTCAGTGTCACTGAATCTGGAGCAAGTTCACTGCTGCTCCAGGAGGGATGCAGGAATACATGGATGGGCCTTGGAATCACTGGAGGAATCCCAACTAACTGGAGGAATCTTTTGTGGGGGGTGTTGTTGAGAGTCCAGAGAAAAGGCATGGGTAAAAGTGTATCATTGCCCACTTACACTCACTGATTCATCTGTCACCAAACTCCTTTCCTAAGCATAAAAATTTTGCTGCCTTAATAAGTACTCCCATGACCCTTGGACATCAGGAGGAAGATCTTCACAATAGTGAAATACTGGAACTGGCTGCCCAGGGATGTGGTTGAGGCCCCATCCCTGCAGACATCCAAGATCAGACTTGCTGTGGCCCTGGGCAGCCTGCTCTGGTTGGAGGTGTCCCTGCTGACTGCAGGGGTATTGGACAAGATGAGCTTTGAGGGTCCCTTCCAACCCAATGCAATCTGTGACTCAGTTTAGTTTTCCATTTGCAAGCAGCTTGAATCTCTAACTACTCATTTTAATGGCTTGTATCTTGCATCATCAATTCTACTCCCCTGGAAAAGCAAAATCTTCACATCCCAGTGTTATACAGAGCCATGTGCCACCAGTCCTGCCTCTCTTGTGCTTGAAACTGAGATATAAGCAGGGAGAGAAAACTACTTTGAACCATTACTACAGGTATTTTGTTATTTAAATTTTATGGACTATATCTCTCTCATCCTTCAGGACCTGGGAGAGCTGGGATCAAGAGAGCAAGGGCAGAATGATACAAGGATAATAAGATAGTCTGAGCAGAAGAATCACAGCTTAAACTGATTGCTGTGTTTGCCTTGTAAGTGAAAATAGTAATCAAGCTGGAAAAAAACCCAACCCCAAACAGGATAAAAATAGTTATTCTTCACTGCTCTTTTCCCTCCTTTCTCCAGGAGAGGCTTCTGCTCCCTCAGTGGGAAGACACGTGCTCAGACGTCTGATTTTGCTTTCCATGCATTAGAAGAAAAGGAAACTTCTTGTGGGAGATGTGGGGGGAGGCAAAAAACAAGAGACAGTCAAAAAAGGAATGGGTACCACCATGGCTAAAATAATTATTGTTTAAAGTGAAACAAATCATTCCTGGGCTGCATCCAGAGGAGTGTGGCCAGCAGGGCAAGAGAGGAGATTCTGCCCCTTTACTCTCCTCTGCTGAGACCTCACCTCCAATACTGCATCCAGTTCTGGTTTCCCCAGCATAAGAAGGGCACAGAGCTGCTGGAGTGAGTCCAGAGGAGGCCACAAAGATGATCCAAGAGCTGGAGCAGCTCTGCTATGAGGACAGGCTGAGGCAGCTGGGGTTGTTGTAGAGGAGGTCCTCCAGCCCTCTGATCATCTTCATGGCCTCCTCTGGACCTGCTCCAGCTGTTCCATGCCCTTCTCATGCTGGTAGCACCAGAGCTGGATGCAATGCTGCATGTGGGGTCTCATGAGAGCAAAGCAGGGCGGAGGGGCAGAATCCCCTCCGTCAGCCTGCTGGGACAAGCACAATCACCATGAGGATGGTGCTAACACTTCCAGTGCTTCTGACTGACACTCAGCAGTGTGCAGAGAGGAGTTCTGTTACTTAGATGTCAGCAAGCATTTGAAAGGAGATTGCTGCACTGAGCTGTGTCGTGTTGGAAAGTTTCTGCTGACAGCTTGGTTATTGTGCAGGAAAAGGAGGGTGGCATGCTGTGGCAGAAACAAAGCAAGAGCAATGAACATCTGTATCAGTCACACCACAAAGGCTCCTGATGAAGATCTGGGATTCTAATGATGACAATCCTGCTATTGAAGATGAAAATGTATCCAGCCACTTAATCCCCCTGACTACTGCAACAGGTAGAGAGTCTGTGTCACTGAGAATCTCTGATGAATGTTAGCAATGAAAAGGAATGTGAGCCGTAGGGGGGGCAGGGGGAAAGCAGGTTCATGGTCAGAAAATAAAAGGAAGGATGGAAAGGAACAACTGCTGAGCATTTTATATATCCACCCAAGCTGTGATTTATCAAATGACAGGGGATTAGAATAAATAAATTAGTTAAAATCTCCTAAAAGACTATTCAGAGACATTCAAAGATGGTAAGGGGGCAGCATCTCCACTTAATGACCTTATTCTTCAGCAAAACCTGCATGAGAATGGAATTCCTACCTGATTTTCCCTGTACTGAATAAAGTAAGCTGGAAAAAAAAATAGGTACATAAAATCTGAATGCATAATAAAAGCAAAAGTAAGACAGTTGCAGAATGGAAAAAGAAAGAGAATTCTATGTTGAGCTCTGCTAGGAGGACAGGCTGAGGGAGCTGGGGGTGTTCAGCCTAAAGAAGACTCCAGGGGCACCTTAGAGCTACCTTCCCCTTCCAATAGCTGAAGGGATCCTCCAGGAAGGCTGCAGAGGGACTTCTCATGAGGGTGTCTGGAGACAGGACAAGGGGGAACGGCTTGAAGCTGAGGCAGAGCAGGGTTAGACTGGAGCTGAGGAAGAAGTTCTTCAGTATGAGGGTGAGACTCTGGAATAGGCTGCCCAGGGAGGCTGTGGGTGGCTCCTCTCTGGGGGTGGTCAAGGCTAGGGTGGGTATGAAGAAGATATCTTCTCAGTGATGTCCTGTGACATGCCAAGGGGTAATGGGTACAAACTGGAACTCAGGAAGTTCCACCTCAGCCTGTGGGGGTGCTGGAGCCCTGGAGCAGGCTGCCCAAAGAAGTTGTGGAGTCTCCCTCTCTGGCAAATTTGAAGACCTATCTGGATGTGTTCCTGTGTGACCTGCCCTGCATGGTCCTGCTTTGGCAGGGGGGTTGGACTTGGTGGTCTCTGAAGGTCCCTTCCAACCCCAGCCGTTCTGATTCTAACGGTCAAACCCAACACCTTGACTGCACGCAGACACAAACCAGAGAAGGCTGTTAGGACATGTGGCTTCTGTGTGGAAAAAGCAGTTGGTGTTTGGAAGTTCTCAGTAACAGCCCTGCAATCACAGACAACTGACTTGCAGACATTTCTGGGTAATTTCTCTTTAGAGGATCTAAAATCATGGTTTTCTGACTTCAGCCAAGTCATTAGGTAACAACATTGCTTTTTATCTGTTTGCACAGAACTAAACTTAATGAGGAGTTTTGAATGTTGCCATGGTGATAGCAGACAACACACTCCAAAAAAAACCTTTTCACATTGTTGTTTGCTTGCTTGCTTTTGGCAGAAGAAAGCCTTCCCAGACAAAAGGCAACAATCTCTCCATCGCTTGAGGAGCACAACCTCTCCCTTACACCTGCTCTTCCCATTGAAGAGCCAAGCAATGTCATTTACTTCAAAATTAAATATTACTAGACTCAGTCAAACAGAACCTAATGGGAAATATGGAAATCATAGGGAATAAAGATCCCAATATTGCCTGGTAAGTAACTTTGCTGTGCAATTTCTTGCACATGATTGTAGCCTTCTAGCCCAGACTGAGGGAGCTGGGGTTGTTTAGCCTGGAGGAGGCTCAGGGGTGATCTCATTGCTCTCTACAACTACCTGAAAGGTGGTTGTAGCCAGCAAGGGGTTGGTCTCTTCTCCCAGGCAACCAGCACCAGAACAAGAGGACACAGACTCAAGCTGTGCCAGGGGAAGTTTAGGCTCAAGGTGAGGAGAAAATTCTTCACCAAGAGAGTCGTTGGTCATTGAAATGTGCTGCCCACGGAGGTGGTGGAGTCCCCATCCCTGGAGGGGTTCAAGAGGGGATTGGATGTGGCACTTGGTGCCATGGTCTAGTCATGAGGTCTGTGGTGACAGGTTGGACTTGATGATCTTTGAGGTCTCTTCCAACCTTGGTGATACTGTGAAACAGACAACGCAGAGCTGCCATTGCTTGAAACAGGCCACAGGCTTGGAGTGAAGTTAGTAACACAGGTATCAGAATGGGTCAAGCTTTGGCTGGACTAGGCCTGCCTGGAGATTTGTCTTAGCATGGAAGAATTAAAAGATATCTGTTTGTTTGTTTGTTTCTAAGGGCTACATGTTTCTGAAAATGGGCTGGAGATTAGGAAGAAATTCTTGGCAGTGAGGGTGGGGAAACACTGAACAGGTTGCCCAGGGAGGTTGTGGGTGTCTCCTCCCTGGGGGTGTTCAAGGCCAGGTTGGATGAGGTCTTGAGCAACCTGGGCTGGTGGGAGATATCCCTGCCCATGGCGGGGAGGTTGGATCTTAAAGGTCCCTTCCAACCCAACCCATTCAATGATCACAGCATTCCTGACAATAACCTGTCTTTCATTTATGCTGTTCTTCAGTCTCCTGGACCATGCTTGTTAGTGCAGTGATGTTTTTTCAGTATCCCCTTTTACCTCTTTTTGTCTACTGTGTTCTCCCAAAGTGAGTAACAGCCACTGGTTTGAATGTCCTGATCACACAAACAAACTCACCAGCTTTTAGGAGCACCAGTTACATCAAGTTTCTTCTAATCCCTGAGAAGTTCCAATTCCTCTTGCTTACTGCCTTCAAGCAATTGCAAAATGCATTCTTTCCACATCTCTTGCCCTTGATCACAACAGCCTGAGTTGGTGTTTACACCCCATTTGCATTCATATTAAGTTTCCTTTTTCACTTGTGTGCTAATAGCCTCGTAGTGGTTCCAGCTAATCTCCAGCTGAGAAGATTATCATCTTTTTCTTTCTGTGATAAGTAAGCTGTGGCATTTATAAATCCAACCAGCTCTTGGGATGAGTGCTTGACAAACTGAAACACTCCCTTTCAAACCAGCCACGCAAGCAGTAGTCCCCTCTGGTATCTTCTGCCTTTTCAGTGCTATTGGAACTGACTCCAAGATTATCAGAGCTTTTGTCTTCTCACTTCAACACAACTGAAGCTTCCTGAGTTGCACAGCTCCAGATGAATGCCATGTTACTAATTTCAATGTGCATCATCCCTTACCAACTATCTCATAAGGATCTGGGGGATTCTCTGCCCTCTCATCATCTCTTTCAAACACCATCATGAGTGAGAGGGATTCAGGTACCTCCCTAGGAAGCCTGTTCCAATCTTCAAGAACCCTTTCAGTGAAGATGTTTTCTCTGACGTCCAACCTAAACATTCCCTGGTGTAACCTGTGGCCGTTTCCTGTCACTTGTTGTTTAGGGAGATCAGCCTCCCCCTGACTCCAACCTTTCAGAGAGCTGTAAGGAGCCATGAAGTCTTCTCTCAGCCTCTTCTTCTCCAGACTAAAAAGTCCAGTTCCCTCAGCTGCTCCTCGCCAGCCCTGCTCTCCAGATCCTTCCCCAGCTTTGTTGCCCTTCTCTGGAGCTGTTCTAGCCTCTCAATGTCCTTCTCGGGATGAGTGGGGCAGGCAGAGGCACTGCCATGGGCGGGCACGGCGGTGGGGAACCCGGCGAGGCAGAGCAGCAGCCTGGCAAAGCACAGTGCCATGAGCACGGCAGTGGGGAACCCGGCGAGGCAGAGCAGCAGCCTGGCAAAGCACAGTGCCATGAGCACGGCAGTGGGGAACCCGGCGAGACAGAGCAGCAGCCTGGCAAAGCACAGTGCCATGAGCACGGCAGTGGGGAACCCGGCGAGGCAGAGCAGCAGCCTGGCAAAGCACAGTGCCATGAGCACGGCAGTGAGGAACCCGGCGAGGCAGAGCAGCAGCCCGGGAAGCTGGCCGGCCGCAGCCGGCCGGCGCCGCCCCGCCCCTCGGCTGCTCACTTTCCGGCAGTGTCGTGCCGCGCCGGCTCTTTGCGGCAGCGGAACCGGCCGGCCGGAAGGCAGGTGCGCGGCCGTGCTCGGCGGGCGGGGGTCGGGCGGTGGCGGGATACGGGGCGGGAGGCAGGGTCTCGCCGCGCCGTGAGGGGTGCTGGCGGCGGACGAGCGGCCTCGGTGGCGCTCCGGTAGATGGGGGGCAGCGCTGTTCTTTCCCGCGGCTGGCGTAGAGCTGCTGTCCGGTCCCCTCGGTGAGGAGTGGGACTGCCGCGTCCCAGCTGGCTCTCACCGGTGTGCGGGCGTGAGGGACGGAGCTCGACTGTTTCGAGGCAGCGAGCCCGCTGGCCGGCGCCAGGTAGCTCTTTCCCTTCCCCGGGCTCGGCGCAGGGCCGGAGCCCGGCGGGCGGACAGGCTGCCCTGGGCCGGCAGCGGGGCCCGGCCCGGGCCCGAGGTCCAGCGCGCAGCTCGGTGGATGGCACAAATTGCTAATAAAGGCCTGGTTTCGTTTTTCTGTTTCTGATGCTGGCCTCAAGTGTGTTCCTTGGAGCGGGATTAGCAGGAGTACTGGCACGGCCTGAACCTCCTGTGGTGCTTGCTGCTGGTATTAATAAGCATAAAGGACCAGAAACGAATGAGAAAACAGGATGAGATGAAACAGGACTTTTTCTTCTTTGTGCCAAACATAAGAAACGTTTCTCAAAAGAGAATAAAAAAGCAAACCCTGATCGTGGTTGTGCAGCGAGCTTGTGAGCCAAGCTCAGGTTATTTTCTGCCCTGAAAGCAACTGATGCTGGGAACTTCACTGGCCTCTCAGCTTTGGGTATCCCAGCAGTAAACTTCTGGCCATATTTTGGTTAATTAAAGGTATTTCAATTTATCCTGACTTTCTTAAGCTAGTGGAATCAACTGCCAAGGGAAGTGGTGGAGTTTCTAGCACTGGACACTTAGGATTCAGCTGAGCAGGTGCTGGGCCAACTTGTCTAGACCATGCCTTTGCCAAGAAAGGTTGGAGCAGGTGATCCTCGAGGTCCCTTCCATCCTGGGATTCTGTGACTCTGATTCTGTGAAGGCTGCTTGTCATTATGGGCTGGTTAATGGTCAAAGTTTTAACTTAATCTGTGCAGAAGTTATTTTTCAAGCAGAGTATACACAGTGGAGGAATAAAGTTTGTTTTCTGTTCTTGCCTTTCCATTAGAGCTCAGGGGAAAAAGAAAGATTAAAGCTTCTCTTAGCTGTTTTCTGCTACAGGAAGCCTACTGTTCTTGCTGGTTACTGTACACATTTTCATCACCAGGTAGTTGCTGAGTTGCTCCTCCCTGTAGTAAGCTCCAGTTTATTCCATTAAAGCTTTACTGTAGATCTTTAGCAAGAGTTATGAGCAATTATTTCGCTTCTTGAAGCTGAGCTGGAATGAGGCTGGCAGTGCTAGCTCTGTGGCCAGTGGTTAGCACTGGAGGTTTTGTCCTGTGTGCTTGCTGTTCACGGCAGTGTGTTAGGGAGACTCTCTTACTACCCTCTGCAGAGGTCGGTGGCCTTTGCACAGCAGTTACACAGTTACCAAGCATGTTTGTATGATCACATTTTTGCCCCAGCCCTGTCATGTCCTCTCAGCCGTCCTTGGTGAGATGCAACATGTGGTCCTTAGTTGCTGTTAGGTGAAAGGTTTTCTTTCCTTCCCTGACTCCACTCTTTTTCATCCTCCCCTTATTTCCCTATTTCCCCTCCTTACACCTCCTTCCTGCTTCTGCTTTGGTGACAAACTTTTCTGGAAGGGAGTAAGATGAGCCAAGTGGGGTTGTTTGCAACCTCTGTTGATGCAGCTTTGAGAGAGGCATTGAGAGGCCTCTGATAAACTAGAGCAAACTAAAAAGTTTAGTTCCATAGATTTCACTAGGATACCCTTGGGTTGTTGATGCTAAAGGGATAATTCTCCTCTAGGATAAGAGGATGTGGCCTCAAGTTGCACCAGGGGAGGTTTAGGTTGGACACTAGAAGAAACTTCTTCCCTGAAAGGGTCCTCACAGACTGGCACAGGCTGCCCGGGGTGGGGTTTGAATCCCCATCCCTGGAGTGGTTTCAGAGAGGCAGAGATGTGGTGCTGAGAGACATGGTTTAGTCCCAGCCTAGGTAGGGAATGGTTGGACTTGATGATCTTAAAGGTCTTCTCCAACCAAAACAATTCTGATTCTACTTGCCACTTTGCCTCCTTGCTGGTAAATTCCAGTGGTCAGCCCCTGCTGAGCGAGCTCTGCATGTCACCAGGCCTTGCCTCTGCTCTCTGTCTTTCACCTCCCTTCTGTGCATTTCTGTCAACTTGTTCAGCTGAAGCCAGCCAAGTTCTGCCTGCTCCAAAAGGTCTTTCAAGTTTGTGGCATGAGTTTGTATTGAAGCATTAACAAAGCCTTGTTTATGTTCTCATCTAGGTGCTTACACTGGGATTTGGTTTCTCATCCTATGGATCACTGAATGAGTACCAGATGGCCTTGCCTCGCCTTACAGGTGCTTTACGCTCCTTTTCAAATGTCACTAAGCATGAGGATTACAGTGAGGAATTGGCTGACTTAAAGGTAAAGAGCTTTTTTCTTTCCCAAAGCTTAATTGTCAAGCTGGGGGGAAAGAGGGTGCATGGTAGGAGTTGTTTGCTCTCTTGCTTTGCTATTTTTTAAGAGTAGGCAATCAAGGCTGGGCAGGGACACCTCTCAACTAGACTCAGCTGCTCAAGCCCTCATCCAGCCTGGCCTTGAACACTCCCAGGAAGAGGAGCCATCCACAGTCTCTCTGGCCAACCCATTCCAGAGTCTCACCACCCTTCTACTGAAGTACTGCTTCCTCCTCAGATCCAGTCTAAACCTGCTCTCTCTCTGCTTCAAACCATTCTCCATGTCACTAGACACCCTTATCAAAAGTCCCTCTGCCGCCTTCCCGTAGCAAACTTCAGCTGTTGGAAGCAGCTCCAAGGTCTCCCTGGAGCCTTCTTTTCTCCAGGCTGAACACCCCCAGCTCCCTCAGCCTATCCTCACAGCAGAGGTGCTTCAGCCCTTGGATCATCCTTGTGGCTCTCCTCTGGGAAAATGTTTCCCCATGAGAACAGTCAGACATTGGAACATCTCCCAGGGAAAGCTGCTTGCAGGTGTTACTTCATACTGGCTGAATGCAGTTGGAAAGAGGTGGTTTATCCGATGCTTCATTTTTCAGGAAGCTTCCTTATAGTCATTGGCAATTAAAAAAACCAAACAAAACTGTCTTGTGATTTCAGACTAAAAGATTAAAACTCCACGAGCAGTTGCTGAAGTCTGAGCTTACTTGGAAGAAGATAATGAAGTTTGTTGATGACCACTTGGACAAGAAGGAACACCAAGCTGTAAATGGTGATCTCAAAGCTATATTGCAAGCTGCAAAACAAATAGGTAGGTTTTCATTCTCTGGTAGTGTAACAAACCAGCACCACACCCAGTATCCTGAGTGGGTTTGTTCAGTTTGTGCTTGATGACTTTCACAATTCTGTTTCACAGTGACATTCTGGTTCCCCATATGGTGGCTTTGCCTATCTTGGCCCTGAGTACCTTTTGTGAGTGTTTGCATAAGACAAATCATTATTTTCCCCCTCTAATAATATATATTTTGTTTGCATAATCTGGTTATAATTTTTTGGGGTAGCTCTAAATCTGAATTCATGTATTTATTTGCTTTCATTTTTGTAGCCAGCATAAATTCTGTAGTAATTCTACTGGGAGTCAGTACAAGGATGTGTAGTAATTCCCAGCTGAGTTCTGTATGTTTAGTCTGTTATGAATATTCAGATGAGGCAATGAATAAGCAGTGAGACAAAGTGGAAATTTGTTACCTCTTAAAAAGTTCATAAATATCCTGCTGTGAGTTGAAGACCTCAGGCAAGTTTTTGCTCTAACTCAGGAAAATAAGCAAGCATTGGTAATCCTTAATATGAATTTCTAGTAAGAAAAAGGATAATGAAGGCAGGTGCTTCATTACCATGTAGCTTTTATAATCCAGTAGCTTGCAACAGTTCCTGCTTCTTGTTATGGTCTTCTTCTCGTATCTCTGTTGATGAGGCTCACAGCAAGAGACTGAACCCAGTTCTGTTCTAGGCAATGGAGGAGAAGTTTGAATGAAGTTCAAGCATATAAAGTCACATTTGGCTTTGGTTTTGTTAACAGTTGGAGCTGAAAATGGACAAGAAGCAATTGAGAGTGGAGCTGTTTTTCTCTTTAAGACATTTCACAACAAGGAATGTGTTGGCCACGAGGAGACCAAGGCGATCAAGCAGATGTTTGGGCCATTTCCATCATCGTCTGCTACCACAGCTTGTAGTGCCACATGTCGGATTGCTTCTCACTTCACCGAGGAACAGCTTACAGCCCTCATACAGATGGCTGAAGAGCAAAATGGTGATGACAGAGTCCTCTTTGGTAAAAATGTAGTGTTTTCGTTTGACATGCACGATTTGGATCACTCGGAGGAGCTGCCTGTGAACGGCGAGGCCGACGCACGGAAGATCATCAGCTTAGATTATAACAAGTTTCTGACTAACCAGCTGAATCACTTACAGAATTACTGTGATGGCAAAGCTGAGCCCAAGCCTGAGGGAAAAGTAGATGATTCTTTTTTGTGGTATGAAGTAGGAAAGTACCTGAACGAATCTCAAGGGGGTACCCCTGGAGGGCCAACAACAGAAGACCTCTGCTGTACTTTGTACGAGATGCTGTCTTCCAGCAAAAGTGGTGATGAACTTCAGAATGAGGTACAGTAGACACAATAGACACAGTAACCACACTCTCTGTTGAGATCTGCATAATGGTGGAGTTGCTGAAGCCACATTCCTGTTCTGTTTGGCTGTTCTTGGAGCTATTTTCTGTATAGAAACACTGTCTTGTATCTTGTTTGGGGTTTTTAAGAACTCCTGGTAATGAGAAATGATTTTTTCTCCTTCCCATTCTCCTTATTTTGACCCCCATGTTGCCTTTCCTTGCAATTATCTTATTAACTTGTTGCACAACATGGGGGCCAAGGAGAGGGTAAAATTAATTGGAACCTGATGACCTCCTGTTAAAAGTTAACTGGCATTTGGGTTGTGCTCTGTAAGTCTCCTCATGACTTGAATATTTCTTCTGGGCTTGGGATTTTACCATCACTTAGGGAGTTTATTTTACCTTTTTTTTTAGTTATTTGTTACAACAGTTTTGCTGGTGGCATCATTAAGAGCAGATGGTGCTTTTAAACCTGAAGAGAACCCATTTCTAGAACTAGGTCATAGAATTGCCATATGAGATGGCATAACAAGTAGGTGATTGATTATGCATACTGAAAGCCTTGCCTCAGCTGAGGTGCTGCATACATGCTGAAGTCTCTCTGCCCTAGGAAATTCTTTTTTTGTCTTTATAAACCAAGAGAACAAGAACTACTGTTGGGAAAGGATCATTCTTTGTAAATAAAAATCCAGGTCTGTACAAATACACTTTCATATGTTAAAAGGCTGTGGCTAGTCTCCTGTTCAGGAAGCTGCTGCTGCCTGCTTAGAAAAGAGCATGCCGGTGGTGAGGATACTGGCAAGTGGGCTTCTCTCCTCTAAAACAGTTCAATTCAAGTCTTAAGCAAAGTTTGTTAAGATTATAATATCTTAAGATTGTAATAGGATGAGGGAGAATGGATTGAAGCTTGAGGAGGGCAGATTTAGACTGGAGATTAGGAAGAAATTCTTGAGAGTGAGGGTGGGGAGACACTGGCACAGGCTGCCCAGGGAGGCTGTGGATGTCCTCTCCCTGGAGGTGTTCAAGGCCAGGCTGGATGCAACCTTGAGCAGCCTGGGCTAGTAGAAAGTGTCCCTGCCCATGGTGTGGGTGTTGGATATAGATGATCTTTAAGGTCCCTTCCAACCCAGCCCATTCTAAGATTCCAGACTGTATTAAGCTTATGAGCTTGTTTGGACTCTTTCAGGAGTGCCATCCTGTCTCTGTGGTGCCTGCCCAGGCACACACATGGATGCCGCTTAGGTTTGTATCTACTGAATGAATTCTGCAAGGAATTGAATTGAGCTTCTTCCTTCAGCACTGTGCAACTCCTGTTTAAAGTGGCTGGAGAGGTAGAAGAAATAACTTTATTCTTTGCTTTCACTGCTTGAGAACATTCCAGGCTTCCTGTGGGGCAGTTTGTTTATCTGGCACATCACTGGTGACTCTTAATTAGAGGGAAATTGATTCTTATGCTTGGAGTGAGATGGGAGTTATAACTTATTTTTGAATGTTTTGGACATGTGCTTTTCTTCGGGGACATGAAGTCTAGCAAAGCTAAATGACAGCTACAAGGAGCCTGCTCCTCGCTGTGTGTCAGGCTCGTTGCTAAGCAGGAGGTGGCAGCGATGCGGCAACAAGGCCATTGTTTAATAACAGGAGGAAAAAGCTGATGACAAAATATGGCTTCTGCCCAGCTACCATTGTGCTTTCCTATTGTTTTCTATCAAAACTTAGCATACAGAGCAGTCCTCAATTGAATCACTCAGTTTCTAGTATGTGGAGATTTTTAAATGAAGATTTGAGGCAGCTGAGAGCATTTTAGCAACTTTGCCATCTAGCCCCTCCCAGGGTAACTAGGAGGAAGCTGGAGGACTTCAGTCCCTGTTTGGTTACAGCATGTTGTCCTCAGGAGATTTCTTTTGGGAGCTCCTGTGTATCTGTATCTGGATTTTATTTTGGCAGTACCTCTCACAGAATCCCAGAATGGCTCAGGTTGGAAGGGACCTCTGAGATCTTATACCCCAACCTCCCTGCCCTGGGCAGGGACACCTCTCAACTAGACTGGGCTGCTCAAGGCCTCATGCAGCCTGGCCTTGAACACCCCCAGGGAATCTCTGTTTTCACACTAATGCAGTGGTGCAGTTTCCCTTTATTGTAACAAAGAAGGAAAAAGTTTCCCATAGAGCTAAAATAACTAGAGACCTCTAGTCAGAACAGCTCAGGTTGGTGAATATTCATCAGCTTAATGGGCAGCACCTAGTCCTGTAAGATGTGGAGGGCTCTATAATCTTTAGGCTCAAAAGGTTGCAGCTTTGTTACTGAAATGCAGTTCTTTCATTGTTTATTTCAGAATGTAAGTGAATATCTGTTAATAGCTCATACTTTATCTAGCTATAGATTCCTTTGTTGTTTCCTTAAGTAGGGTTTGTTGGGGTTTTTTCAGCAGGATGTTTGTCTCTGATTGACAAAGCAACAGGCTTTCAGACAGGCATTTCCCCAGGCTCTGCTATCTGGAGCTCTGGTGGCTCCCAGGCTTCAGCCTGTAGCTTCAGCTGCCTTTGTCACTGGTGTGCCAATATAGTGATTTTTTATTTCCACTTCAGTTCACCTACATTATTTCTGTTGCCCTATCCTAATCCCACCACAGATATCTGCCAATGTGCTTTGTTGGTTGAACCTGTTAATGCTCTTGGGATCAAGAACCAGGGGAGCTTCACTCATTTGTCAATTCAACAAACTGGCAGGAGGCCCTTCTGAGTCTGCTGCCAGCCCTTCTGCAGAAGGAGTACTGAGAAGTAAAGGAAAAGAAAATCTACACAAGCTTTAAAGAATCTGGGAAAGACCTTTTCTGTCAGGGGGACAACATCTTACACTGAGGAAGACTTCAGTGATGAAAGTGTGTGGGAAAATCTGTCCCAGCTTTTCCCTTGAAGATCTCTCTTGAGCCTTGTTGCCGGAGTGGCTAAAATGAACCCTTGTCACCTGCTTGCTGGCTGTAATCAGGGCTGGGTTTCTGATCACTTTCCTTGTGCTACAGTTGTCCTCTTTTGAACCAATTTAAAAAGTGAGCATCAAAGAACAGTGCCTGTACCTTTTTTTTTCCCAGATGATGCCATGCCTTTTCAGCACTGCCTTTCATTTCCCCTTCAGGCAGCTCCTCACCAACTTTTAATTCTTAATGCTCATCCCCTCGACTTTAGCAAGTCCTCATGTGGAAAATTGCAATGTTTTAAATGAAGTCCAGATGTGAGACAGCTTCTATTTATTCATTTCCTAGATTAATGAAGTGTTCTGCCAAGTGATGTATCATTAGTAGGTCATTTTCCAGTTACCTGCATGTCTTTTTGATTATTATTTTTTCCTCTAAAACATCTCCTTTTAACTCTTCCCCAGTCATATTTCTCTTTTTCTTATCCACAGTGTTGTTCCACTGCTATCTGTGTGCTCCCTGACTACAATTTCATGGGGCAGTTTTGAAAGGTTTATGAAAGATTATCTTGCAGTCAAGCTGTGAGTTTTGTTTGTGGCTTCAGTGTGCTGATTTTTATATCCCTATGGCTTTCTATTTAATCACCTTGTCCCTATATCCCAAAGGAATAGTTTGTTGGGGGGTTTTGTTGTTTTGTCTTCCTTTAATCATAGATAAATTTTCATTTTGACATTGAAATGAATTAAAGTGACAGGTCTGTAGTTAAGACTGTAATGTCACACAGTATCACAGTATCACAGCAACTAAGGTTGGAAGAGACCCTAACCTCCCATCTCCTCTCATCCTATCCCCGGTTACTTGGGAGAAGAGACCAACACCAGCCTCACTCCAGCCTCCTTTCAGGGAGTTGTAGAGACCAGTAAGATCTCCCCTCAGCCTTCTCCAGGCTAAACACTCCCCAGCTCCCTCAGCCCCTTCCTCATCCAACACTCTCCAAACCCCTCCCCAGCCTCATTGCTCTTCTCTGGTTATGTCCCAGGACCTTGGTGTCTTTCCTACATTGCTTTTGCATAGCAGAGGCCAAAACTGAGCACAGTATTCCAGGAGTGGTGTGACAAGCACTGAGTAGAATGACTTTCTGACTTCTTTATCCCTGGTGGTGATGCCCTTGTTGGTGCAGCCCAACACCTTGCTGGCTTTCCTTGCCACAGCAGCGTGCTGTTTGCTCATATGGAGCCTGTTGTCCACCAGCATCCCCAGGTCCCTTTCCACAGAGCTGCTGCCCAGTGAGGTAAATCCCATCCTGCGCTGTGCTCCTTGATTATGTTTACCCAGGTGCAAGACCTTAGCACTTGTCCTGGTTTAACCTTTTGTGAAATTGAATGAATTATGGAGTGCAGGAAATAAGCAATCCTCCTGTTGCAAGCAATCTTGGTTAGGTTTTAAAGTGACTTTGATTTCAGATGTGTTAAATTGGTCTCCTTAAGTATCTATAAATAATGGGCATTTGTTTTTCAGATAAATCATTTGTTTAGTTTCCTGCATTAAAGAGGGATCTGTAATGATCATTATTCTTTTAAGAGAAAATCCAAGCAGCCTTTGTTTACAGGGCTACATTTCCAATACCCTTTAAAAGCCTACCATTATTTATGTGGACATTTACATTTCTCCCAGTGCGCAAGCCGAAACGAATGTAACATTGTGAAATGACATTGAAACACAGTTCAACAAGAGCATATTTTAGAGTTCATAATGCAAACCAGCTACAAAAGGATTTTTCAACTCCCACAGACTCCACACTCCAAGGAAATCAATGGAAGAGCATTGCACAAGATCCCATTATTGCAGAGCAAGGCTAAGCAAGTGTGTGTGGATTCAGTTTCCTGCTAGTGACTTCTTTGCAAACAGCAAACTGTAGACACCCTTCTTCCTGCTTGCTCCTTGCTTTCACAAGCAGTCAGAACTTGTGTGCTGCATTTTGCAAAGAAAAGCTCTGTGTTCTGACTGGCCAAAAATTTGATGGCCTAAGAAACCCTTAGCTTGCATTTCTAAACCTTTAATTCAGTTTAATAGTTCTTAGGTCTGCACTGAGAATGATTCCCTGAGCATTCTGAACATGTGAGTTATATAAAGAGCTATGAACTCTTCACAGTTCACATTATGAAACTGGCTGTGAGAAGTGCTGCACAGTTTCATTTTTGTGCAGGCTTGCATGGTGCTCAGGTGCTGCTTTTGAGATCATTCCTCTGACACACTGTGCAGGATCCAACAGAGATGCTTTTGAGAAACAGGCTTCATTATCTGTGCACAGCACAGTTGGCTCTGGCTCAATGTTTAACTAACACTTCTGCTTGGCTCAGAGGGCAAGTGGAGCTTGTTTGCATATGCCACAGCCATTCCCCTAGTTACCAGCTGACCTTCTCCTTCAGAGAAGTGCAGTGGGCAGGTGTGAAATTAGCTGTGTACTTTGCTTTCCTTAGGCAAAATATGCTGTAAAGCATCAGCTTCTTGTTGCTTTGTAGAATGCTGGGTGTTGGGCTTTGCAAATGCTTTGCTTCTCCCAAACACCAGTGGTCTGCTCTTGGAAGCTCTGCCTTGGCACCAGCTTGGCACATCAGTCTAGTTGCACATGCTGCTTTGCTCCCAGAAGGTTCACTCTTCCCTGTCAAAGCAAAAGGACAAGAGGTAATGGGTATGAACTTGAGTTTTCTGTCTAAATTGCTGCTCTTCAGGCTTAGGACTCCCAGCTGCAGCTTTTCTAATGCTTCTGAAGCAGAACTAAAGGTGCTTTGGGAGCCCCAGTGCAAGCTCTGATGGAATGCATTTCCATGACATCAACATCTCTATGTGCTTGTCCCATTATGAAGACCCTCAAGACTCATTGTAAGCACTGCCAGACACTTTGTGTCCCAGCTACACTGCACAGCTGATCTTGAGTGCAGTATTTATGCAGACTGTCTAATGACAGGGGAAGCAGTTTCAGAAGGTGACTTCATCATTCCTATATATAGGAGTTGCTAAAAATAATTGAGAAGGGTTCCCAGGAGGTCCATTGTATAGGATGCATGCTGTGAAAGGAAGCATGGGTAAGTGAGGAAATGAAATATGGGAAGTGCCAGTCTGGCTGGACACAATGAAGGAACAGTAAGAAGCAGTACAAACATATTTAGAGTGGGAGTAATGCATCAGCAGGCTGTAGCTTGCAGGAAAAGGCACTCAGAGAGAGAGGGGACAGCAGTGACTGACAACATGAAAGAGAGGTCTGAGCAATATTGTCTGTACCTAGGAAAAGTCCCACCAGGACTTCCAGTTAACTTTTAGATTCCAGGCCACTATTAGGTCTCCCTGGAGCCTTCTCTTCTGCAGGCTGAAGAACCTCAGATCCCTCAGGGGCTGTTCCAGCCCTCTGATCATCTTTGTGCCCCTCCTCTGGACCTGCTCCATCAGGTGTGTGTCCTTCCTGTGCTGAGGGCTGCAGAGCTGGCTGCAGTGCTCCAGGTGGGGTCTCAGCAGAGCAGAGTCTGACATCAGCATTGGGCCCCGCACGTGTGCCTGCCCTTGGCGTCGCAGACATCCTCATTCATGGCAAAGCAGCTTGGCTCCTGGAACATGTTTGGTTTCAAGAGTCAAAGAGCCTTTTCCTTTTGTGCAATAAAAGGACTTTTTAGCCCTAACAAATTAGCATATCACAAAACTTATTCCCCATTACTTAGTACCTAAAAGCAGTTCTCATTTTGGGAAGCAGAGGCATACATGGATCACCCCTGTGGTGTTTTATCTTTATCTTCTCATCAAAGCCTCTAACCTGGCATGGGGCTGGCTTTTCAAGCTCATCTTCTCTCTTTTTTCCCCCCAATACAAAGCCCACATCTCATTATTCTTGACCATGGAGCTTATCTGCTCCCCCTCTTACAGAGGCAATAATTCTGTTATTTCTCAGGCAGTTTTCTTCTTTATTTTTTTTCCCCTTGTGGCCTTTTTTAAACTCAGAAGTACACAGCTTTGTTGATGTCCAGGGACTGTTGAAACCCCACAGATGACAAGCTTTGTCTTTTTGTGAAAACAGAGCCATGCTGTCTCCCTTCAGAAGGCACCAAACTGAATAGCATTTGAGTGCTGTTTTTTGAGGGCAGAACTTAAGAAATGATGAAAGAGCTGCAGTGAGAGTCAAGAGATGCTTGGCTTCATCCTAGGGCTAAGAGCTTCTTGCTCTCCTTCCCGTCAGTAACTTTTCCTCTTTCCTGTCAACTCCTTCACTTAGTTTTGTTGTATCTTTGAGGTGGTACAAGGCTTGATCTCTTCATGGTAACTTCTGAATGAGCTTCAATATATTATTGAACTTAATGAGATCTTCTTCTAGAACAAGCCACTCTGGGCCTGGTAGAACTTTGATGCTGAGAGGTTCTTTTCACATCCACTTAAGGAGCTACAAATTGGGCAGATGGCAGCTTAAAGATGAAGGATCACTCATTACTTAAGCACAAAATCACTTTCCTCTAAGTCATCTCATAGGTGACTTTCCTGGCCAAAGAGGAGTTTACAGTGGTGCTCTTGAAGGGCTCACTGGTGTGAGCCCTTCATCTGTGCAGAAGACTGAGCAGGAGGCCCATAGAGCAGTCATTTAGTTTGGTCTTTGCCCCCAAACATTTTGTCTTTCTGTGAACTTTGGAAGTTACTGAAGAGGCTTAAAGGTGTTAAAAATGTACTTCAAAGGAGTTTGTTGGCTCACACAGTGTTTTACACTCAGAGTGATTTGGTTTCCTTGGGAAACCTCAGGATGTGGTTTAGTGGCCATGATGGAGTTGGGTTGATGGTTGGACTCCAAGATCTTAGAGAGCTTTTCCAACCAAAACAGTCCTATGATTCTGTAACTTCAGCAGAGCAGTGCTTCATAGTAAGACCCAAGCGAGGCACAAAGCTGTTCCTGTTGTGCTTTTGCTTGTGTTTGCAAACCAGGATGTTTGGTTTATGTGATCCCTTCCCACCTCATAGAAGAGGTCCTTGTGATGCTGGATTTGTGATGTCAAAGTAATGTTCCCAGGTCCGTACCTCCTAATTGAGGTCACACCAAGGACCTCCAAGGCTCCTGATAAATTGTGCCTTACAGAGTTAAGAAGGGAGTATCAGCTATTTAACATTCAGAGGAAAGTCTTTAAGTGTGAGTTCAACCCTCAAGATTTACTTTTTATGGCTGAGCTTTGCTTGATAAAAAAATTTACTGTGCCACACATCTGTTGGGGTTCAGCTTTCTTGTTCCCTGCTCTGCCAGACAGTGTGGGGAGCTTGCCTCACCTTTCTAATACAGCATGACCCATCTTGTCCTCCATTCCTGGATTGATTGCTCATTACACTTCCTTCCAGATATTAAGACCGTGGCTATAAAATCAAATGTAAAAGTCATCCATACAAATATGAGTGGCCATACATCACACTCATTTGTGTCTCTATGGTACTAGCTGAAGTCATCTGAGACCTTTGTTGTTGGAGGCAGCCAGAGTTGCCTTTTGGGTACAATCTGTCCTGACTCTAAGGGGTATAATTATTTGGCTGGTGTTCAAGAAGCTGCTGACTGACACCCAGCCTCTCCAGCTCCTGCCTGCTGCCTAGTTTATCTCATTGGATCTTCATAAGACAGCAGCTCTGCATGTTCACCACATTCCATTGCCTGCTGTCAAGGTCTTGGATGTTGACTTTTCAGGCCAGAATATATAACAACATATCAAATCTGATATGCTGCACCTATAGTGAGTGCCTCTTGGTAGGGAATTCTGTGCTGGTGTGCATCACCTGCATGAATGGCACAGGCTGAAGTTGATACTGGTGTCCTCTTCATGGTTTCCTGCTGTATTCTACAGCTGTTATTTTTCTCTTTGTTTCTATTTGTAGGCCATGGCTGTGACAATGCAGCCAGCTCTGTCTGTTCACTGGCCTGTCTTTATGTGATTTGTGAGAAAGCATTGGTTCTCCTGATTTAGCTGCTTGGATTGTGGAGGAATAAATTTGCAGCACAGTTAGGCAAATGGCTGTGAAGACAGACAGATAAAACGTAGTCTTCAGAAGAGCTGAGTTTTCAAGCAGTCTCTGAGAGCAGCAGAGCTTTACTTGGTAGACATCATTCACAGATTTATTTTTAAAACTTCCTGCAAACTTTCTGTGCTTTTCCCCTGTTGGTAAGGGAGGATCAGGATGACTGCCAGCAGTGATAGCTTTTGGGTTGAATTACTTGCAGTGGAAGTTCATTAATGTCTTCAAACTCATTGTCAGCATATGTGCTGCTGCCAGGGAGGGGAATATTGCAGCCCTGCTTATGGATTTCTGTGCAGATGAGTAATAACTTAGGACTTTGTTTTCGTTGTAGCTGTTTGAATTGCTGGGTCCTGAAGGGTTTGAACTCATAGAGAAGCTTCTACAGAACAGATCTCTGATTCTGGAAAGATCTTTGACTTGTCCAAATGACAACAGGTTTCAGGCTCTTCAAGGTAAGGAACTACAACATTTTTATCCCAAATCACATGAAAAGTAGTTTTCTAACTTTTCAAACAACAATACTGTCAATGGCTGCTTAAAAGGCAAGTAAAAGAGATAAGGAGTGAATGGAGAGAGATTGCTCTGGGCTTAAACAAAGATCTCCTGGTGAAGGGAAAGCATCCTTGTGGTCATGTAGAACAGGGTCTCTTTTCCCAGTTGTTTAGGGAGTTTACTTTGGGAGTTTGCTTGCACTACAATCATGTTGTGTGGTAAACACACACTGACTGTTAAGTGTTTGGAAATCCTGCCTGCCCAAACTGCTGTCTCTGTGCAAGAGGAGACAGCAGTGGTGGTTCCTCTAGGGAAGTCAGAAACAGAAAAGAAACAGAGCCCTTCCTTTTGCTGCTAGCCCATCCTCTTGCTTTGAGATGAAGATGTTTTGCTTGCTTTATGATGTTGACTTTAAACATCCAACCTTCGGAACAGCAGCTTTTAGATTTCTTCAGGCCAGCTGCTGCACAGCCCCTCTATACAGAGCTAAACTGTCTTTAAACACAAGCCCACTTCCTTCCCTCCCCAAAAAACAACCAACCAAGCATTCCCCCACAAAATCCAAACCTTTAGAAGCAAAGCAGGGAGAGCAAAGCCGGGATGCAGTAGCTGTGAAGTTGCCTGCCTGTTGTCCTGTCGCAGAACAGTGCAAGAGGCTCCTGGGAGAGAGCACCAAGCCCAATTATGGTTGTCAAGTGACAATTCAGTCTGAACAGGAAAAGCTGCTACTGAAGCAGTACCGTCGGGAAGAGAAGAGAAATGCCAGGAAAGAGAAGCAGGCTGGGGAAGATGGAGAAGCTTCTGGAGAAGGATTAATGAACTTTGATCCCAAAGAGCTGCGGATGCAAAGGTAACAAACGCCCCCGGCTGAGAAACGCTTCTGTTGTAATCCCTACTTCAAGGTACCCTAATGGTTTGTTTTCCTTAGCTTGCCTTGCTGCTGAGGTGATTCTGCCTTCAAGCCACGTTCTGCTACAAGAGTAGAATTTCTCTTTTTTGATATGAAAACCTGATTTTCAGGGAAAACAAGCAATGATCTGCTTAATGAGAATCCTCTTGATCTCATCTCTGTGGGCTGGAGATGCAGATGAGAGGGGCAGGCTATCTTTCTTGCTTCCCATACACACACCACTTGCTTAAGATTGATGAAGTCTGTACTAAATCTATCAGAACCATCTTTCTGGTTTTTCCCTCTCAGGATTAATGGGTGCTGGTTTCCATGCTGTCAGCTAAAGGTAGTGGGAGGAGTAGGGAAGGGAGAGGATAAGAAGCAAATAAACTCTTGTGTTTCCTACTGAGAAAAGCAGTGAGGCTGGCACCTGACTGTGAATACTGATCTTGCTGTGCTGCTTACAGAGAGGCTACACTGCATTTAGGGAAGCCTTGCCCTTACTGGACTGCACTTCTGATTGTTCTGCAGGCAGTGGGTTGTGAGGACTTGGTTTATAATAGTAATAATAATAATAATAAACCAGGTTGGAAGAGACCTTCAAGATCATCATGTCCAACCCATCAACCAATCCAACCCATCTAAACAACTAACCCATGGCACCAAGTTTAACTGATGCCAGAGGCTAACACTGTAAAATTCCTTTGTTGAGTATTTTAGGCAATGTATTTTTCCTTTGAATTTCCATAACTGTTGCTCTGACTTCAAGCAGCCACACTCTGCCTAAAATGGGCAGAATCAGTGCAGTTGTTTGGTTCTTTTGTTTTCCTCACAGAGAACTGGCACTTCTGAACGCTCGAAGCATGCCTGTCCTGGCCAGGCAGAGAGAGGTGGACTTGGAAAAAATCCATTATCCACATGTTTATGATTCCAGAGCTGAAGCCATGAAAACATCTGCATTCATTGGGGGTGCAAAGGTAGGTGTTTGCTGCATGACCCTTCTGGACCCATCTTGCCCAGGGAACAACCTGCAGCAGGGTTCCCTTGGCTCCCTTAGAGATGCTCCTCCTCCTTGCCCACATCCAGAGTTTGAAGCAGGGCTTCTTTGCAGAGGGTTTTAAACACTTTCATGTGTCCTGGTGTGGTTTTGACCCTTTCCCAGCTAATACATTTGTTATTTCTAGGGTGATTGAATGAAAAGCCTGTTTTTTTTTCCTCTTGAGAACCATTGAATTTACTTGAACAAAGTGAATGCTTTATGAAATGCTGAACTTAATGGCTTTTGAAATTTGTTAAATGGATTTATCTTATTTATGTCTGGCTGGGACTATTTTCTGAGTAAAAAACCTGATTGTTTGGGGTTCACTGCTATCTAAAAAAAGAATCTGTGAGAATTTTGGATTCCTTTTTTTGCAGGAAGGTGCTAAAGCACTGTTCAGAGTGGGTTCTGCATAATGACAGTTTGTGTTTTCACACTTGGAATTATTTTTTCCCCTTGATACTGTTCTAGGTGTTCTTACCAGAGGCAGTTCAGAGAGAAAACAACAAAATGTATGAAGAAGTAAAGATCCCCCACAGTGAGCCAATGCCTATTGGTATTGAAGAGAAGATTGTTTACATTAAAGACTTAGATGAGGTGAGTAAAGGATTTCCAAGACATGAAATTAGTTTTTCCTTTGTATTACAAAAACTTACCTGAAAAAGACTGCCAATAATTGGTGTGATGTGTAAATGCAGCTGCTGAGCTTCCTCACTGCTGATGCTGAGATGATTTGTTGGGGGATGTAGTTCAGTGATCCAATCCCTTTCATAATGTCTTAGGTAGATCATCCAAGCCAACCCCCTTGCTAAAGCAGAGGCGCCCAGAGAAGCTTGGCCAGGATCACAATGTCCAGGTGGGTTTGGAATCTCTCTGGAGGAGGAGATTCCACAACCTCTCTGGGCAGCCTGCTCCAGGGCTCCAGCACCCAGTAACAGATCCTCACTGACACTTCCATTGATGGTCAGGCCTGGGGAAAGGACTTGAAGCTGAAGCAATCTCTTACAGTCCAGGCTGAAAAGGGGCTTGTGGTGAGGAAGAGCAGAGCTGCTGCAGTGTCTGGGCAGCTCTGGAGCTGAGGATGGGGACACCATAACTCAGTATGCTTCTACTTCATGGCTAGCCAAGAAAGACATAGAGCTGCTGGAGCAGGTCCAGAGGAGGCCACAACAATGATGGGAGGGCTGGAAGCTATCTGCCGTGAGGCCAGGCTGAGAGAGTTGGAATTGTTGAGCCTGGAGACCAAAAGGCCTCAGGGAAGCCTTCTGGTTGCCTTCCAGGATTTAAAGGGGCTGAGAATGAACCTGAACTTTAAGAGGTGATGGTTTAAACTCAGAGGGGAGATTTAACCTAGAGGGTAGTGAGACCCTGGCCTGGGTTGCCCAGCGAGGTGGGAGATGCCCCATCCCTGGAACCATTCCAGGTTAGGTTATTCACAGGTTTGAGCAACCTGCTCTAATTGAAGATGTCCCTGCTGACTGCAGGGGGATTGGACCAGACAACCTTTAAAGTTGCCTTCCAACCCAAACCATCCTGTGACTCTATGGACCCAAGCCAGGTTCAGTGCTATGGGTCATCGAATCATTAGGGCTGGAAAGATCTCTTTTCAATCAGGTTGAGGAAAGCTGAACTATCTTTCACTTGAAGTGTTTATAAGTATCAGTTGAGATTCCTCAGAACCTGGATCATTTCAATAAAGAGAATGTGAAAAATGGAGTCAGCACAAACTTAGATTTATTGGCTTTGGCTGCTTGACATCCTGTGTGACCATTAGTGAAGCCTACAATAAAGGTGGGGGTGTGCCAGCCTTGTTCCCAAATAAATGGACCTTTAAAGTCATAAACTCAGGTCAGGGAAAGTTCCTCTTCAAGCCTGTGAAAACAGGTTTTTGTCTAATAAATTGCTGCTGGTGAAAAATTGCTTCAGCTTTTTACCTCAAGTGGATGTTCTGAGTAGGATTTATTACTTTCATGTTATTTTTATTTCCTTTTCCTAACACTACTTAATGATCCCAATAAGAAGGGGTTTTTTTTCCTCCCTCTGCATTGTGTGAAGGAATGATTGCAAAATCAATATTCTCTCTTTTTTTTTCTTTCCCCCTGTAATGTTTTCTTGTATTTGGAATGGTACAGGACAAGGCTCCTGTACAGAAGCATGGATATTATTGCACAAATTACCCTTTTCACATCCAGACTCTTGCACCATTTATCCCTCAGCTGATCTCAGTCCATATTTCAGTTGCATGTTTGCCAAACTGCAGTTGAAAGCTGGAGGGAATTGAACAGTTTGTAAAAAGAAGTATTGTTAATTGTAATGAAATCTTGCCACCCATCCAAGGAAGCAGGCTGGGAAATCGCTCTGAGGAAAATCTGCAAGTTCTGTGCTCATTAGCCCCAGCTTCAGGCAAGGAAAATAGCCCACACAGGTCAAGGTAATGATGAAGAACTCCCCGTGAGCTGGCAATGGTTGCTCGCAGCCCAGAAGGCAGCCATGCCCTGGGCTGCATCAAAAGCAGTGAGAGCAGCAGGACAGGGAGGGGATTCTGCCCCTCTGCTCTGGTGAGACCCCACCTGGAGCACTCAGTCTGGTTCTGGTACCCCAGCACAAACAGGACATGGAACTGCTGGAGAGGGTCCAGAGGAGGCCACCAAGATGACAGAGGGCTGGAGAACTTCCCCTACAGGGACAGGCTGAGAGCTGGGGCTGTTCAGCCTGAAGAGAAGGCTCCAGGGAGAACTTAGGACAGCCTTCCAGTACCTGAAGGAGCGACAGGAGGGCAGAGGAAGGAACTTTTTTTATAGTGATAGGATGAAAGGGAATGGATTGAAGCTTGAGGAGGGCAGATTGAGACTGGAGATTAGGAAGAAATCTTCAGAGTGAGAGTGGGGAGACACTGGCACAGGTTGCCCAGGGAGGCTGTGGCTGTCCCCTCCCTGGAGGTGTTCAAGGCCAGGTTGGATGAGGCCTTGAGCAAGCTGGGCTGGTGGGAGGTGTCCCTGCCCATGGCAGGGGGTTGGAAGTAGATGATCTTCCAAGCCAAACCATTGGTGGGCATGTCTGTACTGCTGACTGCAGAGAACTTCATTCCTGCTGTTCTCTTCTTCCAAGGGGCATGGCTGTGTATGATGTGCTTAGCAAAAGCTGCTGAGAAGCAGGAGTAGCTGCTGTCACAAAGTTGCATACTCTTACAGTTCTTTGGGATTTTGGTTGCTCCTTCTCCTTCAGACAGTAAATATGATTAGGGAAATGCACTTTGTGATATTAACATGAGTTAAAATTGACTGCATCTGATTGGAATGAAACCTCAGCCTGTTTCATTTCCCACACAGCTGCCAAGCATGTGTATATTGTGTAGTGCTGCCTCAGAAATGGTTGGAAATCTGCTGGGAATGCTTACAAAGGCAAACCAGTAAAGGGCACCAGCTGCTGAAGAGCACCTGCTGAGCCACTGTGGGAATAGCCACATCTGCCTCTAGCTAGAAGTAATCTAACAAAGTACCTGCATTTACCTGGCAGGATTTTAATTTGTGTCAAGATTCAACCGGTGGAACTGTTTCTGAATACTTAAAGAAGAGAGGGGGCAAAAACCAAACCTGAGTTGTTAGGGGTTTTTTTTCTTGTAGTACTGAGCCATAGGAGTCTGTGAAGGATTCTCATTCTCCTGGCTAATTTGGGGTTTGTTTTAACAAAACAAACCCAGCCAGGGCAGCCAGAAGTCTCAGCTACTGTGCAGGCTGTTTTACTGAGGGCTGCAGTTGTCGTGGAAGAGAGGATGCTACTGAAGAGCAAGTTTCCAGTCTTTGTTTGGATAGTTTGAGAAATGGATCTCAGGGGGGGTTGTGAGAGTGTATGCTGGGTTTCATTGCAGTGGATGTGATTCATTGTGGCTGGGGAAGTACACACAGAAATAGGGTTTAAAAGCAGAAGTCACAAAAGAGACGTGAACGGCTTTTAACGGCGGTGTGCGTTTTCTGTCGTTGCTCGAGTCTTTGTGTCCCCACATGTTGGTGACCTTATCACACAAGTTCAGCATCACCTAACTCCTTTTTTTTGCTGCAGTACATTAGGTATCATAGGTTGGCTCAGGTTGGAAGGGACCTGTGAGATCATCAACTCCAACCTCCCCACCATGCCCAGGGACACCTCTCAACTAGACTCAGCGGCTCAAGGCCTCATCCAGCCTGGCCTTGAACACCTCCAGGGAGGAGGCAGCCACAGCCTCTCTGGGCAACCTGTTCCAGTGTCTCACCACCCTCAGGCCTGTTCAGTGGCTCTTATTTGTGCTTTAATTTTGGTCAAATAAAACCAATGACCAATAAAAAGCCCAAGAAGCATTTTGGGCAGAGATGTTGCAGCTGCAGGTAGCTCACAGCAATTCAGCTTTCTGGTTCACAGCATTTTTTTTCCTCTTTCCTCTTGTGCTTAATCACTGTAGTATTTGAAATCCAATTAGATCTGCCTGGTGACTTTGCAGCTGTTGTGTTTGTTGACCTCATTAAATGATCATAGTAAGTGAAATATTGAAACTGAGGAAGCAACTTCTTAAATGTTAATTTTTCATTCTTTGGGGAGATAGATTTATGTCATTGACTGAAGAGAGAGACATTTTGGGTAGAAAGCACATGCAGAGATCTGTAAAGTTTTTAATGAGAACAACTTAATGTAGTTTTAGTCATTTTTCTAATTAAGGCTGGAGACTGAATAATGTGCTTCTGCTGCCTCCTGTTCAGGGGATAGCCATTTCTCAGTGGGATTTCAGAGTGTGGAAGAAGGATGCAGTAATCTGCTGTCCTTTGATAGCATACCTAAAGGCAAGCTTTCCTTCTTAGGAGTGAGCAGTCTTCAATGTAAAGAGAAACACAGAATTGTACTTTAAATTCTGATTAAAACTATATTCAAGACCAAAAATTGGGGTTTGTTGTTTAAGAAATGGAATCTCCAAGTGAGAACTTCCAGATGTGGGAGAGGTCTCTGCTAATTCTGAGGTGCTGGGACGTGGGAAATATTAGCTCTCACTCAAATATTTTACACAAATCAATTAGCACCAGTTTCAGTACTCTCCATAAGACAGGAATCCTAGCATGGCCCAGGTTGGAAGGAACCTCCAAGATCATCTCCTCCAAGCTCCCCACCATGCACAGGGACATCTCTCAAATAGACTCAGCTGCTCAAGGCCTCATCCAGCCTGGCCTTGAACATCCCCAGGGAGGAGGCAGCCGCAGCCTCCCTGGGCAGCCTGTTCCAGAGTCTCACCATCCTCCTACTGAAGAACTTCTTCCTCAGCTCCAGGCTACCCCTGCCCTCCCTCAGCTTCAGACCATTCCATCTTGTCCTGTCTCTAGACACCTTCATGAAAAGTCCCTCTCCAGCCTTCTGTCAGGATCCCTTCAGCTACTGGAAGGCAGCTCTAAGGTCCCCCTGGAGTCTTGTCTTCTCCAGGCTGAACACCCCCAGCTCCCTCAGCCTGTGCTCACAGCAGAGCTGCTCCAGCCCTTGGATCATTTTGTGGCCTCCTCTGGACTCATTCCAATAGTTCTGTGTGCTTCTGCTGGGGACACCAGAGCTGGTCACAGTACTGGAGGTGAGGTCTCAGCAGAGGAAGAAACCAACTGCTGGTTCTCCGCTGCCTTTCGTTACTTGCCTGTGCCTGAGGTGTTTTACTCCAAGCTTCCTTTGCAGCACATAACTCTTCAGGTACTGCTCTGTAGATTAGCACCATTTGTACTTCCTTGTAGGCATTGTAAAGCTGATGATGGCCCAAAGCCAATGCTGAGCTCTATTTGGTACGCTTGTGTAATTTTCATATCGTTGTGTGTGCTCCTTGTTCCTACAGAAATTGTCCCCCTAAGTCCAATGAAATCTCACTGACAGGATTTGGTGCTAAATGGAGCAGATCCAAATATCCTGCACTTTTTCCTTTTCTTGCTGTAAGCCTTTGCTTAAAACATAAAGATGCCCTTTGAAAGACAACATTTGAGTCTTTGGGGTAGGTAGGAAATTATCTTCTCCAATCCTGCTCCTAAGAGAACAGAAAAATTGTTTTCTGATGGTTTTATAGTCACAGAATGCCAGGTTTCACAGTGGCTCATACTCACATAAGCCTGGCACCATCTGAGGCATGAAAGTGTGTTGGGAATAGCAGCCAGATTCTGTCCTGCTCAAACGTCCTCTGCTTTGTGTAGAGCTCTAGGGACAAATCAGCTGTTGAATAGGAAGCTGAAGGATGTTGCATCTCTTTCACCACCAGTAAAAACCATTCTGCCATCCAGTGGCTACTGGTCCTTTAAGTAAGAAGGGGTTTCACAAGTTTAGCTGCAAAAGAATTGGTCTGGAGTCATCTGCAGTACATGAAGGGTGGCTGCCCAGAGGATGGAGACTCCCTTTCTACAAAGAATCTCATGGAAAAGACAGGAGGTGATGGGGACAAGTTGCTGCTGGGGAGATTCCCATTGGACTCCAGGAGACAGTGTTTCCTCATGGACACAGCTGGACATTGGAATCATCTCCCAGGGGAAGCAGTGGAGTCCCCTGCATTGGGCAGTTTGAAGCCTCAGCTGACCAGGGTGCTGGGCCAGTTCATTTCAGCTCCAGTGTCACCTGGGAAGTTTGGAGCAGGTGATCCTTGGGGTCCCCTCCAGCCTGGCATTCTGGGGTTCTGTGATTCATGCCTTGACTGACATTAACATACCAGGGGGGGGGAGGGGGGATCCTTTTCAGCTTTCAAGGGAGGTAATTTGTGCAGATGGCACATTTCAACAAGCAGGTTTTGTGGTCCATTTGTCAAAGTGCTTTTGTTTAAAAGCTGCTGCTTTAGAGACTATCCCTTTTGTGGAGCAGGGTTTTGTTAGTGCAGTTCTGTAATCGGCAGTCCTGCTGCTGAGTGTCTCTCCATAAAACCTTGATTATAAGCCTTGTAAACAGTGTTTATCAGTGTGAACTTTGTGTGTTTCTAATAGCTCCTAAAAACCAATTAGATGGAATGGGAGGGAAAAAGAAAAATAGAACAATTTTCAAAGACCTGTCAAGAAACCTCAAAAATGAAGGAAGAGGCAAATTGGAAACCTAAAATGACTGAGGAGGCCATAAAAATGGCTGACTGAACCCTGATAGCACCTGAGGTAACCTGCAGGCCTTCAGGAAGCCTATTTGCACTTTATAATAATCTCAGTCCTGAAGATGAAATGATCTTTGAAGATGATACACCAAGTAAACATGATGGGAACACAATCTGTGGTATAAACAAAATCAGCTTTGTCCCTGCAGTCTTGGAAACAGAATGAACTGGGAAGGAACAGTGAGAGTGACAACTCTTGGTAAATCCTCAAATTCAGCCACTTTAGGAAGGGAAAAAATGTGATGAAAAGTATGGGAAGCATTTGTGTTAGATACACTTGGGGGTGTCATCCTCACGGGATCACAGGCTCCAAAGATCATCCAGTGCAGAAGCCCCCACACCTGCCAGAGCAGGATCAGCTAGGACAGGCTTTGAATGTCTCTAGAGAAGGAGAGTCCACAACCTCCCTGGGCAAGCTGCTCCAGTGTCTCATCACCCTCACTGTAAAGAGTCTCTTTCTAATCTCCAGTCTAAACCTGCCCTCTGCATGTTTTTTGTTTGAACAGGTTGGACAGCTTGTTTTCAAAGGCATGAAAAGACTGAACAGGATCCAGTCCATAGTCTTTGAGACTGCCTACAACACCAATGAGAACATGCTCATCTGTGCCCCCACTGGTGCTGGCAAGACCAACATCGCCATGCTGACTGTGCTGCATGAAATCCGCCAGCACCTCCAGCAGGGCATGATCAAAAAGGATGAGTTTAAGGTAAGAGTTCAATGAACCTAGTAACAGCTTTTGGTTTTTAACTGGGAAGGTAAAACCCGTGATGTGTTCTCCATGGGATGTCAAATCAGGAGCTTCCCAAGGCTGTTAGGTTTTGCCAAGTCAAAGACAAGGGCTAGTTTTGATTTACTTCATTATTGTTAAAGCAATTCTTCTTTGTGTCCTAAAAAAATCTTATTATGTGAGTCAAAAGCTATGAAACCACATTTAGCTTCCATGAAGAACCAATTTGCAACATGATGAGGCTGTACAGAACAAACCCCAAGTCCCTTGTCCTTTAAGCAGCTGCACACTTAGCCACCAAAGGTAACGACTTTTCATACATCACTATTAAGATTTTTCCCCCTGTAAGAGCCTGGCATCATATTTCACAATAAATTGTGATTTGTAATGGTTGCCATGAAGCAAAGGACGTGCTGGAGTCTGCTCATTTATCAAGCAGGTGTCCTTTTGCTGCAGATTGTCTACGTTGCTCCCATGAAGGCTCTGGCAGCCGAAATGACAAATTACTTCAGCAAGCGCCTGGAGCCGCTCGGCATCACGGTGAAAGAGCTGACTGGGGACATGCAGCTGTCCAAAGGGGAGATCCTCAGGACACAGGTATGCCTGACAGCTTCACATCCTGCTCTGAGGGTGGCTCCAAACCTCTTCAAAGGCGCCCCACTGGGTTTTCATTCCAACTCCTTGTGAAAGAATTGGTGAAGCAGCTGAATCCTGGAGTCATACACAGAGAGAATGCATCGGGTTGGAAGGGACCCTCAAAGGTCATCTTGTCCAACCCCTCTGCAGTCAGAAGGGACACCTCCAGCTAGATATCTATCAAGATTTCTTTCACCTATTCCTGAACTTCAGAAGCAGCTTTCAGAAAGTCATCCTGTTAGAGATACTGAATTTCTGTTTGAGGAAAGTTCCTTTCTTTTTGTTACTGTGACTATTCCTCACCCTTAAACCAGTGCCTCAGCAGCTGTTCACAGTGTGTTGCACTGCAGTCCTTGTCACCAGGACTTACTCACATAAGCACAGGGAAGTGAGACTGGCATTTTGAAGTTTTCTGTCATGTGTTTGATTTATTTTGTGCCTCAGACCTGCAGACCTAATAGTGGCCTTCCAGTACCTCAAGGGGTCTACAAGAAGGCTGCACAGGGACTGCTGGCAAAGGCCTGCAGGGACAGGACGAGAGGTAATGGTTTGAAATGAGAGCAGAGCAGATTTAGATTGGATGTGAAAAACAAGATCTGCACCATAAGAGTGGTGGAACACTGGAGCAGGTTGCCCAGGGAGGTAGCTGGGGCCCCATGCCTGGAGCTATTCAAGGTGAAGCTGGACAAGGCTCTGAGCAACCTGATCTAGTGGAGGATGTCCCTGCTGACTGCAGGGGGGGTCGACTGGATGACCTTTGGAGGTCCCTTCCAGCCCAAACCATTCAACGATTCTATGTAAGCCACATTTCTTTTATTAGACCTGTGTCTCATGCTTTGCCTTGAAGGCTGCCAGCTTGTCAGGAGCCTTGCTTGCTGCAGATAGATCTTGGTGTTAAGGGCAGATTATCACTGCTTTCTGTGTGACTGAAATTGTGTCACAGTGGAAAACAAATGTAGTGAAATTTTGAAAGCAGGCTGATTTCCCCAACCTGTAAACCTTCGTAGATCT
Source organism: Dryobates pubescens (assembly GCF_014839835.1). Classification (NCBI taxonomy): domain Eukaryota; kingdom Metazoa; phylum Chordata; class Aves; order Piciformes; family Picidae; genus Dryobates; species Dryobates pubescens. The sequence continues at coordinate 13,539,783 of NC_071639.1, forward strand.
CTGTTCCTGCCTTCTCATCTTCTTGGAGTTAAAGGGATTCAGAGAGCAGGGGAAGGAAACTTATTGTCTTTTAAATGAATAAGGTGGGAAATGAATCCAACTTCCTTGTTGGAATAGTCCTGGTTCTGCCACTTCAGAATAGTGGAATGTTTGCTTGGTGACTCCTTTGGAACACAGATTTCTTTGTTTTAACAGAGGAAAGGGTTTCCATTTTTGTTACTGTTTCTTGTTGATCAAAGCCCTGATGATACAGCAAGCAGGCTTGTTAGTTTAAAATACAATACTGGGGGTTCTGTAGTCTTTACAGAGTCCCAAAGTATTTTAAGACCCACAAAATGGCTTTGCACACTGACTGAAGTGCAAGGCTGTGCCTCTCAGCCATCACAGACACAGACAATTCTTTCTAGGAGGAAATACTTTTTAGGTTTTCTCTTTGGTTCCTCACTGCTGTCCTCTGGCTTTAATTTGCAATAAATCAAATTCATTTTCCCTAAGTCAAATCTGCTTTGCCTGTGACAGTGGTTGGTAAATGACCTCCCAGTCTTACCCATGAGGTTCTCCTTCCTCCTTGCTCTTCCTCCTTTGCCTTGCTCCTCTCTCCCCATGTCCAGCTGAGAGCATGAAGTGAGCCCATGACTAGGTAGCCATGTGGCAGCCACCACTCTCAGCCCACCACAGGTAGTTCCAGTTTGGGGTACTTTTTTCTGTAAATGAAGTTACTGCTTTCATTAAATTTGGTTGGTTGGTTTTTGCTGTTTTATATCCAAGAGAAACTTTTTGTTAGCTTATTGCAGATGTTATTAGCTAGTTATTTTTCCTTTTAACAGCTATTTATGCTGGAAATAAAAGTAGTTTAGAACAAAGGGGCAACTCTTATTGAGGAGCATGAGTAATCCAGGAGTGGTTTGGAAAAGGCCAGGCTTGTGAATTGAAAAGAGAATTTGAGTAAGCTGCATTTGTAGTGGCAGCTACATTTGTCTGGTTACTGAACAGAATGGTTTCTTGGGGAGAGGAAATAGCCTGAAGGACTGAATGTGTTTTGACATCTCAAAGATTAGCTGATTAATTGTACTTGTGATGGCAAGGCAGCAGTGAGAAGTGAAGCACAGAGCACAAAAGCATCAGAGCTGCAGAGGGCAAGTAGCTGTGAGAATGGCAAATGGCATCAGGACCTCTGAGCAGTATGGATGATCACTCTGATAGGTTCTGTCAGCTGATAGACTCTGATATTAAGTCATGAAGGCTTTATTCCCCATTGGAATCTGACACTAATAAAATGGAATAATGCTTTTTTCTTAAGTTCTTATCTGCAATATAAGACTAATCAAGTCTGGAACTACTGAAAGCAATAGAAGGGCTGCAAACTCTGAGGTGCCTCCTGTTTCATCTACAACTTCCTTTCTCTGCTCCACTCTTTCTCATTTCCTGCCCTTTAATAAGGTATGGAGATGCTTCTAGGGAAGAGCAAACAGTGAGATGGATTGCTGCTGCTTTTTTTCCCAACAGAAATGGCCATGTATGCATTGTGTTAATTTGCAGTGTGTTATGTTCTGCTCTCCACGTGCCTCTCATTTCACACGTGTGCAATTTATCAAGAGGACAGCAAAATTAACACAGAAATAAAGAAGAAAGGCATGTGCTTCCCTCTTTCCAACAAAACTTCCAGAATGTTCCTCAGTAGTGCAGCCCTGCTGAAAGAAACTTCCTTTTCAAGTCAGGCACTATTTAAAATGAGTCTTGCTGCCTTTAAATGAGGTATAAAACCCCTTCTTGTTGCTGGCACAGCTACATTGCTTTCTTAGGCTGATGTTCTTCATCTGTGCCTTCAGCATTGTACTTCTTGATTTTTGACATCAGCCTTCCAGTCCCAAGAGTGGGGCTCTTGGAAACCCTTCTCATTTACTGCTCTCCCATTAATAGATCTGCCTGTGACAGCTAAGATTCCACTGGGGGGAAAGTACTTTTACATCCTCAAACAGCAATTGGAATTAAAAAGTATTAGTTCTTGAGAAGAAACTGGAGGTGCTGCCTGTAACCTCAATTGTTTTCTAATTTTATGGCAGAATCCATCTTGATTTTCCTCAGATCAGACTTCAGAAATTAGAATTGCTTCTCAGAGGCATTGATTTGCATTTTGTTTGGCATCCTTTCTATTTCAGACAGACACAGCAGCTTATTCTACTACACCTACACGTTTGTTATTGCATAAGCTGTAGAGTTTTAGCACAGCCTTTGACTAACCTACTTAGTGATCATAGAGTGGCTCAGGTTGGAAGGGCCCTCAGAGATCATCTCCTCCACCCTCCCCACCATGGGCAGGGACACCTCTCAGCTAGACTCAGCTGGTCAAGGCTTCATCCAGCCTGGCCTTGATCACCCCCAGGGAGGAGGTATCCACAGCCTCCCTGGGCAGCCTGTTCCAGAGTCTCACCACCCTGGTACTGAAGAACTTCTTCCTCAGCTGCAGTCTGACTCTGCTCTCCCTCAGCTTCAAACCATTGCCCCTTGGCCTGTCTCTAGACACCCTCAGGAAAAGTCTCTCTTCATCCTCCCTGGAGTCTTCTCTTCTCCAGGCTGAACACCCCCAGTTCCCTCAGCCTGTCCTCTCAGCAGAGGTGCCCCAGCCCCTGGATCACCTTTGTGGCCTTTGTGCCACACACTCTGATGAGATGTGTCACTGACTGATGTTCTTTGGTGTTTTGACTCCCTCAGCTAAAATCTTTACCTGGATTGGATTGGAAAGGGAGAGTTAACTTTTGTTTTAGCAGGGAAATGGAGTTGAAATTATGCCAGATGAAATTACAGTAATTTTGAACACCATGAAAAAACAATGTTCTGTGTGTTCTGTAGCTAAAGGATATATGGGGGGAGTGGGTTGGTAATTGCATTCTTGAGTGTGTGTTCCTGTTTATTATTGGGTGTAATTATCTTCATGTCTGACATGGCTCCATTTCCTACAAGGTTTTCTAAACTCTTCTGACACCAAAGTTGAGACTGGTTTTGCTTTGGGTGTTTTCTGGTGGGTTTTGTGGGTTTAAATATGTGTCTTTGGTATTGTACTTCAGCACCTACAAGTTGGAAAAGCCCTCTCAGAGCATCCAGCCCAACCATTCTCTAACTCTGCCAAGGCTGGGGCTAAGCCATGGCCCTCAGCACCACAGCTCTGCCTCTCCAAAACACCTCCAGGGATGAGGATTCAACCATCTCCCTGGGTAGTCTGTGCCAGGCTCTGAGAACCCTTTCAGGGAAGAAGTTTCTTCTAATGTCCAACCAAAACCTCCCCTGGTGCAGCTTGAGACAGCTTCCTCTCATCCTATCACTTGTTCCTAGAGAGAAGAAACCAACCCAGCCTGGCTCCATCCTCATTTCAGGGAGTTGTAGAGAGCCATGAGGTCTCCCTTCAGACTCCTCTTCTCCAGACTAAACAACCCCAGGTCCCTCAGCTGGTCCTCACCAGCCCTGTTCTGCAGACCCTTCACCACCTTTGTTGCCCTTCTCTGGCCGCACTCCAGCCCCTCAGTGTCCTTCTTGGTGTAAGAGGCCCAAAACTGAACCCAGCAGTCAAGGTGAGGCCTCACCAGGGCTGAGCAGAGGAGGACAATCACTGCCCTGGTCCTGCTTTAAAATGTGTATATGAAAGCATACAACTTCTGGGCTTGGATGCAGAGCCCTTGCTCTCAGGACAGACTTTGTTTTGGCCCCCTACCAGCACCCATTTTTCCCTTCACTTGAAGCTTTATCAGAATCAATTCACTTTCAGTATGTCTGCACCCCGTGCTCTTGCATTAATCACTGTCTGCAGAGCTGTGGTGTTGCAGGGGACTTGGACAGTCCTTGTGTACAATTAGAAGGAAACTAATTGTCTTTCGGATACACCATTGATCCAGATTGCAGCTGACTGTCTTGAGAGGAATGCTGCAGCTCTTTGCTTGCACGGCTAAGACCAACAGTGTCACCTGCAGGTGAATCAAGGAGGGCTCTTAACGTTCCAAGTGGAACTTCCAGCCACACAAGATCAGTTACTGGCTGAAAACTGGGAGATCCAGTTCAATCACTTCCCGGTTAGTCTCTTCAATCAGTGCTTCTGCTCATTCTCATGAAGCAATGATCTGCAAGTGTGCCATTGCAGAGATTTTGTTGAAGAAGTGTTTGCTAAAAAATTATTTTAAGTCATTCTTTAATGTGTGTGAAAGAGACTTGTTGAGAATCTTTCTGCCTGTTTGCTATTGAAATTGCACTGAAAAGGCCTGGGATTGAGAAGATGACTTTTTATTCCCCCTGTGTATGCTTTTACAGAGGTGAAAATTCCTTGTTGATTGATGATTTTTTTTCCTGGTTGATTGATGATTTTTTTTCCTGGTTGATTGACAATTTTTTCCTGGTTGATTGATGATTTTTTCCTGGTTGATTGACGATTTTTTTTCCTGGTTGATTGGTGATTTTTTCCTTGGTTGATTGATGTTTTTTTCCTGGTTGATTGATGATTTTTCCTTGGTTGATTGATTATTTTTTCCTGGTTGATTGATGATTTTTTCCTTGTTGATTGACGATTTTTTCCTTGGTTGATTGGTGATTTTTTCCTGGTTGATTGACGATTTTTTCCTGGTTGATTGATGATTTTTTCCTTGGTTGATTGATGATTTTTTCCTGGTTGATTGATGATTTTTTCCTTGGTTGATTGATGGTTTTTTCCTGATTGATTGATGATTTCTCTCAGCTCATTGCAGTAGAATATTGCAGAAGTGATTAGGAATAGCAGCCCTAAGAAGGAAGCATGAGAGAGGTGGCTACAGGAGCAGGAGACCAGTGGCTGTTTGAGCATGAGGGGACTGATGTGAACATTCATTAAAAAATTCCTCAGCTGAAGTTCCTCAATTAATAACAAAGATCCTGAAACTGAGGCACTTCATGCTATGAACTGACTGCATCTGAATAATGAAGGCATTACTGTTAAATGATTATTAGTAGTAAAATCTTAGTAAATATTATTACATTGTTATTAAAATATTAGCTTTGTTAAATTCTTCTTCTTGTTGTTATTAGGGTTTGTCTCTGAGGCTTCTTTGGAGCACTGAGGATGTAATCCTCAGCAAAACCTGTAGGGATCTGATTTTCCAGAGTGTCTATTATCATTAATATTTTATCTCTGAAGAACTTGGGAAAATGATGTACTTTTGTTGGCTTTAATGGTCTGTTAGAGCTGAAAAAGGCTCTGTGCAAAAAGGAATCCACGTGTCTGCAAAATTACTGAGCAACTGTTTTGTGCTTCCAAATACTCTTTTTTTTCCCCCCCCTCTAAGCACAGTAAATTTTACAGGATAAAAAAGCAGCCTTTCATAGTTAATGCAAATGATGCATTAAGTTAGACTCTTCTCCCAGAGTACAATTTAAAGGTACTCAGAAGTCAAATTATCTTTGATTTAGATGTAAAAATTGCAGAATAACAGCTGTGCCTGCTGAGTGAATATTCCACAGCCAAAAGATAGCTTATTTGAGTCAAGTTGAGGACAGGTTGCTCAGGGAACATTTCCCTCTGCTGGCTTTTTCTGGGGTTTTTTCATATTTAACTGCTTCTGGTCAGTTGAAAGTGCAAGGAAATTACTAACAACCCAAGAGCAATTCAGGATTTGTATCCTCCAAGCTGTTGTTTTGCATGTTACAGAATATTTTTAGGTTGTCCAAGGTTTGTTGGGGCTATTTGTGGAACAAGAAAACCATTCTGCTTCAATTTCACACTTAATATGGCAAATAATCTTGCTACATCTGCCTGCAGTTAAAAGCAGAGCTTCAGGTATGGTGCATTACAGAAACTTTTTCAACATTCTGGTGAGACACAGGAACAGGTTACCCAGGGGGGTTGTGGATGTCCCCTCCCTGGGGGTGTTCAGGGCCAGGCTGGAGGAGGCCTCGAGCAGCCTGGGCTGGTGGGAGGTGTCCCTGTCCGTGGCAGGGGGGTTGGAACTGGATGAGCTTTGAGGTCCCTTCCAACTCAACCCATTCTATGAAAAAGAAAACAAACAAAACCACAAAGAAAGCCACTAACCAAGCAACAATTCTTATCCAGTAAACAAGCTCTCAACTTTAGCCCAAATATTGCTCTATAATGATGTTTAAAACCACACAAATCTGCTCTGCGCTCCTGGTTTGTTGTTGTTCTGCTGTATGAATAAAAGGGGCTGAGGGAGAAGGAATTGCAAACTCACCCTAGGAAGACTTGAGCAGAAGCAGGCTGGATGCAGTGTCTCAAGAGACCAGCACTTGTTGGAAGTTGTCAGATCTGATTAAGGGAGCTATTGGCATCAATCAGAGCTGACAGCAGTGTATCAGAGGTTAGGATAACTAATTAGTGAGCTGATTAACAGCAGAGAGGGAGAGAGGGTAATGTTTTGGATCAAACTCCTTTGAAAGGCTTGGATCATTATTTAAACTCCAAGGCTGAGTGGCTCATTATATATTTTACAATAGGAGAGCTAAATCTGACAAAGCCTGCAAGCTGTTCTTCCTCACTGCAGTTGTTAAAATAAGGTTTGCACGGCCTCCAAACACACTTTATTCCTAGAAGAAAAACAATTCCACAGAGCAAGTGCTCTTCTCAGAGAACTCCTCAGTGCAGCTGCTCTGATCTTAATGTTTACTGTTCTCTGTAGCTTCTCCCTGGATTAATGTAGCTACTCCAGACCTAAAGCTTTTTATGTTCTTTCAGTAAGAAATAAAACACTTCAGTGCTTTCTCAGCAGCAAGGAGAAGGGATTCTGCCCAATTCATCAGCCTGACTGGTTGTACTGGGTTTGATTCCAGTTTATTTTGTCCCTGTCAGAGTGTTGTACTGAGGTTTAAATGCAGTGTTGGAACTTAGAAATAAAGTTTGTGGTCTCTGGGACTTGCAGTTCTCTGCTGAAGGCATAAAACTTTAAACCTTAATGTCTGAACTTAGAGCCTTGGTAGTGTTCAAGGCCAGGTTGGATGAGACCTTGAGCAATCTGGTCTAATGGAAGGTGTTCCCTGGCCATGGCAGGGGGGTTTGGAACTGGATTATCTTTAATGTTCCTTCCAACCCAAACCATTCTATGAATCTATGAATGTTTCTGAGATGCTTATATTTGTCTGTCTGTCTATCCATGTGGCCTTGTATTGGTGTACATTACCCCACAAACGCTCACCCAAAGTGGGCACACTGCTCCCCTGCTTACCTCTGTGTTGTAAGGACTCTCCATTACTGGAGACAAGAGTTCAGTTGTGGCTGTGGGGAGCCCAGCACCAGGTGGCTGTCTCTCTTTTATGAAAACCAAAATATTTGCATTCACTCTTTATTGCTCCCTCCCTCCCTGCCTGCCTCAAATCCTTGTTTTGAATGGCTGCCCTCTGGTTTACTTTCCCTATGCTTTTGCTGCACTCCCTGCTTGAGCTCCAGCTCACAGGAGGGTTTGTGAAGCGCTTGAATAAATCAGGCAGAGGAGGAGTGCAATAAAAAGAGGAATAAACCCAGCATTATGCAAGTGACTTGTTCTGATGAAGTTTTACCTCAGAGAGTGCCCAAGTGGTAAAGTGTCCCACATGGGGGGTGCTACCAGGTAGCTAATATTAAAATTTGTGAGAAGCTCCAAAGCATCACTGATTAGAAAGGAAATATTTCCAAACTGTGCCACAGCAGCAGCTCTCCCTGTGGGGTTGCACAATGTGCTGCCTACCAGGCTGCTCTGGCTGGATGTCTGTAGCTGTGTGCAGTTTTCTGTCTCTGTTCCTGCACAACTAAAGCTCTTACAGTGAATTCGAGGACCACATTTGTGGTCATGAAATGCCTGTGGAGTTGATCAAGCTTTGGGGAGATAATTTGGGGTACTTGCCATAACAATCAAGCTTTATCATGGTGATCATTTGACAGCTGCAATATTTCCCTCATGCAGAGGCCTCTGGATTTGTTTATTATAATCTCGAGGTTATTCTGTCATTTCCTTCTAGAAATATTTCAGAGCAACAGAGCTGATGAGAGCAAGGCTTGAGGAACAGCTGAGGGACCTGGGATTGTTTAGTCTGGAGAAAAGCAGGCTGAGGCTCCTTGAAAGGAGGTTGGAGAGAGGTGTGGGTCTCTTCTCCCTAGTCCCATGGAAGGAGAGGAAATGGCCTGAAATTATGCCAGGGGAGGGCTAGGTTGGAGATGCAGAAAAATTTCCTTGCTGCAAGAGTGGTGAGGGCTTGCCACAGGCTGCCCAGGGAGGTGGTGGAGTCCCCATCCCCGGAGGTGTTCAAGAAACCTGTGGCCATGGCAGCTGGGGCCAAGGTTTAGTGGCCATGGTGGGGTTGGGTTGCTGGTTGGACTGGATGACCTTGGAGAGCTTTGCCATCTGAAACACTTGTGTGATATTAGTGCCCAGTGCAGGCAGGAATATGACTTCAAACTTAGAGATGAAGTCTTTGGAAGTACACTGTGGGTACCACTGTGTGGATTCCCACACTTCTGATCTAGAAAGCTGAAGGTGAGTGAAGTTTTTGGGAGGTGAAGCAGCTGCTCAATCGTCCACCTGGAAGAGATTCTCTCTAAATGTTGTGTTTCCTGCATCCCCTGTTTTGCTCCCTCAGAATTTTGTGCAGCTTTTGCCATCTTTGTTTCTTTTCTGCTCAGGACTTTTAATTCATCAGCTCAGCCTGTCCTCTGGAGCTGTGTTACTGGCTAATTCTAGTGCCTGAAAGATTGGGAGGTTTTGATTTGCGCTTCAGATCTGATGCTAGCAGCGTTGCAGTTCCAGAGGAGCCTTTACTCCTAATCATTTTGTTAGAGTTCTTTTCCTGCACAGCCCCCTGGCAGCAGGTTCTGCTTTCTGAATGGGGCTGATTACAGCAGACAAGTTTTCAATCTTTGGTTCCCACTGTTTGTTGGAAATGCTTCATTTTTCTTCTCAGGAACCTCCATAAAAATCTCTGCTGTAAGAAATCCAACACTGCCTTTCCTTTGCAATCATTTCATCAATGCACTCAGAAGTCTTTTATTTAAGTAATAGCTGAAGTCTCTCTCTTTTTTTCTTTTTCCTTTTTTTTTCTTCATTTGTGTCAGGAATAAAAACTTAGAGAAATCTGTCTGAGGAGCAATTGCCAAAGGCATGTTTGGGCTTGTTGACTTCATCATAATATACAAACTTCAATAAACCAATTGCCAGTCCCAGCATTTAGATTACTGTCAGGTCTGCTAAAGCAAAAGCCTCCAGTGAGAAGATGTTTGAGGTTTGCCATGCATGCCTGCTTGGCTAATGATGCCTCACCTTCCAAAATAAAAGCTTGAACAGATGTTTAAGAGACCATTGTGAGGATCCACTTTTAAGATAATGGAGCAGGGAGAATTTAATTGCCTAACCTGGTGATTCACAGCCAACTGTTCTGCTTTTTTTGTAACCAGAATGAGATGACCAAAAATGGAACAGCAGTCCCTTTATCCTGTCATCCCAGTTCATGTTCCAGTTCTGGGGCCCCCAGCACAAGAAGGCCATGGAGCTGCTGGAGCAGGTCCCGAGGAGGCCACAAGGATGATCAGAGGGCTGGAGAAACTCCAATATGGGGATGGGCTTGGAGAGTTGGGGTTGTTGAACCTGGACGAGAGAAGGCTCTGGGGAGACCTTAGAACAGCCTTCTAGTACCTGAAGTGGGCTACAAGAGAGCTGGGGAGGGACTTTTTACAAGGGCTCAGAGTGATAGGACAAGAGGGAATGGCTTGAAGCTTAAGGAGGGGAGATTTAGATTGGAGATTATGGAGAAATTCTTTAGAGTGAGGGTGGGGAGACACTGGAAGAGGTTGCCCAGGGAGGCTGTGGACGTCCCCTCCCTGGAGGTGTTCAAGGGACCATAAAGATCCCAACCCTCCTGCCATGGGCAGGGGCACCTCCCACCAGCCCAGGTTGCTCAAGACCTCGTCCAGCCTGGCCTTGAGGAGGAATCCACAATCTCTCTGGGCAACCTGTTCCAGTGTCTCGCCACCCTCACTCTGTAAAGAATTTCTTCCTAATCTCCAGTCTCAATCTGCCCTCCTCAAGCTTCAATCCATTCCTCTTGTTTTATCACCATAAGCCCTTGTGAAAAGTCTCTCCCCAGCTCTCCTGGAGCCCTCTTCAGATACTGTGGAGACAGGTTGGACTCAATGATCCTGGAGGTCTCTTCCAACCTTAGTTATACTGTGATACTGGAAGGCTGCTCTAAGGTCTCCCCTGGAGCCTTCTCTGCCAGAAATGCCACTACCTCATTTAAAGCTCATGATGAGATGTATCCTAACACTGCTTTGTTCAGTATTTGAACTGCAAAACAAAATGAATCAGTAGCTTTGTTACCATTTGCTGTTGGTCAACGTTTTCTTTTTAACTGATACTTTTAATTAGCACTTTATGTATTTGAATACATTTTATGGTTTGGGACTGCAGAGCTGATTTGTTTGAGGGTTTGTTTGGGTTTTTTTTTTATGGATGTTTTTTTTCCCCCTTGACTGTAATTTCTGTCTGCAAAAACAAACAGAGAACCCAATCATATTTTCTGGCAAAGACATTCTCTGGAGGTCTCTGGTCTTGCTAAATGAGACAGTATATCAAGCCTAGCTTTTTAATTCAGGTCATTACTTGGAGTAACATTGCTGCTTTAAAAGAAGATGAAAGTAAGAGACCATTAGAATGAATATTTAGTCATCATTCAGAAAGAGCAAATTTAATGATATCATTGGAAATAGATATCCTGATAACAGGAGTGGCATGTGGAAAGAAAACAAACCCCAAAGCCTGCAGTCTGCACAGTGCCAGCTTAGCTTCAGCAAATGAGCTGAGTAGCTTGCACTTGTAGTATTTCACACCTTAGAGCCTTAATGTGCACTGCTAAATACATTTCCTCACTGCTTGCTAATTAAGGCTCTGTGGAAGGACAGCTGCTAATTCTTTATTTTGGTGCTTGACAGGGCTCATTTCTAAGGTGCTAACAGTTGCATCTGTAGTGGTGTTACAATTCAGTTCATGAATTATGGTCAGGCATTTTTTTACACCTGCTATTTTGTTACAAGCATTTGACCAAAAAAAAAATAAATCTGGATTTGCTACCAAAATGCTCCCAGGAATATTTTAGCAGAGGGTAGAAACACCTCCCCCCAACACCATACTAGTGACACAGGCAGGCTTTCGTATGCTGAAGTTTTAAACATGGCAGGACTGGAACGTCTCCTTCTGTGCTATCACCAAGTCTCTTCAGGAGTAATTAGACTCATAGCATAGCCCAGGTTGGAAGTGACCTGCTGCTCCAAACTCCCCACCATGGCTAGGGACACCTCAACTCAGCTGCTCAAGGCCTCATCCAGTCCTCAACATGCTGGTGGTGCTGAAGGCAACTGGGTGCTCTGCTGGGGAGAAATGCTCTTGCTCAAGCTTGGACTAGCAGTTCTCATGAAGGTTTTACAAGTCTCTGCTGGCTCTTTCTGTCCCCATGGGTAAGGAGGTGATTTTCCATAGCTGCTTGATTGTTTTAATGTGGCAAATGAACTCAAGTGATGCAGAATGGCCTGAAGTTAGTAGCTGGTCTTTCCACATGGTTTTCCATGCTGGCTCATACTGCTGATCACCCAGCACATGGAGATGCAGCAGACTGCCTCACATACAGAATAGGTGAGACTTAAGATGGCTTTGACCTTGCATTTACTCTGCTGAATATTAGAGTACTGGGGTTTGTACATTTGAATCCAGATATTTCTTCATGAATGCTTAATATTTCCTTTTCTTGTTGTTAATTTTTGCTCTACTAGATGCTTGTGACTACTCCAGAGAAATGGGATGTAGTGACAAGGAAAAGTGTTGGTGATGTAGCCCTCTCTCAGCTGGTAAAACTCTTGATTCTGGATGAAGTTCATCTGTTGCACGAAGACAGAGGACCTGTGCTTGAAAGTATAGTAGCAAGGACCTTACGTCAGGTAAGAGCTAAAAGAAACCCTGAGAGTAATCTGATTTGGTCAAGAATGGAGAGATTGGAGTGTGAATGGAGAAATGCTTGGACAATGAAAGCACAGAATGGGTTAGGTTGGAAGGGACCTCAGAGATCATCCGCTCCAACCTCCCTGCTTCACCCAGCCTGGCCTTGAACACCCCTGGGGAGGAGGCAGCCACAGCCTCTCTGGGCAGAAAGGTACTGAAGAACTTCTTCCTCAGCTCCAGCCCTTAGCTCCAAACCATTCCCCCTTGTCCTGTCTCTAGACTCCCTTATGAGAAGTCCCTCTGCAGCCTTCCTGGAGGATCCCTTCAGCTACTGGAAGAATCATCTGCCTGTAGCTCCTCTAGGAACACATCACAGTGGATGCCTGCTGTAATCCAGTACAGAAAGTGTAAAGTTCTTGAATGAAAACCCAACCTAAGTAATAATTTCTTAGAAGCAGCTCAACTTTATTTTTTAATGGAGAGTAGAGCTTTGTGGAGCTTAGATTACTTCAAGGGCACTTAAGGTAGTGCCCAACCTCTATTAATATTGACTTTCTTGATCCTGTGTTTGCTTTCTTAGATGCTTTGGAAAACTTTGTTTTCCTAAAGTAAAGCAAAGCATCTCAGGTTTTAGCAGGGACCGTGGTGGCCATTGTCTTCATGTTAGGTTGCAAGTTGCATTCACATTTTAATGTGAAGTTTTGTAAGGTAGGCTTCAGATGGTTGAAATAGATGTCTAGAGCCTTGTTATCTGCCCTGCATCACTCACTGGCATCATGTTTCTGCTTCATTTGGACACAAATCTCCCATGGATCCTTTCCTTTTGTGTCTATCAAGTCTGTGCAGGTAACTTAAGGAATATAAAACCTGAAGCAATTACATCTTGGGTACTGAATGCTGCCCTTAGTGCATTTATTGTAATAGAGCAGTGTCTTGCTTCAACACTCACTTGAAGAATAGCTCTCCAGGGTGCTTTAATCTTCCAGGATTTCAAGGTTTGTTTTACCTACCAAGCTGAAGTTTAATTCATCTGGAACTGAAGCTACCCATTTGCAACCCTTCCTTAAGTGAGACAGTTGTGAGATTAGTTGAAATTAACTATCTCACTGCCTTTCTGAAGACCTTATTTATTCTGAGCTGAGAAGAAAGGCAGTCATGGAGACCACTGTGAATCCTCACTTGAAGAGAGGGAAACAATGCAGTATAAAAGTACACTGAGAGAACCCTCACAGTTAAACAGAAGAGAAAACTGGGCAGAGATGGTTCACAGTTCTTCCTCTGCAAGAGCTCAGCCCTGTTGTGGTGTTTGGATTGTGCTTCCTGAAATATATTCATAGATTCATTCATAGAACGGGTTGGGTTGGAAGGGACTTTAAAGATCATCCAGTTCCAACACCCCCCACCCCCCCCTTCCACTAGACCACATTGCTCAAGGCCTCATTCTGGTAAGACCACACCTGCAATACTGTGTCCAGTATTGGGCTCCTCAATTTAAAAGAGACTGGGACCTGCTGGAGAGTCCAGTGAAGAGCTACAAGGATGACTGGGGGGACTTGAGCATCTCTGCTATGAAGAAAGGCTGAGAGACTTGTGGCTGTGTAGTCTGGGAAAGAGAGGGCTGAGAGGCCATCTGATCAATGTCTATAAATACCTGAAGGGTGGGTGTCAGGATGAAGGTACCAGGTTCTGTTTGGTGGTGCTCAGGGACAGGACAAGGAGCAAGAGCTACAAGCTGGAGCCCAGGAGGTTCCACCTCAACAGACACGGCTTTAGTGTGAGGGTGCTGGAGCAGGCTGCCCAGAGAAGCTGTGGAATCTCCTTCTCTGAAAACTTTCAAGACCCACCTGGATGTGTTCCTGTGTGACCTGCCCTGGGTGACCCTGCTCTGGCAGGGGAGCTGGACTCTGTGATCTCCAGAGATCCCTTCCAACCCTGAGCATTCTGTGATTCTATGAAAACTGTCTGTAGAACTACTTAGAATTATGCAGTAGGAAAAAAAATTCCAGACAAAAGTGTTTTGAATTGCAAGCCTCCCAGACAGCCTGGGAGGAGAGGAACAGGAGATGCTTTGTGCAGCTCTTCCACCTCTTCAACGGGGAGAGGTTTCTGTTTAGAGATGCCACTGCAATGTTAGACTGCAGCATCCGAGCCTGCAAGCAGAGCTCTGTGGAGTCTGCAGTGTGCCTCCAGAGCTGATGAGGAAATTACTGACACTTTGATCTGGTGACTAAGAAAAAAGCTAACAGAAATTTTCTGACTTCAGAAGTATGTCACTGAGTTTAGTGAAAATGCTGTTGCAGATGTTGTAAGTGTAGAAATACCACATCTGATGATGTTTGAATGATGTCTTGGAAAAGGGAGAGAAGAGCTTGGTTGCATTCCTCTGGTTCTGGTCCTTGCTCATAGCTCTGGTTTATGCATTTGAATACAAAGCCATAAATGTCCCTGGAGCAGGAACTAAACCCAGAATGTAGAGCCCAGCCCTGGAGAGTGTCCTCCTGACTTCAGCCATTCTGTAGGAAACAGTAAGCATCTTCAGTCCTTCAGATCATATTTCTCATTGCTGCTTCTTCTTGTGTGTGAGACCTCACCTCCAATCCTGCCTCCAGCTCTGGTGTCCCCAGCATAAGAAGGACACAGAGCTGTTGGAGAGAGTCCAGAGGAGGCCACAAAGATGATCCAAGGGCTGGAGCAGCTCTGCTGTGAGGACAGGCTGAGGGTGCTGAGGGTGTTCAGCCTGGAGAGGAAAAGACTCCAGGGGGACCTTAGAGCTGCTTTCCAATACCTGAGAGGATCCTGCAGGAAGGCTGCAGAGAGACTTTTCCTGAGGGTGTCTGGAGACAGGCCAAGGGGGAATGGCTTGAAGCTGAGGGAGAGGGCAGGGGAGTTGGGCTGGATGATCTCCAGAGGTCACTTCCAACCCCTAGCACACTGTTTCTGTGAATATCCTGCATTGGCAGCTCTGCCCTAACTTCACACTTGAGAGTATTTGACTTCTTGTTGTACTTTCCTGAGTCCCAGCACTTGCTGTGAGCCTTGGCCATGCTCATCTGGACTTGGGGTGTTTTTCTGAAACCTGGAGGGAGGCCTGGGACTGCTGACAGTTTGACTCCCAGCAGTGTGAGCTGCACATTTGTGCATGTTTGCACTTTGCAAATTTCAGAGAATGGGTTTGCAAGAGATTTAAATTGGCTTTGCTAAACATTTGGGGAGGGAAATGGCTTTGAGCTCTGTTATATGTTGTAGGTATAACATCAAACAGCTTCTTTGAATCCAATTTCTAGCTTTGATGTTTCAAGTTTTAGTCTGGAGCATAATGCAGTTGTAAAACTGAAATGCTTAAACTTTTTAATCAAACTTTTCACACTGCTGTAACACCTACTGAGCTTATTAGCTTGAAAGAGGGGGGGAATCACTGGTTTTAAAGGACACTGAGTTATTTTGTCACAATTATTCAGTGATTTAGATGACTTCTTTGCTGCTTACAGGCATTTTTTTCCCCACAGAAGCATGCTGAGGGATACATGATGTTTGATACCTTCTCCCACCCATGGGAATGATGAATTAAAAGGAAATCCATAGTGAATGATTTTTCATGTTCTGGAGAGCTGAAGCCTCCCCTCTTAGGCATACAAACACTGCTCTCAGCACTGCCTTGCTCTTCACATTTAGGTTTTGGTTGCTTTGCAGTTTTGTATCAGGTAACAAAGCTGTTAGGTAAATAACAGGTGGGGCAATACAACAGGACAAGGATGCACTGATGAGAACTTCCTCCTCCAGGCAACAGAGCAGCCAAGGCGCAGAGGTGCTTTGCTGTACCTCATGCTCACCAACAAGGAGGGGTAAGTTGTGGGTGTGAAGGTCAAAGCCTTGGCTGCAGTGACCATGAGATGGTGGAGGAGTTCTCAGCTTTCTCGTCTTGCTTTCCTCATGACTGCCCAGGAGTGTTGTGGACTCTCCTTCTCAGCAAAGACTCCAAACCCACCTGGGCATCATCCTGTGCAGCCTGCTCTGGGTGACCCTGCTCTAGCAGAGGGGCTGGACTGGGTGATTTCCAGAGGTCCCTTCCAACCCCCACCACGCTGGGATGAAGTCCCCAGACAAAGCTCGGTACGGCTGCTGCAGGATCCACTTGTTGCTGTCAGAATGTTTCCTGAGAAGAGTGTTTGGGTTTGCAGCTGTGGCCTGTTTTAGAAGGAGCTAAATTAAAAGAAATTCAGATTGAATGAGACCATCAAGCTAGATGGATCTGTGTGGCTGAGGCACTCATCAGGGGTATTAATTCTGCCAATCACCTGCTATTCTTGTTACTGGTGATGTTTTATTTACTGCATATGAGGGATAACATTAGGAGAGAGGCTTAGAAAGCAATTAGAGGCATCTCTTTTTAATTGCTGTTTTTCAATTATGCATTCTCTTTAAAATCTGTCAGTTCATCAGCCTGTGAGGAATCTAATCCATGTTTGCTTGCTACTCTGGGGTGTTATTTTTAAACAATATGTTCTGCAGCCATATGTCTGATGCCTTGTGGGGCTGGACTCCTCTCCCTCCTATCAGGTGATGGGAAGAGAGGAAATGGCCTGAAATTGTGCCAGGGGACCTCTGGAAATTACTGGGTCCAACCCCGCTGCCAGGGCAGGATCACCCAGGGCAGGTCACACAGGAACACAGCCAGGTGGGTTTGGAGTGTGTCCAGAGCAGGAGACTCCACAACCTCTCAGGGCAGCCTGCTGCAGAGCTCCAGCACCCTCATAGAGACAAAGCTTTCCCTTCTGTTTCTGTGGCATCTCTTCTGCTCCAGCTTGCCCCCAGTGCCTCTTGTTCTGTCCATGGAGTGGAGCCTGGTTCCATCCTCCCCACACTGCCCTGCATATCTTTGTCAGCAGGAATGAGGGCAGCCCTCAGGCTCCTCTGCTCCCAGTTCCAAACCCCAGCTCCCTCAGCCTGTCCTCACAGGGAGATGTTCCTCTGCCTGCAGCAGCTTTATGGCTCTGAGCTGGACTTTCTCAAGTAGTTCCCTGAGGTCCTTCCTGAACTGAGGGGCCCAGAACCAGACACAATATTCCAGATGTGACCTCACCAGGGCAGAGTAGAGGGGAAGGAGAACCTCTCTCAACCTACTCACCACACACCACCTAAGCCACTCCAGAATGCCCTTGGCCTTCTTGGCTCAAGGGCATCCTGTTGTCCACCAGGACCCCCAGTTCCCTTTCCCCTAAACTACTCTCCAACAGGTCAATCTCCATTTTGCTTTTGCATGATAGATCCCTGGAGTCTCAAAGGTGACAGCCATTGCCATACACTTGATGTTCCTTCATAACACAGTAAAGCAGTTAAGCTGATTTGCTGCAGAGTCCATTTTTCTTCTGGGGTTCTTAGTTTGGGTACACAAGAGCAAGCACAGCATGCAGAAGCATTCTGTCATTGAAGGACTGGCATGGCACTGTGCAGGGCATTGTGCTCTCTTCACAGGTAGGTTCAGGCTGTCATTTCTTAAGGGACAAGATTGCAAGCTTAATATTTAGCTGAGGGAAAAGAATATGGCTTCTAATAGTGCTTTCTGCATGGGGACTTTGGGGCTTTTTCAGTACCTCTAGATTTTTAAATATGCTCTAAATGCAGGGCTGAGATCAGAGGATTTTCAAGGTTCATTGGAAGCAAGCAAAACTCATTTATAAAATTACTTAACTAGATGGTTGCCTGGTAACAAAAGCACTCTGTGCAGCGTTGGAGTTGCAGATAACGTCCTGTGTAGGATCTTCACTACACTGTTGGTAATTGCATTTTGCCTGGCTACCTCTGGCTTGCTCATTTTCCTGGGCTTTGCCATTTCTCCCTCCTAAGATGAGGAAATTATCACCTGATTGACAGCTTTGTAATTCTTTCCTTAGTCAACAAGTTTCACAGGTTCATTCATAGAAGGTTTGGGTTGGAAGTGACCTTTAGAGGTCAACCAGTTCCAACCCCCAGCCATGGGCAGGGACACCTCCCACCAGCACAGGTTGCTCAAAGTCTTATCCAGCCTGACCTTGAACACCTCCAGGAAGGGGACATCCACAGCCTCCCTGGGCAACCTCTTCCAGTGTCTCACCACCCTCTCTGGACAGAATTTCTTCCTCATCTCCAATCTAAATCTGTCCTCCTTAAGCTTCAATTCATTCCCTCTTTTTGTATCACTTCCTGAAAGGTCCTCTTCTGGCTTTCTTGTAGCCCCCTTCAGGTACTGGAAGGCTGCTTTAAGGTCTCCCCGGAGCCTTCTCTTCTCCAGGCTGAGCAGCCCCAACTCTCTCAGCCTGTCCCCATCGAATAACTGATGTGAATCCCCACATGCATCACTGCATCCTCCCCACTGCTGAGCAGGAAAATCAGGAGCCCAGATTAAGAATTCCTCTTTTTCCACATCTGTACTTAAAAAGATGAGAAACCTTCTGCCTGATTTTCTGTGTATCTTTGTGCCCAGGGATGTGGGTGAGGCCCCATCCCTGGAGACATTGAAGGTCAGACTTGGTGTGGCCCTGGGCAACCTGATCTGTGTGGAGGTGTCACTGATCACTGCAGGGGAGCAGGACAAGATGACCTTAGAGAGTCCCTTCCAGCCTGATGCAGTTTGTGAATCTGTGGCCATGGCACTTTGGGCCATGGTTTAATGGCCATGGTGGTGTTAGGCTGAAGGTTGGACTCGATGGTCTTAAAGGTCATTTCTAAGCAAAATGCTTCTATGATCTTGCCTTCAGTGCACATTTGAAGGGCATACAGGCTGTAGAGGTTGTCTTGAGTGACCCTGGGTTATCTGAGTAGGAGAAGTAGGAGATTCATTCCTAACCAGGGGATATAATTCTTCAAAGATTAGGATATGTAAACTTGTCTGCTTCACTTAATTTTGTGCTGGAGTTGAACAATCAGGGCTATGCTTTCCAGCCTGATTGTAATTCATTCTGTGAATGTGATATTTTAATACATGGAAATGGGAAGACTGCCAAGATCACAAAGTTCAGGGAGAACTTTAGAAGGCAGAAAAAAGAGTGGCTGTGTGCATGTTCTGTGTGCTCCCCAGTGGCAGCTGCAGTGTCAGGAGATGATGTGCACATCTTAAAACATACTGGGAAGAAAATGATCCTGCTGTGATCAATTTATGACCCAGAAAGGCACCTCCCATACCTGATCACAGGATCACAGCATCCTAGAGTGGCCCAGGTTGGAAGGGGTCTCAGGGATCATCTACCCCAAGCTCCCCAGCATGCCCAGGGATACCTTTCAACTAGACTCAGCTGTGCAAAGCTTCATCCAGCCCGGCCTTGAACACCCCCAGAGAGGAGCCTCCATGGGCAACCTGTTTTAGAGTCTCACCACCTTCATGCTGAAGAACTTCTTCCTCAGCTCCAGTCTAACCCTGCTCTCCCTCCGCTTCAACCATTCCCCCTTGGCCTGTCCCTAGTCTCCCTCAGGAAGTCTTTCTGCAGCCTTCCTGCAGGATCCCTTCAGGTACTGGCAGGCAGCTCTGAGGTCCCCCTGGAGTCTTCTCTTCTCCAGACAGCACACCCCCAGCTCCCTCAGCCTGTGCTCACAGCAGAGCTGTTCCAGCCCTTGGATCATCTTTGTGGCCTCCTCTGGACTCACTCCAGCAGCTCTGTGTCCTTCTTATGCCGGGGACTGGAGGCAGGATTGGAGGTGAGGTCTCAGCAGAGCAGAGTAAAGGTGAAGATCCTTTTCCCACACCTGATGCTTTATCATTTTCAGTGCAAACTCAGATGATGCTGGAGTGTGGAAATCCTCCTGGATAGCTCTCTCCTGTTTATTTTATCTGCATCCATGGAATTTCATGGTGTGCTAATTGTGTTCTGCAAGCGTGGATGGTGAACATGCTGTCAATTCTCCACATGCCATCATGAGTGAGTCTGAATTAGATAGACTAATTAGATATGTCAATTAAACATAATTATGGCAATTTTAGTTCTGCCAGTGTAACATCAAATCAATAAAATATAGTAAAGCCTTCTAAGGATGTGATGTGCAAATACTGTGACAGTTTGGTTTTCCAAAGAAAGCCTTCGATGTTTCACATGGTGCTTATATTTTTACTGAGATACTTAAACCCATCTGAAGATGCAAGTGTTTGAGATGGTTTGGCAGGAGTGAGTGAAGGAAACACTTTTAGCTGCCTACCACCAGCCAGGGATGGAGAATGGAAACAGGAACCTTTGTCATCCAAAATGTCTGAAGAAGTTTGGGCTCCTCAGCCTGGAGAAGAGAAGGCTCCAGGGAGACCCTTAGAGCCTTCCAGTACCTGAAGGGGACTACAGGAGAGCTGGGGTGGGACTTTTAATAAGGACTTGTAGTGACAGGATGAGGGGCAAGCAATGACTTTGAACTAGAAGAGGGGGGATTGAGACTGGAGATGAGGAAGAAATTCTTTCCCTTGTGGGTAGGACACTGGAACAGGTTGCCTGTAAGGTTGCGTGAAGCATCTTATAAAGATATACTCTTCTCCAGGCAGACCTCTCTCAGCCTGTCCCCAGCCCTCTGATCATCTTCATGGCCTCCTCTTGACCCACTCCAGCAGATCCATGTCCTTGTCCTGGAGGCTGCAGAACTGGACACACTTAATCCTTTTTAATCATCCTTTTAAATTCATGTTTTAATTAGGTGCCCCTTCCTTTCCCTTTAACTCAAGCACCTCAGTGATTCAACATCTGGTTTTCATGTAAACTCTGTACTGTATCAGATAGGACTTGGCCAGGTAGGAGCTTCCAGCCCTGCTCATTGTGCCATGTTCATACAGAGCTGGATAACCTTGCAAATGGCTTCAATTACAGCATCTAAAAAGCCTTTTGATGAACTTGGCTTCTAAGTAATTGTGCTAGGAAGAAAGTTGTGAACCAGCCTACACAGCTCTTCCTATTCCAGGGGAAATGGGAAAGTTCTTGGGTAGTTTTCTCTTTCAGATCTTTTGGCTTGTCTCATTCTTGGAAAACTACCTGAAAGTTCATAGAATATTGAGCAGAGTATTTCCTTGGTGAACTCATTCATCATGAAGGTATTTTCCAGCCTGAATGATTCTGTGAACTCTGTCCCTTACCGAATGGGGAGGTGTGTGTGACCTGCCCTAAGGGGTCCCGCTTGGCAGCGGGGTTGGACTCAATCTCTGGAGGTCCCTTCCAACCCCTTAGCATTTTGTGATCCTGTGATGCAAATGTGGGGGATTTAATGAAACAAAGAGAAGAAAAAGAGATCTTACAGGGAACTAGAACAGGCTGTGTAAAAGACCTGGGAGAAGGTTGAGCCAAGGCTGAGGAATGACACAAAGTACATTCTTCTTTTCATAATTGTGGTGTGATTTGGACTAAGGAAGGCATGATACCATGTCATCTGTCCCACTTTTGCCTGTGAATTGGACTGTCCCTTGTCCACAGAGCCACTTTCCCTGCCATTGTTCTCTATGGCAGTTAAGGACTGCTCACCTTTGGGAGGGCAAAAGCAGGATGAAAGGGGAAGATGAATAAGGCAGATTTGCTTTTTTCAGTGCAGGATAATCACTGACATCTATTGTTCTCCTTTTGTGGAAGCTATTAACTGCTTCTTGCACAGTACTGCTTTGAAGGGGTGCTTTAGAGCTCTGGGCTTGATTCGATGGCTTGTGACACTTGGGTCATTTATCTGGTGGTGCCTTGTGACACTTGGCTCATTTACAAGTTGCCTGTTTGTTGTTGTTGTTGTTTTTTCACTAGGTTGAGTCCACACAAAGCATGATTAGGATTTTGGGCCTTTCAGCTACCTTACCCAATTATCTTGATGTAGCCACATTTCTGCATGTCAACCCCTACATTGGACTCTTCTACTTCGATGGCCGCTTCCGACCCGTCCCGCTGGGCCAAACCTTCATAGGAATTAAGACAACCAATAAGGTAAAGAATCATGAAGCAAGGGGTGCTGCTTGCTCTGATCATGCTTCATGTATGCATGAGCAGGGGCTGCTGGTTTGTTATGCTGCAGGTGTTTCATGGAGCCTGTGTTCTGCTGGGTGAAGATACACAGGTGAGAGGTGCTTCAGGACTCGTGTGGTCCTCAGTTGGCAGTAGCTGTAAATGAGCTTTGTTGCAGTTGCCTGCAATGGTTTCTCCCTTTACATTTCCTCCATTGTGCTTGATGAAATCATTGCCCTCAGCAGCAGTCACTCACTGCAGGAGCTGATTATGCTGCCTTTCTCATTCCAGTTTTCCACTGGGCTAGAAAGAGTGGTGCTTGTTGTTTGCCTGTGAGGGTGCAGGAAGCATCTTATTAAAAAAAACCCTCAAATATACATAGATTCCTAGAATGGTTTGGGTTGGAAAGGACTGGATGAGCTTTGGAGGTCCTTTCCAGCCCGAACCATTCTATGATTTCAGATTTGCTGGCCTGTCTCTCAAGCTCTGATGGTTACAGCACTAAGGTGCTGAGTAACAGTCTTCTGCTGTCCTGAGAAAAAGAAAATGGACTTTTTTCCCTAATTTATGGGCTTGATCCTAGAATCCTAGAATGGTTTGGACTGGAAAGGAACTTAAAGATCATCCAATTCCAACCCCCCTGCCATGGGGCAGAGACTCCTCCCCATCAGCCCAGGTTGCTCAAGGCCTCATCCAACCTGGCCTTGAATATCTCCAGGGAGGGGACACCCACAACCTCCCTGGGCAACCTGTTCCCGTGTCTCCCTGTCAAGAATTTCCTTCTAATTTCTCATTTATGAAGTCTGGTTCTATGGAGATATTAACATGCCATGCATCAATGCCAGCTGGAAATAAATTATTGATTAAAACCTTATCATGCTAAGCCATTAACCATCATAAGTGCACGTTTGATAGAAACACATGAAAGCAGTCCTTAAATAAACTGCTTTATTCTCTGTGCTCTGGGGAACATGAAGGCCATGGTTGGGTATAATGTTCCTTCTAACAGTCCTAAGTGCAGTGCCACTTGACATGCAAATTGCAATCCTTTAAATACAGGAATGAATGCAAACACTTTGCCAGAAGATTTCCTGTGCATCTCTCTGGCTGTTTATTAAAGTTGATACAGCTGAACTTGTAGGAAAATCTTAACTCTGCTGTGGTTTAACAGAAATCAAAACACCCTCAATCTAAAGTTATAGTCATAGCTTAATCAATAAGAGCTTTTTTTGTGGCAAAAATGGATGTTGCCTCTCTTACTGTGTTCTTTAAGTAGCTCATTCCATCTGCAGTGCAGGAAAGGAAACTTATTTTACAACTGTGGGGAGCCATTTCAACTCCACACACACAAGAATAGTTTACCATATGGTGCTTACCAGGATTTGCATATTTTAACCTTCATTAATTGTTTCAAGTACCTTCACTGGTATTTTGCTGTTGCTTTTTCTTGAATCTTTTCCTGATTGTTTGGCTTGGATTTTTCATTTGTTTCCACTCTGTGGTAAGAAACAAGGAAATGCTCCATTTCAAGGTGTTCAAGGCCAGGTTGGATGAGGCCTTGAGCCACCTGGGCTAGCGGGAGGTGTCCCTGCCCATGGCAGGGGGTTTGAACTGGATGATCTTGAAGGTCCCTTCCAGCCTGTGCCATTCTCTGATACTGATTTTCCTGTTCTCTTTGTGAATTTAAGAGCATCCAAAGGATATTGTTAGGAATGGGGATCAATGTATTGTAAATTTCATTGCATCATCACATTTTGCTTTCTTGGATCACAGTAGGTTGCCTGATCTGTAGTAGAAAATCCATAAGGAGTAGAAATGCCCTTAATAGGAAGTCTGTTTGCTTTTCAGGTGCAGCAGCTGAATCACATGGATGAAGTTTGCTATGAAAATGTGCTGAAGCAAATAATGGCTGGACACCAGGTATTTGTTTTCTGCTTGGGTTTGCATTCAGGACACATACAAAGCAATTAGTTTTGATCATCATAATGATGTAGTAAGGATTTTTTTTTTATTAGAATGAATTATGCTTTCTGTGGGGATCTGGCACTTCAGAGGTCATCTCTAATCTTGAAAACACTTTCTGGAAACAGCATGCCAAAAAGCCTGAACAGGCTAAAGAATGTGAGCTTCTAGCTAAGGGGGAAAGTCCTGCTACTTTATCCCTCTCCTAGGGTAATTAGTGTGTATTTGTATATCTTATTTTAAATGACAAGGTAAAGTAGGTCACTGCTTTAGAGACATTACATTTGTTGGTTAAAACAAGGAAAAAAAGGCAGCCCTCAGTTATTGTTCTTAGCCTTTCCCATACCTTTCAAATTCTAGTGTCCTCTGTTAGAGACGAAGGGCAAGGATTAACACAAGTGTTCAAGACCTGGTGCACAAGAGCTCAGCATCTGTCCCTTGAAATACCCTGGGGTTTGTGCTCTGTTTTCTTCTGAAAAGAAGTAATTCTGTGTTTTGCTTTACAATAAAGGTTTCTGCAGTGAATTTTCACGTCTGATATTCCCCTCCTCTATGATAGAGCCCTTAAGTCTGAAGAGTTTATGATGGTTATGGTGCTCCTGAACCACAGAACAGCAGAGCTTGGAAGGGACCTCTGGAGATCATCCAGTCCAACCCCCCTGCCAGAGCAGGATCGCCCAGGGCAGGTGACACAGGAACACAGCCAGGCAGATTTGGAAAGTCTGCAGAGGAGACTCCACAGCCTCTCTGGGCAGCCTGCTCCAGGGCTCCAGCACCCTCACAGTGACAAAGATTCTCTTTATGTTCCTGTGGCACCTCCTCTGCTCCGGCTTGCCCCCAGTGTCCCTTGTCCTGTCCTTGGACATCCCTGAGCAGAGCTTGGCTCCATCCTCCCAACACTGCCCTGCACATCTTTATCAACATGAATGAGGGCAGCCCTCAGGCTCAGATTCTTTAACCTGAGTCTTTGGAATGTCTCAGTAAATTAAACTCAACACTACTCATCTGCTGTTCTGTTAACTGAGTCTCAAAGAATTTACCACACCAGAACCAAATCATTCACTCTGTGGAAGTCCTGCTGATGTGTTCCTGTCATGGGACAGGGTCCAGCATGAAGCTTGACTGAGGTTACCTGTTCCTGTCTCTTCCTGCTGTCCCTGTGTCTTCATTTTTCAAGACCAAGGCTGGTAGGAGGCAGTTGCATTCTCCAGGCTTTTGTTTTGACAGATGGAGACAAGTATTTTTTATGTTGATTTTTCAACAGCCATCCCCTGCAAGACTTCAAGCTCTTCCTGGCTACTGGGAAATTAAGAGTTGGTGATTCAGCCTTTAATTTCAATCCATCTGCTCAAACTAATGAGAGATCTCATTTGTAGGCTTCACTTTGAATTACCAAATGCAAGTGAAACTAGAACATTTGTCTTCTAGCACAGTTCTCCTCTTGTTTAACTTGAGGAAAGGTACAGTGCTGGCTTGCCCTGCTGAGTCTCCCAGGTTTATCTTATTGAAACTTCATGTCATGACAAAAGAAGTAAGGTCAGAAAATGTCCCAAAGGTTTCCAGGTGTGTTTTAGGTCAGGGTGCTCTTTCTGCAGGGTTGCTAACAATGTGGATCTTCATTAGGAGCTTTTCTGCCAGATCCTGCAACAGAATTTTTTAATACTTTCAATCTGGAGGTTTTGATGTCACAAATCAGACAGAAACAGATTACACCTGGGTTTCTCTAGTCAGAACTGGCTCTGTGCTGTATATTGCACATAAAGCATTCACTTTGTCTGTGATTGTTCTCTGTTTGCAGTAATTGCCTTGAACTTTGCAGTGCTGAGAAGTGTCATCTTGATTTCCTTACTCTCTTAAACCCAGAAAGGAGCACTGAGCAGTTCTGTTAACTCTATTATATTAAATTGTCAGAAGAGAATTTGACAGATATTAATTTCATCTGTAAAAATGATAGATTAAATTTCTTTATTATCACTTTTCCAGCTGTTATTTAGTTGCAGGAGCTGTGTGAAGATAAAAGTTTAATAAGCTTAGTTACTGCAAGTGTTGACAATGCCTTTGTGGCTGAGCCATAAGATAAGATTTAATAAAACAGTATTTTCTTCAGACCTCTCTCAGCAACTGAGTACCTTGGTAATGAAACCTGTCCTGGTATTTTTCCTGTGTGAAAGGATGTTTATAGCACACTTTGGCCAAAGCCAAAGCAAATCCTGGGCAGCACAAAGTGCTTAGGGGGACAATGCAGTCTTTCCCATAGTGTACCTTCTCCAGCAGCATCTGGTTAACAGATTCAGAACTCTTATTGCACTGCAACTGAGTGGTGTTTAAACACTTTGCCCTTTCTACACCTCTCAGGGAATCTTGGTATCAGTTTAAATTGTTTCAGGTACAGATCTAAAAGAATCACAGAATCAGCAAGGTTGGAAAAGACCTCTAATATCAAGTCCAACCTTCTACCCAACACCTGCATGACCACTAACCCATGTCCCAAAGTGCCACATCTACTCATTTTTTGAACACCTCTAGAGATGGTGACTCCACCACTTCCCTGGGCAGCCTGTGTCAATGCCTCAGTAAAAGATATTAACCTCTCATTGCTGTCTCTTGCTTCAGATCCCATATATGATGGTAATAAGCATCATCAGGTGACAGTGGGGTTGGTTGGGTGACACCCAGCTGTATTTCCAAAGAACTCAGCTCTTAGTTGATATTTTCAGGGAGATGCCCACAGTGTTTCTAAGGTGCCCTATGGTTTAACACCCAGAATCACAGAATGCTTTGCATTAGAAGGGACCTTAGAGATCATCTAGTTCCAACCCCCCTACCATGTTCAGGGACACCTCCCACTAGCCCAGGTTGCTCAAGGCCTCATCCAACCTGGCCTTGAGCACCTCCAGGGAGTGGGCACATCCCTTATCTTAAAGTTTCTCTCCCCATGTGTGTTTTGCATTAGTTGGTGCTTGATTTCATTCTTCTCTTCACTGGCCAGTGGTTTGTGTCTGCAATATCCTCCTGAGGTTCTCTGCAGGCAGTTTTGTCTCACACAGCCAAGTTGTACCATCAGGAAACTCAGCACCTCGCTATTTGTTTTCCAGATCACTTAGGATGTCTCAAGGAACACAACTGTTTACATCAGTGGTTATCTCCTTGCTTTGTGAGGACTGTTACTTACTGCCAGCCGCTGTCCCCTCTTTTAAAGGCTAAAGAATTGCAAAAGGACCAACTTTCAGTTCCCCTAAAGCCACAGGAGTTTCCATCAGTGTGTCATCCACTAACTGCTTCTTTTCCATTCCCCTGGGGAATATTTTGTGATTGTTTTCATGATTTGGTTAGGACTTTTGTTGTTTCTCAGCAGCCCTCTTCCTTCCTTTCTCTCTGCAGGTGATGGTGTTTGTTCATGCTAGAAACGCCACAGTGAAAACTGCTATGAGTCTTCGAGAAAAAGCGAAAAACAATGGTCACATCTGTCACTTCTTGTCACCCCAAGGATCAGATTATGGACAAGCTGAAAAGCAGGTAAATGAAGCATTTCCAGTGGCAGTCTGTACAATCCTAGAGTTGATGTGTTTATGAGACAGCCCGAGATGTGAGTAGATGTCTTCCTGGCAGCCTACTGGCAGAAGTCTGCTGCTGGCAGGCCTTCTTTTTCACAGATTGCATTGGTTTGGAAGGGACCCTCAAAGGTCATCTTGGACCAGTACAGAAAGGGTAGCTACCAAGAAGATGGAGACTCTCTTTTTGTAAGGAGTCACATGAAGAAGACGAGGGGTGATGGGGACAAGTTACTGCTGGGGTGATTCCCATTGGGCACCAGAAGGAAATGTTTCCCTGTGAGAACCATCAAATGTTGGACTTCTCTCCCAAGGGAAGTGATGGATTCCCCTCCACTGGGCCGTTTGAAGCCTCAGCTTGCCAGGGTGCTGGGCTAGCTCGTTTCAACTCCACTGTCACCTGGAAAAGTTGGACCAGATGATCCTTAGCATCCTTTCCAGCCTGGTATTCTGGGATTCTGATTTGCTGTTCAAAGAGACTACTCCGTAGGTAGACTTTCAGTCTGACCTGGCACAGCAGTTCTTGTGCCTCATTATAAATCAGGTACATCTTAAGCAGTAAATTGAAGAGTAACCTGATCAAACACCTGACTGGTAAGAGCCTTGCAGGGTTCTTTTTAAAATCCATTCTCAAAACACAGCCTGGGTTCTTTGTTCCCAGATATCTCAAAGCTCAACCTGTAGGTGAGCCTCATGGCACTGTGGAACTGATCTGTCCTTGCATTCACTCTTCCTTCAGAGTGCTTGTGCTTTCCAAACTGCACCTTTAATCACCGTGACCGTGCTACCTTTTGGGTCACCAGTACAAATGGGAAATATCCACGGATCGGATTGGATCTCTGGAGAACATCATTAGGCACTCTGCCAGGTTGAAGTTTATAGATACACTTGATTTCTTTGCCCATTGTTGCCTAATTTTAATCTCCTT
The DNA here is from genome assembly GCF_014839835.1 of Dryobates pubescens. Taxonomy (NCBI): domain Eukaryota; kingdom Metazoa; phylum Chordata; class Aves; order Piciformes; family Picidae; genus Dryobates; species Dryobates pubescens. The sequence goes on from NC_071639.1 coordinate 13,568,065, forward strand.
AATAAGTGCAATTCATCTTGCATAGTACTTCAATTCCCAGTGCCCTTACACATAAGTGACATTTCTGACAGAAGTCTAACTGCATTAGACCAATGCTGGGTGATGCAGAGTGATTAATTGAAGCTTCATAATGCAACACCATGTTTGTCTGACGAGGGCTATCTCCTATGAAGGGATATTTGCTGGCACAGGTCCCAAAATTATCAGACTGAAGCCCATTTGAGTTTTGCCATCTCCTCTGACATGGAATTTAGCAATGCCTGGCAGAGAACAATCTTGATAATGTAAACCAGTCAGTGTTTTGTATTCTCTGTACAGTGTTTGCTGTGATGGATGAAGAAGTTGTTTAGAAACATCAGAAATCCAGTCTGTGACTTAGAGAATCAGCATAGAGGGGCTCAAGTTGGAAGAGACCTCAGAGTTCATCTACTCCCAACCTCCCTGCCATGGGCAGGGACACCAGCCAGGGTTGCTCAGGGCCTCATCCAGCCTGGCCTTGAACACCCTCAGGGAGAAGGCAGCCACAACCTCCCTGGGCAGCCTATTCCAGAGTCTCACCATCCTCATGCTGAAGAAGTTCTTCCCAAGATCCAGTCTAACCCTCCTCTCCCTCAGCTTCAAATCATTCCCCCTTGTGCTGTCTCTAGACACCCTTATGAAAAGTCCCTCTGCAGCCTTCTTTCAGGATCCCTTCAGCTACTGGAAGGCAGCTCTAAGGTCCCCCTCAGAGTTCTTCTCCCAGCTGAACAACCCTAGTTCCCTCAGCCTGTCCTCCCAGCAGAGGTGCCCCAGAAGATAAGCAAAGCCCAAACAAATAGGAAAACAGGAATAAATAAAGACTAAAATAAAATCACATGAATACAATAAAATACTGGGTAAAATTAAAGCAAAATAAAAATACAATAAAAGAAAGAAAGAAAGAAAGAATAGTAGAAATACAGGACTGAGGAAAGGCCAAATAAACCACCTCCCAGTCTAGACACAGCAAGTGGATGTGAAAGCTGCTTGAGCACACAGGAGGAAATGAAAACCAAGAGCAGTTCAAAGCATTGTGTTCTTTGCTGGCCTGTAAATTGTGAAAGCAGTTTTACTAATCCTCTTCATTACCTGTCAATTCTATTTTACTTTTATTTTTATTTGGTAATGAACAGGAATGATATTTATTTTGTTTTTAGGGAACATTCATCAAATATTTGCTGTGTAATCATTAGTTTGACATTTAATTATTCCAGAGCAAATGCTCATTTTATTTTTTTGTTTTCCTAGTGACACATCTAATATTTGAGCTGCCCTTAAAAACCCTCTCACAATGAAATGAGGCCATATATTCAAATACATTAGGGCTATATTAGATGTCAAACATCTATTGAAGTTCCCTCTTTGGTTTATAATTGCTATAGTTTTTCAATTTGTTTTTTAATTATTGTTTTTGTTTCTGCAAAAGCTTTGCTAATTATCTCTGGGAGCAGGGATTGAAGCTCTTGAAATTCCTCCCCTGGGATCTTGTCTTACAGGAGTCCTGCTTCAAAAGGTCAGAGACCAACCTAATGAGACGATGTGGTCCTAGCAATTGATAGGTTAGAGGAGGCTGTGCTCTGTACAGAGGGATCCTACTGTTTTAATGAGCTGTGGAATTTAGGAGTTATTTAAATGGCCATTTTGGTTTATTGGCAGAGAAATATGTTGTGCACAACAGAAAAAGTTGCTTTCAGGTTTTTTAGCAGAACTCCTGTAGGTTAGAGTTAACCTCAGCCTTCAATGAAATCAGAAGCTGACAGAAACAGTGCTTTTTTTTTTTTAGGCTATTTTTGCTTTTACTTCTCCTGACCTTTAAAAGGGGAAAGTATTTGAAGCTTGATGCATATTTCTGCTATTACAATAGCTTCTTTTCTAAGTATCACTCTAGAAATTGTAGCTGCCAGCTTCAGAAGTGTAGCTCTGTGTTGTGTTTGTAGCTGTGTGCACTGCTGCACATCGTGTGCTGGCATGGGCTGGCTTTCCATTAGGAATCAGAATGTAAGAGAGAGATGGCGTAGGCTGAATGCTGTTATCGAGTGTCTGTCACTTGCTGATCCTAGGATTTAGATTGCATGTTAGGAACAAATTCTTTACCGTGAGGGTGGTGGAACTGGAACACGTTGCCCAGGGAGGTAGTTGAGGCCCTGTCCCTGGAGATACACAAGGTCAGACTGAACAAGTCTCTGAGCAACCTGATCTAGTGAAGGATGTCCCTGCTGACTGCAGTGGGGTTGGACTGGATGAACTTTGGAGGTCCCTTCCAACCCAAACCATTCTATGATTTCAGATTCCCTGGCCTGTCTCTCAAGCTCTGATGGTTACAGCACTGAGGTGATAAGTAACAGTCTGCTGCTGTCCTGAGAAAAAGAAAACGGACTGTTTTCCTTTTATTTATGGGCTTCACCCTAGAACCATAGAAGTATTTGAATCACAGAATGCTTCTATAGAATCATCCTTGAATCATAGAATGGTTTGGGTTGGAAGGGACCTTGAAGATCACTCAGCTCCAACCCCCTGCCATGGGCAGGGACACCTCCCACCAGCCCCAGCTGCTCAAGACGTCATCCAGCCTGGCCTTGAACACCTCCAGGGAGGAGGCATCCACAGCCTTCCTGGGCAACCTGTTCCAGTGTCTCCCCACCCTCACTCTGAAGAATTTCTTCCTAATCTCCAGTCTCAGTCTCCCCTCTTCCAGCTCAAATCCATGGCCCCTTGTCCTAATCATGTTTTCAAAGACTGAGGCTGTGAGGCAGTTTCCCATATGGCAGTGCTGTTTTCTATCAAATCAGGTGTTTATGCACATTATTTTTCAATCATGCCAGGTCAAAACCTCCAATTTAAAAAAAAATCCACAGTCTGAATATTTCCTCCCCATTTATTGGGTTTAGAAATTCACAGGAATCCTTAGGGAGCACAGGAAACATGTTCAGAAGGAAGGATATCAAAAAGCACATCAATTTATTCTACAGGGCAACTGAACTGCAGGTTTTGTCCTGAATTTTACTGCAGGAAAGGCACCTACAAAGGGTGTCCTGTGGTGGCCTGCATTGCCCAACCACTTTAAAATCTCCCACAGGATCTTCTTCCTTTACAACCTCGAAGACACAACTTTGAATTTGTGGTTCTATACTTCAAGCTCGGGTACAGAGGACACTTTAAAGAGCTGTATTTACCTTAAGGTCTGAAGTGATTGAATGTAAATCTTGCACTGCCTTGCAGCAGGCTGCAGGAGACTTCATTTAAGGCAAGAAACTTAATCATATTATAAAGATGACAAGAGTTCCAAGTGATCTTACTAAGCACATTCAGTATTTAATAGGAAACTTTGTCAGCAATGAAAAGGGGATGCTATAAGCAATGTATTATCCTGCAGTTTATCAGAGCATTTCCATGGAGGATTAGTAAGGGAAGGCATTAAATCTTACATTTACAGTGATGAAATCCATTACCAATTTTCCACTACCAATTTTAACCTGAATAACTCTGAAATTGATTAAAAGTTATGTACAAAAGCATAAAGTGCCTCTTTGTAGCTCCTGCAACAAAACTGTCAGCACTCCTGTCAGCTGTATTTGCAACCTCAGAGATCATTCTAGAAGAAAACCTAAACCATCCTAGAAAGAAAACTACAGAAAGGTTTGCTGACCCATTTTTCTCCTAGGAGTCCTCTTACTGACACAGTGCAGCTTCTGGCAGGAGAACAAACATTCATGAGGCAGCTCTGCAGTGATAAACAGGACAAAACTAAGCACTGTTGCATATCAAGGTGATGCTCAGGATAGGTGAAACAGGATAAAGGATCAATACATCTGAAGAATACAGGATTCTTTCCAGTGAGGCTGGGGAGACACTGCAATGGGCTGCCCAGGGAGGTTGTGGATGCCCCCTCCCTGGAGATGTTCAAGGCCAGGCTGGAGGAGGCCATGAGCACCCGGGGCTGGTGGGAGCTGTCCAAGACAAGGGGGGTTGCAAATTGAAGCAAATCCAGCTAGCTGAGAGTAGTTCTGATTTCCTTTTCAGCTTTCTAGTTTTCTATGCTGGGTATTGAGAGCCACCCTGTGGCCTTACTTTTTAATGCAGATGTGTGGTGTTGATTTTATGGTAGGTGAAAGGCCCTTGTTCAGTGTTTCCCTTCAGAGCATTTTGAAGGTTGAGAATGGAAAGTAAACACACAAATGCACTCTGCTTCCAGACACCTAGCCTGGAGTGCAGCTCTCTTCTTCACCTGACAGGTGGCTGCTTTGCATTCTTATGACACTTCTGAGATGGTATTTTCTTATTCTCTTGTTTCTTCCTTTCCTCTTCTTGCATACATTAATGGATGATAGCATACAATGCAAGGCAGATAAACTATATGTGTAGTAAGGAGGCTCCACAACCTCTCTGGGCTGCCAGCTCCAGGGCTCTGCTTTTATGTGTCTTGGAAGTGATTGCAGTGGTAGTTAGAGAACTATTTCACATGGTATTAGCTTTCATTCTTAAAGCAGGGGAAAAACTTCAGGTTTTATATGTGTTTTACTTCGACTTCAGGGGGTTTTGTCATTTCAAACACTATAGAGGCAGTCAGGTTTAAAACATCAATACTTCAAGTGGTGAATTACAGAGATAATGCTAATTTTAAGGCAGGTGTTGGCAGTTTGCTATTTGCTTTCCTCTTAGATCCACAAGCCCAACCTTCTACCCAACACCTCCATGACCACTAGACCATGTCCTGATGTTATAGCATCAGGGAATCATTAAGGTTGGAAAAGACCTTTAAGATTATCAAGTCCAACCACTACAACAAATGCATCCTTACAGACAGGAGTTCAGCTCTGAGGTAGAGAATTCTGCAAATCCTCTTGAGGTTAAGCTGCTCTTGAAGGCAGAGTTGTGAGATGAAAAACATTTTTGAGGAGAGGAAATGCATGAAGGAGGATGTAACGATTTGAACAGATATGATTATTAATTCTACAGAGGAAAGACTGTTAATATAATTAAAAGATTAAAGAAAATGAAGCTCACAGTGTGGCATCTAACACTTTTGAACAGTCATTAGCACTAATGTGTACATGATAAGTACACAGAGTATGAAAAATGGAAATGAGCAGGGCTGGAGAGGGGCTGTGGAAGCAGCACAGCAGCTCTGGTCTCACCTGCTCTGCACTGCATGAAGTGAGAAAGCAACAAGCTTCTTGCTTCCTCCCATCCAGCTGATCTGTTCTCCAGGGTGTGTTTGATGTGTGGGGTATTTTCTTACATTCCCTCTGAGATCTCTCTGCTCTGTGGGTTAGACATTTCAAGTCAGCTCAACAAAGAACCTATTTAGCCTGCTTTAAAGCAAAGGCACCTGAATTGCAATGCCTCCACAAGAGCAAGCTCCTCAGTTAGGACAGATTCCTAACAGGTTTACAACCCCCAGACAAAGCAGATGGATGAATTAACATCAATGCAATATTTTTTTCCTCAGATCTCTGTAAATATATTACAGAGAGTTTGTTACTAATTAATTGCACAGAAAAACCTCAGTCAATAGAAATCTGCATACACACAGAGAGAAGAAAGTTCAGAAGAAACCCAGTACTGGGAAAGAGAAAATTAGTCCTGAATTATGTCCTCCGGATGATTGCACTCCAAGAATTGTTCTCTTCACACCTATAGAGGAAGACATCTAAGCAAAGCAGGCACTCTGCTCTCCTTCCTGTCTCCTTCAGAGGGATTTTTAGAGCACTTTACAGAACTTACTGAGGTGATTCCAGTAAATTGATCAGATCAATAACTCATAGGTTTAAACAATTCTAACTTTAATACAGTGAACTTAAATCTCCAGAGGGAGACAATTAGATTATTGACTCTTCTAGGAGAAATTCAAACTGATTCACATTTGTTTGCTAGAATTACCTTCTTCAAATACAGTCTTGCCAGGTACCTACTAATTATAACCCAGCAAAAGAGTAAGTGTTGGACAGAGATATTACTGCAGGATAACTCTCCAAAGTTAAGAGCCACATGCATTACAAGAGTGAAGATGTAAAGCATGAGCGTGCATACTCATTATGTAGAACAGCATATTGGCCAGCCTGCATCCACCCAGAAATGATCTGCTAGGACATGAAAGTCATCTTGGTTGAGGAGAGATCTTGGTTGTCTTTGGATCCTTCTCAGGAACCAGCTGCAGGATGAACAGACAGTGAAGGTAATGCTGCTGTTCCCAGGGAGGTGATGTGAGGGCAGAGAAGCACTGCCTGAACCCAAGGTGTTGAACTGCTGGGGGTCTTCTGAAAAGTGTCTGATTTACAGCTTTACAGAAGAGCTTCAAAACAAGTTGTTTGTACAGGATCTAGTGTATTGCTATGCTATTGTGTAGTAAGTACTAAGAATTTTCTATTTTATAGATATATAGGTTAACAGAATGGTTTGGGTTGGAAGAGACCTCAAAGACTATCTAGTCTCAACCCCTCTGCCATGGGCAGGGACACCTTCTACCAGCCCAGGCTGCTCAAGGTCTCATCCAGCCTGGCCTTGAATGCCTCCAGAGTGGGGGTCCCCACAACCTCCCTGGGCAGCCTATTGCAGTGTCTCACCACCTTCACCTTCAAGAATGCTCTTTCTTAAGCAGTGTGAAAGGTACTACAAGATAAGGAGTGATTATTTAAGATCTGTTCATCACAGCAGTGCAGGCAGCTTTTAAATCCTACAGGGGACATTTCTTTCAGAGTTAGTTCTTTGCTTGTGTAATAAAATAATAATTCAATCTTCCTGCTAGCACGTACCATGCCACTTCATCCCTGTCCTGGAAACAGCTGCTGATGGCTTAGTTATTATGCAGAGAGTGCAAGCTGAATAATACAAATAAAAGTTCTAACTGATAAGAGGAGAGTCCTCAATTAAAACCATCACTGCACAAATGCGTGCCTTTTTTCTCCCTCTGGACTCCAACCTGTGTTTCTTCACACTCGGTTTCTGGTTGGTGAAACTGCTCATCTTCAAAGTGGAGCAGGGGAGATTTAGGTTGGACAGCAGGAGGAAGTTCTGCACAATGAGAATGGTGAAATACTGGGACAGGCTGCCCAGGGGTGTGGGTGAGGCCCCATCCCTGGAAGCATTCAAGATCAGACTGGATGTGTGCCTGGGCAGCCCAATCTAGTTGGAGGTGTCCCTGATGACTGCAGGGGGTTGGACAGGATGACCTTTGAAGGTCCCTTCCAACCTAATGCAGTCTGAGGGTTCCAGAGCTGGTCTGTTCTAGATGAGTGTGGCAAGCAGAGATTAAAGGAGACAAACCTTGATGTTTCACTTGTCAAGAAGTAATTTATTGGTAGCTGTTTCTTATGGTCAGGCTTTATTGGTCTTATTTTATTTGGGGTTTAGATTTAAAAACAAAAACAAACAAAACTATAACCCTATTTAAAAATCTCATTTTTTGTTCCACATAGGAGTGGTAGTTCATCCTAAACCAGCAGCTTATGGTCTGTGAGTGGAGGTAGCTTTGTGAGAGCAGCTTCAAGAAAAGGGTAGGGAAAGGTGTTAAGGGTTTTTAAGTCTTTAGCTGAAATAGCCTAATGCTTGATTAAATCTTTTCTGCCATGTATGCCCTCACTCCTCATTAAAATGAAGCTTGACATTTTTCTGCATCTAATTGTGACATTTTTAATGTGTCTTAATCAAGAGCTGCATGAAATTCAAGACATTTACAGGAGAAGCATAGGTGGCAGCCAGAGAAAGCAGGACTGTATTTAATACATACCAGTTTAGATGCACACACAAATGTAAGCAGAAATCATCAATCCACAGCCCTCCTGAGCGATAGGGGAGGGGAAAGAAAATCAATTCTACTCAGGAGACCAGGGCTGGACCTCAGAGTAACAACTTCTCAGCACACCTGAGCAGTGACACTTCATATCCAGTTGAAGCCAAGCCTTTTAGTCTGTGATACAACAAGAAAACTTTCTACAGTTCCACTTCCCTTATCCCCAGGTTGTTGGGTTTGTGTCTCTGCAGCCATTGCAATGCAGACTCAAGACAGCAACTGTGCAGTTCATTGGCACAAGAGCTGAGGCTTCTTTGCAGATACATTGCCCCTAGAGGATGTGCTGTGAGCTGTCTTCCAGCACTGAAATATGGAGGGACCTTAGAGCTGCCTTCCAATACCTGAAGGGATCCTCCAGGAAGGCTGCTGAAGGACTTTTCGTGAGGGTGTCTGGAGACAGGACAAGGGGGAATGGTTTGAAGCTGAGGCAGCGCAGAGAGAAAATCTACTGGCAAAGTGATGCTTCTGATGGTTGTCTCCTAGGCAGATTTATTGAAGACAAAAGCTAACTATGTTGTCAAACACTCAGACCACCTTCTGAATGTGAGCGAGATCGATCCAAACTTCTGCTGCCGTGCTCAGATTTGTGGCTGAAGGGAGTTTTCCCCATGCCTGTCCTCTGTGAGATCTGCTGATAAACTCTAACTGCATTTGTGCTGTGTATGAAAAATTTGCCAGCTCATAAAGAATAAAGCTCCACGAACCGCACTGCCACTTCCTCGCTCTCTTGTTTGTTCCTCTTGAAGCACTGCAGCAGTTAATTAAACTGGCCTAAATATCATCTGTGGTTAAAAGCTGACTTTGATTTCCTTTAAATTAATAGTAGATAACAACTGCTAAAGCAGGGAAGATCAGGTCTTGAGAAGCTGGGTCATTGTGAAGTTGAGAAATGTGGGTTTCCTACAATATTTTTCTTTTCATGTCCTCCTTCCATAATTGCATTCCCATCTCCCTATTTATTTCTGTGTTTGCAGAGATTTATTGTTCATGTTTGGCACCCTGCCAGTGCTGTGAACCAGGTTTTGCTTTGCTTTACTCGCTCTGTATCCCTTAAATCAGCTTTCAGCACCAGTGTGTCAGGTAGTAGTAAACGTGAATAATGATAATAGTAGTAGTAACAATAGTGATGATGATGATGATTGTTATTAAGATTAGCATCATTCATTTATAATTAGTTGTCTATATTAATGAATTCTCTCTAATATGCAGAGATAAGAATAGAGTCATAGCCAGAAAAATAAGGTGTTTCTCTCTTTTGTGGTCTATGGAAAAGTAGAGAATCTCTGCTAACAAAGATGAAGGGCTGGAGCAGCTCTGCTGTGAGGACAGGCTGAGGGAGCTGGGGTTCTTCAGCCTGGAGAAGAGAAGAATCCAGGGGGACCTCAGAACTCTTGTAGCAAAGAAATTGTTCCTTATCTCCAATCTAACCCTCCCCTGGCACCATTTCAGGCCATTTCTTCTCCTTCTATCACCTGATACCAGAGAGAAAAGACCAATTCCCACCTGGCTCCAGCCTCCTTGGAGGGAGTTGCAAGGGCAATGAGGTCTCCCTTCAGCCTCCTTTACTCCCAGCTCCTTCAGCTGCTCCTCACCAGCCCTGTTCTGCAGACCCTTCCCCAGCTTCCTTGCCCTTCTCTGGCCACACTCCAGCAACTCAATGTCTTTCCTGTAGTGAGGAGGACCTGGGATTTTGTGAGCAGAGGTTCTCATGCTGTATTTAGAAGTTAATGGAATTGTTGTGCTTGTCCATTCCAGGTACAGAGATCCAGAAACAAGCAGCTGCGTGAGCTGTTCCCAGATGGATTCAGCATCCATCACGCAGGAATGCTGCGGCAAGACAGGAGCTTGGTGGAGAACTTGTTTTCTAATGGCCACATCAAAGTCTTGGTTTGCACAGCTACACTGGCCTGGGGGGTCAATCTTCCTGCTCACGCTGTTGTGATTAAGGTAAGAGCTTCCAGAACGCTGCGCTCGGGTTTGTGTCTTGAAAGAAACCTGGAAAGAAGCATCGATAGCAAAATCTTCATTGCAGGGTTTGGGCCTGGGGGGGGAACGCCTGAGCAACTCAAAATGTTATTTATATCTCATTAAACTGATTCTCTCCTGTGGGAGCCTCGTTTGTATAGTAAAGATTTAAATATATCAAAGATTATGAAAGGATTAGTTAAAGTACACTTCTGAAATCATGCTGTATTTGCCTAATTTCGGTGTTCAGCTCATCAGGATTATATTCATGTGTGTTTATGTTAATTTTTATTAACTTTTCCTCAACCAGGGAACACAAATATATGCTGCAAAAAGAGGCTCCTTTGTTGACCTTGGAATTTTAGATGTCATGCAGATCTTTGGGCGAGCTGGACGGCCTCAGTTTGACAAATTCGGAGAAGGCATCATCATCACCACGCACGATAAACTCAGCCACTACCTGACTCTTCTCACTCAGCAGAACCCAATCGAAAGCCAGTTCCTTGAAAGCCTTGCTGACAACCTAAATGCAGAGGTGAGCTGTGATTCATCTAGGGAAGCTAGCAAACTGTGAAGAATTAGGGTGACTTGAAACCAGAATGCATTTTGGTCACACTCGAAATGTCTAAAACGGGAGCTTCATTGGTGGTCTGTGGGTGTCTATGGGTGGCTTGAGACTGGGTATGAGGAAGAAGTGCTTTACAGGGAGGGAAAAGGTAGAGTAGGTGAAAAACTGCACAAAAATGGCATAAACATCCATTGAAAGGTGTCAGATGCAAAGGCAATGCCTTTCACTGAAGACTCTTAAGATGCAGTAGCTGAAAAACTTGGGAGAAATCCGTATGGTGCCTGCTTCTCAGTGCCACCTTCTGCTCCTCAGCATTTCCTATTTCAGAGACAGCAGGCTGGCCTTGATGTCCCAGTGCATCTGTTCTCAGGAAGCTGCAGAGTGGGAGAAGCTGAAATACACCCAGCTTCACTGAGCTGGCACCAGCATTAAGGCACTTCAGTCCGCTAAGGATTCTCTCCTGCTGATTAGTTTTTGGTCTTTGGGTTGTTTGGGGTGTTTTTCAGAAGGATCTGAAAATGAGCAGAAGGAGGGTAAATGGTCAGTGATGATCAACAGAGGCATGGAGGTGCCCTTTCCTGCTGAAATTGTGCCTCTGGGTGTAACAGAATGTCCAAAGGAATAAAATTAAGTGCTGGTTATGGTGCCATAGTTGAGAGAAGCCCAGGTGGCAAACAGGAAATACCCATGGCTGTATCTTCTGTATCTTCAACTTCTCTGGGAACTATCAGCCATAGCTCACACAATGCAGGTCACCATTCCTTCCTAATTGCTTCCACCTGATAAAGCCCTCCCTGACATCCACAGCTGGACCCCAGCTTGTTGCTGGGACAGCTTTTCCCTGAGAGCTTAGAAACTGGGAGGGTTTGTGGTGCTGGACATTAGGTGCACCCTCCCCAGGGTGTGTTTCTCTCCTTGCCTTTACTTAGGATTTTGTTATGAAGCCAGGGATGTAAAAGGTGGTGACTGGTTTAGTTAGGACAAATCTGTTTTTGCCTTCAAAGAGTGGGCATCTGTCATGGTCCTTAGAAGAGAACTCCTTCAAAGCCCTTCCAAAACACTGTGACTGAGCAGTTCATCTGGGTAAGGAGCAAAGTGCCAGCTGGAGGGAACTGAAGTGTTCTCCCGGGGTGTCTAGGGACCCTGGGGCCTGGCTTGACCTGCATGAGACCACCAACCTCATCCCTTCTCCCTTCACCTTCTTCTGCTGTGTCCAGACGGTAGATAAATTCTTTGGAGTTAAGAGGTAATGGCCTTCCTCCGAGAATAAGGCAGAGTCCTGCACCTAGATCAGGGCAATCCTTGGTATCAATCCAGGCTGGGGGATGATGGCAAGCTTGCTGATGGTGCACTCAGTCCCACCATCAGTACCAGTGATAGAGATATTGAACTGCCCTGGCCCCAGTATGGACCCCTGAAGGACACCACTTGTCACCCATCTCCATCTGGACATCAGCCCACTGACCACTAACTACCCTCTGGATGTGACTTACCACACAGCTGAGGAAGCACTGAGAAATGTAGAAGTGTTCTTTTACTGCACCCTCACCTTGTCTGTTTATGGACTTTAATGACTGCTACCTCTCATAGGGCTCAAGAGAGGTCCTCTCCTAGCGTTGCTAAGTCATTCATTCCATAATCACTGTTAATAAAGTTAATTTCTGCCATTGGTGGTGCTCCACCACAGGTTCTGTTTTCAGCCAACCCAGCAGAAGGTTCGCTCAGCACTAGATGGCAGCAACGGTTTAGAAGTTGCCTTGGTGGCGTTTTTGTCCCTGCATTATTCCTTGGGAACGTTCATCACAGCTGGGGGAGGAAGGAAGGCACAGGCTTAGATTGCAGGCACAGAGCTCGAACTGGAGCTCGCAATCACCCTTAGTGTACTTGTAACTGAGGAAATAATGTATAGGTGAGATAATTAGGTATTTGAGCAAATGAGGCCAAAAAATATGGGGTTGGGTTTTGTTTGTTGTTAATTGTTGGACTTCACCGTCCTCAGTAATAAAAATTGTAGTTACATGCGTGTGAAAATCGAAGCTGGAGAGGTTTCCTCCTTCAATTAGCAGGCTTCACTGTCCTCAGTAATGAAAACTTTACATTCTCATGCTTGTGAAAATAAATATTGGATTGTTTGGGGTTTTTTTTCCTTTTGATTCTTAGATTTCACCATTCTCAGTAAGAAACATGCTATGTTGTCATGATTGTGGGAAAAGTATCTGTTTGCTTGTTTGGGGTTTTTGCTTTTAATTATAGCACTTCACTGTCCTCAGTATTTTATATTGTCATGATTATGAAAATAAGTACTGTGCTTTGGGTTTTCTTTTAATTGTCAGAATTCATTGGCCTCAGGAATGAACATTTTGTACAGGTGAATTCCTAGGTGAATTCTTCTTTTTCTCTAGGTGAATTCTTCCTTTTCCCTAGGTGAAATTTTCCTTTTCCCTAGGTCAATTCTTCCTTTTCCCTGGGTGAATTCTTCTTTTTCCCTAGGTGAATTCATCTTTATCTTTTTTTCATAGCTGCTCCTCTTTGAATTACCCTGAGCACATTTGCTAGAGAATTATGTAGTGTGATCTGGGTTTTTTTAAGTAACAAAATTGCTCAGTGTCACCTTTTAATGGTGAAAGCCACAAGTGGGGTAGGTATCTCTAATCTTACGCCACAGAACACAACCATGCTGGTAGCTGTCCGTAAGGTGTGTAAATGCTTCAAGTTGCCATCCTGTGATTACACTAAAAGCTGGAAACATCCTGCCACTTTCTTTGACCTAATCCTAATGCTCTGAACTCCAGATGTTTTCAGCTGTAACATCTACACTGAATTTTGCCTCTTTTCCTCTTTGCAGATTGCTCTTGGCACAGTAACTAACGTGGAAGAAGCAGTAAAGTGGATAAGTTACACTTATCTCTACGTACGGATGAGAGCAAATCCATTAGTGTATGGCATCAGTCACAAAGCTTATCAGGTACAAAATGCATTGGGGGGAAAAAAACCAACCTGTAACCTGTTCTGGGGCTCTAATCCTTCCCTGATGTGAGGATAAATATTTGCTATTTCTACTTAACCTGACATCAGCAATTCTTGTAAAGTGCTTGGAAAGAGGAAGGTATTTTTTCTGCAGCGCAGTGTTTTTAACACTGAATTAAGAGGCTCCTTCTGTTCACATGCAAATACATTTCAGCTGCCTGAGTTACCCTCCAAAGGCCAACATTCATTGTCAGGTGCTGTGGCTTGGCCTGCTGTCAGTGTTTCAGGTTTGTAGGCTGGATACCACTGATAAAATAAAGCATTCTTGAGCTGCTTGCTTTCCCTCTGCCCCTAGCAGGCTTTGGTTTAGGATATTTCAGAGTTGCTCCCCCTCCCCTTGGCTGTTTTTTTGGGGGGGGGGAAGATTTCTTCACTTGCAGAGAAAGTGGAGGCTGCCAACATTTGTCTTTCCCTGCCACTGACCTGTTCTGTGCTTGTGATGTGATGTGCTGATCACAGACATGTCTATTTTTTGTGTTAAGGCAGTAACAAATTGTATCAGTTTGAAGTGTTAGCCATTCCTGTAGGAGCCAAACCATGCCAGCCCCTTGGTTTCTAGATCAGCCAGTTTCACATTTCCAAGTCCATGTGTTACAGGCAGTGTATGGATGGGATCATGCCAGATGAGGGCATAACCACAGATTGTCTCACTTAGGCCATTCTGTTCCTTCTGTTCTGGCTGTAGGTATCCAATTTTCATAATTGCTATCTTATTGTGCCTTGGTAACGTTGCAGTGTGCCAGTTTCTCTCTGTGTCCTGGCTGGCAGTCAGTGTTACCCATCCAGAATCCATCTATCTGCATAACCCTCCTGGGTTGCTCTTCCCAGCTGCTCAGTGGGGCCGAGAAGGTGCAAACTCGTTCTCCTTTCCCTCTCCATGGACACCCACCACATTCCAAAGTTATTTTAGGGCACAAAAGGTCAAGGCTGTCCACACAGAGGAAGTCCTGTACAGCCCATTTGCAGTCATTAATGTCAATTTAACTACTATTTAGTGAGACCTCAGCAAAGTCTTGACTTAATAACTTCAGCTTCGTTTTACGTGATTTCCAGCTTGGCGTGGCTGCATTACCTCAATAAAACTATTTATTTAAGACCTTTTTTTTTTTCCCCTTCCTTTCTTTCTTTTATACAAATAAATGTGTGTTTCATGGCTAGATGGACCCAAGTCTAGAAAAGCACCGAGAGCAGCTGGTAATTGAAGTTGGCAGAAAGCTGGACAAAGCCCGCATGATTCGCTTTGAAGAGCGAACCGGCTTCTTTGCTTCTACGGATCTAGGCAGAACTGCCAGCCACTACTATATTAAATACAACACTATTGAGGTAAAATAGCATCTTCTACTTCTGGGATTGATTTTTTCATTTTCTTTTAATTTTTTTTTTTTTGGCCTTCATTTTGAATCCAGACCTAAAATAGTTCTAAGATATTGCAGAATACGAAGCTGATTTGTTCAGTATCGTTTCAAATCGTGTTTGCCGGAACGGGGGGAGAGGAAATGGGGGAAAGAAGGGATGCATAAAGCAATACTTAGGCTTGGTGTGAGTGAGACTGGAGATTTCTGTAGTCTCTGCCTTCTTTTAGGTGTGCTATAAGAAACATTTAGCTCCCAGCAGTGTGTGCAGCCATTGGTGCATGTTAACACGTTCAACCACGGAGTCTGATAACAGATAAGTTTTTCTGCGTGAAAATCCTAGCAGGTTCCCAACCTTAAACAGCTTTTGGCACTGTGATCAGATTGTGCTGTAAGGAGAGCACAGAACTTAGGGGTATTGGAAGCTTGATTTGATGCACACATTAATCTTCAAACCTGCCTTTTGTAGGAAATAAATATTTTTCTTGAATAAAAGGTGAAGACTGAACATTCAGAATTTGTGGCTGCTGACTGTCACTGTGTCTCGTGAGTGTCACATATTTAGTCACTCACATATGTCCTAAGCTGTTTGTGAAGGGGCTGTAGACTGCATGGCTCTTGGTTTTGAGATGCCCAGCTTTCAGGGAACTGGTTTTCTGCAGGGGCTGAGAAGTCACTCTGGAAATCATTCCTGTTTGAAGTGCAGCACTCCGGTCTTTCAGTATCTTAATTACATGTGAAGCTTATATGCCCTCTAAAATCTTGATTAATATTTCTTTCTTTTGTGCTGCTGTTACATTTATTTTCTGTGTCAATTAATTTTGTTTTTCCTAGACCTTCAATGAGTTGTTTGATGCTCATAAAACAGAAGGTGATATCTTCGCTATAGTATCAAAAGCCGAAGAATTTGAACAGATAAAGGTAAAGTTTTGTCCTTTCACACAAAGAATGTCTCAGAACTAAACACTTCTTTAATTCTACACAAATAGTGACCACAGGCTCCAATTCTGTTAAATATGATGCACTATTAGACAGTGTTTCCTCAGCAGCCATAATTGCCCAGAGCTGTAATATGCACTCCCTCAGATTTATGTGTAGCTCAGCCTGAGCTACAGTGCACATTTAATAACTAGTTATGGATCTCTATGAATTCCTTTTAAATGCTTTTAAGAACTTTCCATCTCCTCAATTATTACCAGGTGAAGATGAGTGTCCATTAGATTGGTGCAGCCAGGCATGCAGCAGTTTTTTCCTGTTTGAAGTTTAAACCATTATTAGCTGTCTCGCCGAGCAATTTGCTCTAGCAGAAACGCAGCAGGACTCACTGCAGTTGATTCTGTGACATACTTGGTGCCAGGAACAAAATGACACCAGCAGAAGGAGAAATTCTGATCAATTATTCCCAACTTTGATATCTAGAAAGATTAACAAAAGGATAGAATCGGAGAACCATAGGATTGTTTCGGTGGGAAAAGATCTCTAAAGGTCATCAAGTCCAACTGTCAAATGATTGAGGGAATTCTGATAAATCATTTTCAGCTTTGAAATCTGGAAAGATTAGCAGAATTCTTTTCAATTTGGAAATCTAAAAGGATTAATTACTTTCAGCTAGGAAATCTAGAAGGATTAGCAGAATAATAGAATCAGAGATCCATAGGACTGTTTCAGTTGGAAAAGACCTCCGAGATCATTGAGTCCGACTGTCAAATTAAATTAAATTCTGATTTAATAAATTCTAATCAATTCTTCTCAGCTTTGAAATCTAGAAGGATTAGCAGAAGGATAAATTCTTTTCAGCTTTGGAATCCAGAAGGATTAGCAGAAGGGTGGAATCGTAGAGCCTCAGAATAGTTTCCGTTTCCAAAGATCATCAAGGCCAGCTGCGAAAATCAATTAAATTCTGATTTGATAAATTATGTTCAGCTTTGAGATCTAGAAGGATGAGCAGAGTGATCAGTTCTGATAATCTGTTTTCAACTTGGAAATCCAGAAAGTTGCAACAGATTCTGTCATGCAGGCTGGAGGATTCCTGCACTCTCATGCTCGCCTCAATTCCAACCTCCATTTTTGCCTCCTGTGCGGGTAGGGCACACGGCAGTGCGTGCACTGCAAGCCAGCAGGAGCTTGTTTGCCCAGGCTGCCATCTCATAGAGGTGTGAGCCAGACTCCCCAGGCTTTATTAGCTTGGGCTCATTGCCATTTTACCACAATTACACAACTTCCAGAGCAGAGCTGGCTCTTGTTCACCTGGCTCTGTGAGCTGGCAGTGTGACTCTCTCTCCATCTACATCCTGACAGATTTGCTCACACTGGCTGGGCACTTCCATCCCTTTACTTAATGGAGAGATCCCAGTTTGCTGTAATCTCTTCTACTACAGAAGATAAGAAGCAGTGAGGTTTCACAGTGACACATGCAAGGTTTTCCATGTTAGAAGGATTTTTATGATAATGCTTTGCTTTGCTAGATCTAAATTTAGTGTAATTAAATGCTTAAAAGGAAAGCATATGGAAAATATGATGGGCTGTGTTTCTCTATTTTATGTTAGCAGTTCCTTGACTAAAGCACAGTTCTGGTTTGCTTTCTCAGATGTTTGTGGTGGGGCATCAGTGCACAATCATTCCTGGTTCTTTGTGATTCATTTGCTGGGCTGCTCTGAATGTTAAAACTAATAACTGTTTTTCACAAGGGTAATTCAGGCTTCACCTCTCTGTGATACAAACTGCAAATGGGAATTTGAAAAGTGTAAATATGAAGCTACACATTCTTAAATGTGAACCTAAAAATAGTAAATATGAACCCACAGGTTGTAAATATGAACCTAAAAATAGTAAATATGAACCCACAGGTTGTAAATATGAACCTAAAACCAATAAATATGAACCTGCAGATTGTAAATGTGAACCTAAAACCAGTGAATGTGAATCTACAGGTTGTAAATGTGAACCTACAGACTGTAAATATGAATCATGGCTCCATAATGCCTTTAGAAATGCTGTGTTTTGAGATAGCTAAGTCACACTTGGACTCAATCTTAAAGGTCTTTTCCAACCTTAGTGGTTCTTTGATTCTATTCTGTGAAATCCAGATGTGGATTTGACCTCTTCTGTGCTATGCAAGAGCAGAAAAGAAATATCCAAAATGCTGCTGTAAGCAAAGCAAAATATTCCTCTGAAACCAGGGTTGTGTCCTTCATCTTCTTCTTTCCTGTAGGAGCAGTAGCTGGAGAGTTGGGGATTTTCACCCAGTTGTCTTAGGGTCTTTTGTATGTCAGGTAGCCAGGTCCACATGAAAATTCCTTTTAGCTGGCTCCCTGCAGGGACCAAACATTTACCCTCTTTAAATAAATTTTACACTTACAGACCATCAGTAAATCAAAGAATATGTAGATTTATGCTGGGTTTGCCATGTAAGGGTCATCAGTTAGGATGGGAAATGTTATGCATTATTCAAACCAGAGATATGAATATTTCTTTACTCATATTAAGACTTAATCTTATTAACAATGAAAATTTTAATATCAGGAATCAGAGTACTTCAGAGTTTTGAGTTAAAAATGTGTTATGCCACATGCAAACTGTGGAACTATAATGAGCACATTTAATGTTAATTCAAGATTGCCTTAATCCAGATGGGCAGAGGTTTTACTCTGGTCAAATAAAAAATGAAATCTCATCAGATGAAGGATGGTAGGGTCAGAAGATTCAATTTTTGTGGCATATCAAATTTTGGTGTGTCAATGGCAACCTTAATAGATGGTGATGAATAATAAAATGTAATTGTGTGACTGTTGAGATAGTTTCAATTATGATCTATTAGCTACACCATGGAAGATGTGGGTTTCAGGCTTTTTTTCCTCCCTTCTTTATTTTTTTTCCCCTTAAAACAAGAGACTCCATTTTCAAGTACTGTAACTGTGTTAGAAGGGAAATTTGATGTCAGTGTCCCAAATTGTGATCAAATTGCTGCAGCCTCTTCATAATGTATAATTGTGTTGTAGGTGAGAGAAGAAGAAATAGAAGAGCTGGATACCTTACTGAATGATTTCTGTGAACTTCCTGCTCCAGGAGGTGTGGAAAACAATTATGGAAAGATTAATATCCTCCTTCAGACATATATTAGCAGAGGGGAGATGGACAGCTTCTCCCTTATTTCAGACTCTGCATATGTTGCACAGGTAAAGCTGGTGGCTTTTACATAGCTGTTGCTGCCTTCTGCTCTCTTCATACTCCAAGATGTTTTGTAAGCAGTCTTTGATCTGCAGGGGTTTTTTTTAATAGAGATTTTAATTCACATACAGTTAAAAATAAGAGCCTTGTGTCTGTGCATGTGTGTGGCATCATGTTATGTTAGAAAAGGTTTGCAAAATCCTACCTACTGCATTTTTTGTTAATGGTAAATGTCCTTTCTGGTTGTATTGCCCCCTGTTATATTTATTCATATTTATTACATGTATTTTTATTAATATTGTTATGTTTCTTAACTCTGTGAGTGCACAGAAAAGTTGATCAAAGCTTCTAAATTATCTGGAAAGCTGTTGCACTCTGGTTTTGTGGGTTTGTGTACTTCCATACTTCATCCTGCAAAACACAGTTCTGTGTTTTGTTCACATAACTAATTTCTCTTTTAATCATTTAACTAATTTGTGTGTTATTCCCTTAACTAATTCCTGGTTTACTCACAAGACCTTGCTTTACACCGCAAAGATGGGCTGTTATTGCCAGGCATGGTCATGCACATTTACAGATAGAGAGGTTTGTTGGCTTGATTTGCTACCTGAGTGGCTGATAGTTGTATTGAATGTTTAATTCATGCATTCTTAGAGTGGTTTGGGTTTGAAGGAAACTGAAAAGGTCATCCCCACAGGCAGGGACACTTCCCACCAGCCCAGGTTGCTCAAGGCCTCATCCAACCTGGCCTTGAACAGCTGCAGGGAGGAGGCATCCACAGCCTCCCTGGGCAACCTGTTCCAGAGTCTCACCACCCTCACACTGAAGAACTTCTTCTCAAGATCCAGTCTATCCCTGCTGTCCCTCAGCTACAAACCATTTCCCCTTGGCCTGTTGCTAGACTTAGTCTGTCCTATGCCTCCCTGGTTTTTTTTCCCTCCTTTTTTCTCTTTTTCATTTGTTTGTTTGGTTGGTTTGGTTGGTTGGTTTGTGTCTGGTTTGGGGTTTTTTTTCCCTTCTTTTTTCTGATTTTAAAAAGAAAAGAAAACAACAAAAGAATGTGCAGCATTGAATCATTTTTGTCTCACCCTTCCCAACTTCTTTCTTTTGGAAAGCACCGATTGTGAAATTGCCTTTAGCTGCTGCTACAGCTGAGAGTTAAATATTCCAAAGCATGGAGATGCTCCAGCAAGATTTTCATCCTAACCTCATCTTCTGGAGAAGTGTTTGCATTTCATAGCGTGCCTGGGTAGAAAGGAGGGAATTCTGAAATCATTATGCACATCATAAAAAAACTGTGGTACTTGCACAGCAAGATCATTTTCAGTGTGATTCTTTTAATCTCTGCTTTCAAGAGAATTGCTTTTATTTGTCTGTCTCAATTTTTAGTGAGGCAACATGGCCTTCTTCTCAGATCTTCACAAACTGTACATGTGGAACTGGTGGTACAGATTGTGATTTTCTCTTTTTAATTGGATAGTGACTATTAAGAAAACAATTCATCTTGTACAAGTCAAAGAAATGTGCTTCTTCGGGGACATATGCTTCCTATCACAACTAAATCATCTTCTATTTTCTTGTTCCTGTTGGCATTGCAGAGCCAGGCAGAGGATGATTGCATTCTGTTCAATGAATCAGGAACAGAACTGCTAATCCAGGCAGAGTTAAAACATAAATACCACCAAAAAACACATCAACCCCCCACAATTTCATAATGGATCTTGATCACTTTATAAAAGGAATATCGTGACTTAGGTTTTCTGGATAGGGCTGACCTCATTCAGGCTTATGTTAATAACTGCAATGGCCTCAAGTTGCCCCAGGGAGGTTCAGGTGGGACATGAGCAACAGTTTCTTTCCCTTGAGGGCTGTCCAGGCCTGGCCCAGGCTGCATGGGGCAGTGGTGGAGTTCCTGTCACTGGAGGCTTTTCAAAGCTGTGGAGATGTGGTGCTGAGGGCCATGGTTTAGTAGTGACCTGGCAGAGCTGGGTTCATGGTTGGACTCAATGACCTTAAAGGTTTGTTCTAACCAGAACCATTCTGTGATGAATTTTCCAAGTCCAAAGCAGATTCATGCAGTTTGCTTGGATGCTGGTCTCAGAAGATAGTAACATGTTCAGAACAGTCACTGCAGTGAAACTTCTGTGCAAATGCTGTGGAATTCAGGGATAAATGGGATCCATGTAAACTGAGGCTGCAGGTGTGTGTTCTAGAGGGGGAGGCGGGGGGAGATGTGAAGTACAGCAAATGAATTTGTTTCAGAGAGGATTGAATCCTAGAACCACAGGACTCTTGAGGTTGGAAGAGACCCCTGAGATCATCAAGTCCAACCACTCCCCTAAAGCTCACAATCCCACTGCTCTACTAAGCCACTAGCACTGAACCACTTCCCTCAGCACCACATCCATGTGTTTTTTATGTACCTCCAGGGATGGTGACTCCACCACCTCCCTGGGCAGCCTGTTCCAGTGCCTGAGAACCCTTGCTGAGAAGAAATCTTTCCCAGTATCCAACCTGAACCTCCCTTGACACAACTTGATCCTGTTTCCTCATGTCCTGTCACTCAGTGCACATGAGAAGACACAATAAATGTAGAACTCCCTGATGTTGCTGTCACCATGATGAAAATTCCATGGCAGAGCTGCCACTGCAGCTTCATTTGCTGCTGGTTTCCTACCATCCTTTCTGCAGGCAGTCAGGAGGTAGTTCTGCCACTAGAGAAGGGATGGAAAAAAACCAGTTGGTAAGGGTGTTTGAAAGAAATGTGAAGAGAAAAATCTGTTGCGGTGGTTTGTCAAAGATGAGAGGCAATGGGATCCTTTTCATTTTGCAAAGCATGCTTGAGGGAATGGCTGCATTCCTGCTTGCCTCTTTTCCCTCTGCAGAACGCAGCTCGCATTGTTCGGGCTCTCTTCGAGATCGCCCTCAGGAAGCGGTGGCCTGCCATGACCTATCGGCTCCTCAACCTCAGCAAAGTCATCGACAAGAGGCTGTGGGGCTGGGTCAGCCCTTTGAGGCAGTTCTCAGTCTTGCCACCATCAGTCCTCTCGAAGCTGGAGGAAAAGAATCTCACTATAGACAAGATGAAGGACATGAGAAAAGATGAAATAGGTGAGAAATCGGCAGTGCTGCTCTGCTTAAGCTGTGAGGAATCCATGGGCAAGGTAGAAGTGAGTCTCACATTCACTCACACACCCACTCTGGTCACACCTCCCACCAGCCCAGGTTGCTCAAGGCCTCATCCAGCCTGGCCTTGAACACCTCCAGGGAGGAGACACCCACAACCTCCCTGGGCAACCTGTTGCAGTGTCTCCCCACCCTCACTGGGAAGAATTTCTTCCTAATCTCCAGGGAATATAGAAAAAACAATAATTAGCAGTTTCAAGGTGTTTTGCTCCTGAGCTTCATGCAATAGCAAGAAAAGGTTTGTATCACAGCATGCAAATCATAGGATTTCTTCTTTTTTTTCCCATCCTTTGGGTTTTTGTTTTGTTTTGTTTTAATGGGAAGGTGTGCACAGGAATCACATAATGCTAGCATAAAAAACACCAGTAACTTTCAACAGTGAGCACTTTATTGCCTTAGTTAGCATGGCTGTGATAGCAAGTCAAAAAACACTGCCACATGTCATTTTCCCTTTGTCTCAGCTACACCCTGACATGTTCTGAAAGATCAGAGCTGCTGTGAGGTGTCCAGGAGGTGCACACATTCTTAAGCTCTTAACCTCATAGCTGAGCTCGTTTCTAAGCTCATTTTTGAGTTCATAACAGGTTTATGCAGTGTTATAAAAAGGGTTCTGTCTGCTTTGAGTCACTACGCAGGAACTGGAGAACAAGGAATTGGAGGAGAAATTGGTGAACAAGGAACTCTAGGAGAAGGAATTGGAGAAAGAATTTGGACGAGGAATTGTAGAAGGAGCAATTGGAGAAGGAAATGGAGAAGAAGGAAGTGTAGGAGGACTTGGAGAACAAGGAACTGAAGGAAAAGGAATTGTAGAAGGAGAAATTGTAGAAGGAATTGGAGGAGAAATTGTGAAAGGAGGACTTGTAGGAGAGGAATTGTAGAAGGAGGAATTTTAGAAGGAATTGGAGAAGGAGGAACTGGAGAAGGAATTGTTGGAGAAGGAATTGGAGAAGGAGGCATTGTGGGAGTTCAGAAGTGTGCCCTTGATGAAGGAAAAGGTCAATATTCATGCTTTAAAAAAGAGCTGGGTGGCTTGGTAAGAGCCTGGGCAAAAAGTCAGGAAGGGAAAGGGAACCAACTCCACACAGAGTGTGTATTCAGTGTGGATTCATAATGGTTGTTCTAAACCCTTAGTTCTAGCCAGCAGGGGGGTTACTACTGATTTTTCTCTGCTCTAAATTGCTAATTCCAGTTAAGTATTACAAAATACTCAGACATGCCAGGTCAGCAGAGTTAGACATTTGCACACCTGAGAGCAAAACAAGCAAGCAACAACGCTGCTCTCCACAGCCGCTTTGAAAGTCAGGCTTCCGTTGGGTTTTTTTCTCCTGGAAATGCAAATGTGTTAGCAGCTGATGTTTTGTTGGCAGGTCATATGCTGCATCATGTGAAGATTGGGTTAAAGGTGAAGCAGTGTGTCCATCAAATCCCCTCCATCATCATGGAAGCAACCATTCAGCCAATCACCCGCACGGTGCTCCGAGTGCGGCTGAACATCTCTCCCGACTTCACCTGGAATGATCAGGTAAAAGAAATCAAGGAGGTGGAGGGAGGTCAGGAAGCATTGATTTAGCTTCAGTAAAGGAGGTGATCACAGGGAGTCTGTAGCTGTTTGGATGAGGCAGGGGGGAGTGTTTATTTTAGCTAAAAAGCAGATTTGCTACTAGGCCCAGACTGACCTTGTCCAACTTTTGTAGGAGGCGGAACTCCAAAAATCATCTTTTTGTTCCCATGAATTGTGACAGGGCTGCACTCTTTAGGACATCTTGAAGCAAGTGCTTCCCCTGAAGGGTAATTGTAGTCACACACAGATTTGAGTTATATGCCCAAAAAGGAGAAACAAGAAACAGGAAGACCCAGATGGCTCTCAGAACTAGGGATGAATGTCAAATGCAGGAATCAAAGCCTTCACGTGCAGCTGATGTATGCCAAGTCCCCTTGCTCTTTCTCAATGGCTTTACAGCTGTACATTCCCAACATCAGTGCCTATTTTCTGTTGGGTCTTGTCTGAACAGACAAACTGTGATGTGTTTGGGATTAAACTCATCTCTGTTTTATGGTGCAAATGCATATGAAAGGAGTTGTGTGAGCTGCACATTTCGAACGACCCCATGCCCTGTGAGCTGGAATCTGTTCATCAGTAAGAGATGGGAGATAAACCCAAATGAAATCCAGGTCTCCACGTGGGGGCATTGTGTTGTTGCTGCTACTTCTGAAGCTTCCTGCAGGAAGGAGGCAGAGAGATTCCACCAGGCAGGCACGGCTTTCTGTTTTAACACTTAGATTTACACTTCAGATAAGTTCTGCTGAGAGGTGGATGTGGATGTGGAGTATCTGTTCCTGTCTGCAGAAATTCATTTTTAAATCCTTTAGGTGACAAATATACCTTAACCACAACTCAATTAGAGCTTTGTTCCAGATGATTTGAGAATCTATATTCCCCTGCCTAAAGGGTTTTGCTTTTGTTTTGGAAGTTTTACCCAGTGAAACTTATGAACAGGAGATTAACAATCAACACACAGAAAGTTAACTTTTGGTTCCTACCTGGATTTATTAGAGAAAGATTTGAATGGACTCTGATTCCCAACATGAAAGAAACAAAGCTCTTTACTGAGCATCTCACCTAGCTATGCTTTCTGGCTGGCTCTGCAAAACAAGGCAGACAACAAAGCAAACAAAAATCTAGGATGGAATAAAGTGTTGCCAGATGGTATGGGAATCACCAGAGACAGCTCTGTCTGTGCTTTTCTGACTTCACCTGTAGCAACACCTACATTCCAGCCTTCAGAATCCACTTACTCTGTCTTTCTGGAGGAGAAGAAGTTACAAAAGGAAAGTCACGATTCAGTGTCCAATTTTTCTTAAGAGAATGAAAAATGAGCAGGGGATAGCAAAAGATTCTGCTCTGTACAGGACCCAAAGACTGAAGTACAAGGAGGAAAAAAAGGAGGAATCCTTTTTTAGGAGCCTGGAGAAAACCTTGGGAGCTCAGTCTCTTTGTAAGGAGCTTTAACCAGATTCTTCTTGAACATAACCCTCGAGCAGACTGATCTCATTGCAAGTGCTATATTGCCCTTACCTCTGGTTTCTCTGTATTCTTTTGTAAGCCTACATCATTCAGAAAGTTATCAGACATCCCCAGCACATCTAGAGAAGCTCATTGCATCTGTAACAAAGCTTTTCTCTCCCCTTCAAGGTACATGGCACTGTTGGAGAGCCCTGGTGGATCTGGGTAGAAGACCCTGCTAATGATCACATTTATCATTCAGAGTACTTCATCATTCAGAAAAAGCAGGTAATGGGGTTTGTTCAGAATCTCCCAGCAACACAAAGCTGGAGTTGGTGGATGCAGCTTTGTAAGTCAAAGTGTTTTGACCTAAGCAGCTTTTCAGGTCAGAAAGACAGCTTTCAGTTTCAGATGTACATAGGAAGCTTGGACTTCCACAAAGATGTTCTCTAATCTCAGCTGTCCCTTTTCCTCCTCCTTTGGTGGAACAGTTATTTCCAAGTGGGGAAAAAAACAAAACAACACAATACTGTAATGGTTTTGTTTGCTAAAGAAAAAAAAGTTGAAGAGCCAGCTTAATTCTTACTGTTTGAAGTCCATGCAAACAAAAGCCTTTCCCAGTGGTGAAATATTTCATAAAGGCACGAAAATTTTGCAGGTGGAGTTGAACACATTGTTGATTGCTTTGTCTTGGTAATGCCTGTGGAGGCAACCTCTGCTTTTTCAAGGTACTGATTTGTCTGTGCAGTAATTCTTCTCTACACATTTGCCTTAGGTCATTACTAAAGAGCCTCAGCAGCTGGTGTTCACAATCCCAATTTTTGAACCTCTTCCTTCTCAATATTACATCCGAGCTGTGTCTGATAGATGGTTAGGAGCAGAGGCTGTATGCATCATAAATTTTCAACACTTGATTCTTCCAGAGAGACATCCACCCCACACAGGTAACTCCCAATGGGGTCATTTTGGTTTCATTCATCTTGTTCATATTGATTTTTCCTTACGATAGTGCAACAGATCTCTTAACCACTGCTTCATCACCAAAAAGCATTGATGTGTTTGCATCGTTGAGACCATTTCTTCACTGACTTTAAAGCTCTCTAAAAAAGGGGCCTGCAAGAAAGCTGAGAAGGGATTTTTTTACAAGGGCTTGTAGTGATAGGATGAGAGGCAAGGGCTGAATCTTAAGGAGGGCAGATTGAGACTGGAGATTAGGAAGAAAGTCTTTAGAGTGAGGGTAGTGAGACACTGGAACAGGTTGCCCAGGGAGGCTGTGGGTGCTCCCCACCTGGAGGTGTTCAAGGCCATTTCCTCTCCTTCTATCACCTGATAGTAGGGAGAAGAGACCAACCCCCATCTCACTCCAACCTCCTCTTAGGGAGCTGTAGAGAGCAATGAGGTCTCCCTCAGCCTCCTCTTCTCCACACTAAACACCCTCAGTTCCCTCAGCTGCTCCTCACCAGCCCTGTTCTCCAGACCCTTCACCAACTTGGTTGCCCCTCTCTGGCACGCTCCAGCCTCTCAATGAACCATTTTACTATTTTCACTGAAATAAATCCATCCTAGCAAGCACCATTCCAGTCCCAAACATCATCACTTTCAACTCAGCACTGCTGATCAAGTCCTGGCCTTCCCCCTCCCTGCTCCCCTTGTAGCACTTGGCACAGGAGCCATATGTTTGTGTTTTGCTGCCTTTTTTTTCTTTCTTATTTCTGGATCCATAAATTGCTTTACACATTCATTGTGCCTGATGTCATTGTAAAACCTTTCCTCTGTAATTACATTTGGCTCAGCCAGCAGCCTGTGGGGGGGGTGCTCTCAGAAAGCCTCCCTCCTCACACGGTGTTGTCCTCTGGCATGCATAAATTCACATGTGTTTGTGAAGTGTTTAGCTATTGTTACACTGTACCTAGGCTGTCTGGAAGAGCATGTGTAACCTTTTTATCTAATTGACTGATCACTGACTACTATTCAGAAGAAACAGAAAGATATTTACACATCACCAGTTATGGAGCCTCTAGGATTTATGGTAATTGATTTCAATTCCCATCTGGTTTCCACTCCACAATGAAGTACGTAGAGGCTCTGCTAGGCAAAAAAAACACACCAAAAAAGCCCTTCTTTCTCCTCAACAGAGCCCAAGAAATCACAGTTTGAGTGGGAAGGATAAAACAGCCATAAGGTATCAGTGAAAAGCATGTGAAGAATATTAGGCATCATTGCCTCAGTAGATTTTATGGTTCCCATATCATACCTTCATGTGAAGCACCCTGAAAAGGCAATGAGTCCTCCAGCCACATACACACACACACACAAAAAAAGAACCCCCCAAAAAAATCACCAAACTTCAAAGCAAGCATCTGCATAGCAGAATCACTGCAGTCTCCTTAATTTGGTAGGATTCCAAATCCAATCTGGTTATATATATCATCTTCCAAATTCCACAATCTCCATTTGTTTGGATAGCAGATGCCCTGGAGATGCATTGAGGATCCTATATTTGAAAGGCTGTTTGTTTGTTTATTAAGATGATGTCTTCAATTACATGTTTAAAGGATTAGATGCAAAATTTAGTTGGACTCATCTGATTTGTATTACTCCATCAACTCAGAAACTCCAAAGAATCCTTCCTTCTTAAACAGATTTTATGCTTGAATCTGAAATGCAGAGACTCTGCTGTCTTCCAGCTCCACATTCTGTTCTCATAAGAAGCTGAACATACTTCTAATCTAATAGAGTGAACGTAGAACTTGCTGCAACTGGGCAAAAAGGAAACAGCTTTCAGAAAAGAGTTGACTTTCTGCAAGTGGCTGGTTCCTCCCTGTCGGAACTCTGGCAGCAGTGCTTGCAGAAGTACTTCTGAGATGTAAAATTATTTTGTTAGTCCTATCAAAGTTAACAGTGATCCAAAGGTGGACTCTGTGTCATAGCAGAAATTAAGTAAAACAATTTCCAGTGTAGAATCATAGAATGGTCTGGGTTGGGAGGGACCTCTGAAGTGGGTGCAACCCCCTCTGCAGTAAGCAGGGGACATCCTCAGCTAGGTTTAAGTTCCTCTCCACTGAAGACTATATCTCATCTTCATAGTAACTATCTAATACCTTTATCTGCATAGTAAATGTTATGTCCTGGCAGTTCTTGTTATGCACTCCTGATTATTTTGTGTTTTTAGAGCTTCTAGATCTTCAGCCTTTGCCTATCACAGCCTTGGGACACCCAGAATACGAAGCCCTGTACAAATTCACCCACTTCAACCCTATCCAGACCCAGATATTTCATACACTTTACCACACAGACTGTAACGTCCTCCTTGGAGCACCGACAGGTTCTGGGAAAACAGTTGCAGCTGAGCTTGCCATCTTTAGAGTGTTTAACAAGTATCCCACATCAAAGGTTGGTAAAATAGGTTGTTACTGGAAGCATCTTGTGTTCAGCTAGACAAAAGCTGTGGGGAGCTCAGCTGTGCTTTCCCCACTTGGTACCTGTCTGGATACAAAATGGTCCTGCACTTGGGGCTTTATTTCAGCTTCATCTGTTACTCTGTGTGCAATGAGAGTTAAATCTAAAAGCATGCCACAGAAGCATCCTGGATTTCCTCTCCTGTACTTACCTGAATGCCTTGCTTCAGACTCCTTCTCCTAGCAGCAGTGAGCACAACCAGCACAGCCTGCCTCTCATTTAGACAAAGAAACTGCAATTAATTGCTCTTATTTGAAGGGCTGATTCTTTCTGGCCTAGAATTTGAAATCCTGATTAGTGTTTGAAAATCCTGATTATGATTTGAAGAGCCTGATTGTGATTTGAAAATCCTGATTATTAGAATTTGAAATGCTGATCAGGATTTGAAAATCCTGATTATTCTCTGAAATTCTGATCATTTCTGTTCTGGGATGTTAGAATTTGAAATTCTGAGTATTATGTGAAATTCTGATTAGTATTTGAGAATTCTGCTTCTTATTTGAAATGATGATTGTTTCTGTTCTGCAAATGTTATAAAATTAATGACATTATATCATTTCTATGAATTTATTTCTATGTAAATTTATTTCCATGTAAATTTATTTCTTTGTAAATTTATTTCTGTTAATTTATTTCTATGTTAATTTAATTTTATATTTCTATAAATTCTATACTATTTAACGTTCTATTATTTATCTAAATCTATGATAAATTTTGATATTTAAATGATGTGATAAATAGGTCCAGTTCAATAAATTGATATTTATTGATTTGCTTCTTTAATGGTTCAGGAGACAAAGAAGTCTTTTCAAATCTTAACTCTGTTTTGAAGAGAACCCTGTTGTAGGTCATTTAAAGAGCTCAAACCAAGCAATCTTTATTGAAAGGTACCTAAGAACAAAGTCACTGAAAATAATCATTGTGTAAATTAATTAAGGTTTAACTCTAAATTAATTAAGGTTTAACTCCTGGCTTGGTGACATTTCTTTGGCAGGCTGTGTACATCGCACCCTTGAAAGCCCTCGTTCGGGAGAGAATTGAGGACTGGAAAGTTAGGATTGAAGAAAAACTTGGTAAAAAGTAAGTTTTGCTAAGGACTGGTGCTTGGTGTGTCTGTGGTACTTGCTAGGAAGGCAGAGGCAGGTTTATTTACTTCAGACAATCCTCTGGGAAGTATTTGCCCAGAACCAACATGGGTTTGTTTCATTCTCTTTCTTCTCCAAGAGTTGATGCTTAGCAGTTGAAGTCTGAAAATGTTGATGCTCTAGAGCCTTATAAAGCTGAGATCTTTCTTGATTACAGGGTTGTAGAGTTGACAGGAGATGTGACTCCAGATATGAGAGCTATTGCCCAAGCTGACCTGATTGTTACTACCCCAGAGAAGTGGGATGGTGTCAGCAGAAGCTGGCAGAACAGAAGCTACGTTCAGAAGGTTTCCATCCTTATCATCGATGAGATCCATCTGCTGGGTGAGCGTGTTCTGTTGGTTCTGCTTACGATTGTTGCTGAATTGGAAGCAGTGTGCTGGTACTTGGGACATGAGTATGCTTTTAGACAGCTGAACCTTTTCTTTCTCTCTGTTTTTTTTCCATGGATTTTTCATTTACTAGGGGATGAGAGAGGCCCAGTGTTGGAAGTCATCGTCTCTCGAACAAACTTCATTTCATCTCACACGGAGAAGCCTGTGAGAGTTGTTGGTTTATCCACTGCTTTAGCCAATGCCAGAGACCTTGCTGACTGGCTAAATATTAATCAGGTAGGAAAAATGTTTGAGAAGATGGGCATGTAAGTGCTGCACTAACCCAGAACAGCAGTTTGTGAGCAAATTCAAGGTTAAACCTGCAGCAAATGTTTTCTCCTAGATGGGGCTGTTCAACTTCCGACCCTCCGTGCGCCCTGTTCCCCTGGAGGTGCACATCCAGGGCTTCCCTGGCCAGCATTACTGTCCCCGCATGGCCAGCATGAACAAACCTGCGTTCCAGGGTAAGCAACCAGCTCCTGGACCTTTCTCTTCTGGGGCTGACCAAAAAAGGAGACTTTGAGCACGCTACAGAGCTCATCTGCAGCACATTTACACCACGTGTTACTCTTGGTGCATATAGGAGGAATCTGCTCTGCTGCTGGCCCGAAGCTATGTCTGAAGCAGAAAGTGTGTTGCAAATGTATCATGGAGCTGAGGAATGCAGTGGGTTCAGAGCAGAAGAGTGAAATTAGTGCTAATGAAGGGGCAATAAAATGTGTTTTCTGTTAGTGTTTGACACCCTAAAGAAATGTTTGAGCAGAAATGTTTGAGATGGAGAAAGTACTAAACTAAAGCCATTCCTATCACTGATCTGCTGTGGCATTTTCATGTGGACCACTGGGTGTAAGCACGAAAAAAAATTGTGAACAGAAGTTGCAAGGCAGGCTAGCCTCCTATAATTCTACTTTGAAAGCAATAACCATAAAATTCCAAATTTGTAGTGCATCCAGATATGCTTCTGGTTCCAATTTTTTATTCTTAACCAACCTGGCAAGCAGGATGGATTTAGGAAAGCCTCTGGTATGTTGTTTGAGCCTGTTCTGTTTTGGTTACATAAGGAATATTTATTATCTCCATTAAAAATAACCTCCCAAATAAATTCTGCCCTGTGAAGCGCTGTCGATTGTGAGGTGCCGTTTGTGAGGTGACTTTTTAGCTGCTTTAATTAGCCTTATGACAGAAGCCAAAGTATTGATTGTGGACTAGAGACCAATCTCGACAGCTCAGATTATTTACACCTCGGCAAGAGCGTTGTACAAAAACACTAATGAACAATAAATCTGCCTCGGGCTGCTTTGCCACACCTGTTCCTGAAGAAACAAAAATCCATTAGATGCTGGGCCTGTCAAAATCTATAGATACATTGGCACATGCAGTTGTGAGGTCTAAATGCACATGGGTTATCCTTTTTCAGTAATTTCACGACTCTGTGGTGTGTGGACACGCAGGAGCTCAGGCTGGGGCAGGAGCTCAGGCTGGGGCAGTCTTCATGAGCTAGGGGCCAATGTGTGACAGGGGAGTTGTCCAAAGTGGACAAGGCAGGAATTTAATCACTAGAATGAGAATGAAATGAGAAAACACACAAATGGATTAGAAGAGGTTGAGAGCATCTGAAGTTCTGCAGACACCTGTTTCTGGTTCTAGTGCTGGTTGTACACAGGAATCTGTACACAGCTGATTTACTGAGGGCCTTTTTTCCCCCCCACTTGTTCGTTGTGATACAGTGGAGGTTATTGTAGCATTTCCATGGCAGTACTTACTCCTGAGACCAGAACACTTTTTCTCCAGCCTCAAGCTTTTCAAACATGGGCTGAGCAAGAAAATGCTTGCTTTCCAAGTACTAAAACATAATTGGTTCAATTGTGTCAGACTAATTAATAAACAACAGAAACAAAGTGCTTTTGTACCTTCATCCCCACTTTCACAACAGCTCTTGCAAAGTCACTTTCTACCTTTTTGTGCCTTTTCAGGATGCTTTGCAGGCAGTGTCTGAGCTCTGGGTTAGGCAGAAGGCAAGTTCTGGACCTTGATGAATCTTACCTTGGGACAGCATATCCCAATAGGGTAGAAAAAACATAACTTACTAGGCTGAGATAGAGGAATTCACAAGCTTTGAAGTCTAGAAAGCTTGTCCAGGTTTGTGGTGTTTCGGTGGAGGTTCTTTTCCCTAACTGCTTCTCTTGATGCGCTGGCAATGATCACTGAAGTAGTAAGGGAAATTAGTTGGCCCTCAGCTAAGCATAGTTAGATGTCCTTTGCTTCAGAGAAGCTGTCTGGCTCCCCTCAGTTGTCTGTTGTGATTCACATTATGTCATTTAACCTCCTTCTACTGTCTTCCTTTTGAAAAATCAACCACAGGTGGTGTGGGACTCTCATTCCCTTCAGTGAGACACTGGAACAGGTTGCCCAGGGAGGTTGTGGATCTACCCTCCTGGAGGTGACTGAAGCCAGACTGGATAGGACCTTGAGCAGCCTGCCCATTGCAGGGGGTTGGAACTGGATGATCTTTAAGGTCCCTTCCAACCCAGCCCATGCTAGGTCTCTATATGCATAGCTATACAGACCCCTGCAGAGAGGTCTGTCAGCTCTCTAGGAGCTGCAAGGTAATTTTTGTCTTTAAAAGGCCTAATTCCCGGGTTCTGTTTTCCTCAACAGCCATTAGGAGCCACTCTCCAGCCAAGCCTGTCCTCATCTTTGTCTCCTCCAGACGCCAGACCCGGCTGACTGCCTTGGACCTGATCGCTTTCCTGGCCACCGAGGATGATCCCAAACAGTGGCTGAAGATGGATGAGAGAGAGGTAGAAGCATTTTGCCTGCATTATTTCTGCTTTGCTTCTACTTTATTGATGTTTGTTTGTAACCTGTGAAGGCTTTGAAAGAGGAGGCAACAAGGACAAGCAGACTTTGCATTTATTAGTTTAATAACATTTGCATACCATTTGTGTTTGAATTAACAAGCTGAACATTTGGACCTACCAAGTTACTCCATTCTCATTATGTAAATGTAAAAGACTGAGGATTAAGGCCCAAGTTGTTGTCTTTTACCACTATTATGCAGAACACAGTTGTGTTTGAAGCACTCACAGCTTCAAGTGGAGGTTTCTTTAGGTAATTATGGGAGCAGTTTGTAGTTTTGTGTTTTAAATGAGCTTGATTAGCCTGAGTTTCATTTGACATTGAAATGCAGGACAAAGCTGTAGTAGTGCTACATACACAGTGTCTGCACTGCTGAGCTAAGAGGAACTTGGAACTGCTGGAGTGGGTCCAGAGGAGGCCACCAAGATGATCAGAGGGCTGGAGAACCTCCCCTATGGGGACCGGCTGGGGACCGGCTGGGAGAGTTGGGGCTGTTCAACATAGAGAAGAGAAGGCTCCAGGGAGACCTTGGAGCAGTCTTCCAGTAGCTGAAAGAGACTACAGGAGAGCTGGGGAGGGAATTTTGCAAGGGATTGTAGTGATAGGATGAGAAGGGATGGATTGAAGCTTGAGAAGGGCAGATTTAGACTGAAGGTTTAGGATGAAATTCTTTCCAGTGAGGGTGGTGAGACACTGGAACAGGTTGCCCAGGGAGGCTGTGGTTGGATGAGGTCTTGAGCAACCTGGGCTGGTGGGAGGTGTCCCTGCCCATGGCAGGGGGGTTGGAACTGGATGATCTTGAAGGTCCCTTTCAACCCAAACCATTCCCTGATTCTATGAATGCCTTCCCCACAATGACTTCTTAAAAGAATAAAAATATTATCTTCAAGTTATATTAATGTTGGGCTTGGACCAAGTGAAATTGGCAAAATCCTTTCCATATTGCTGTAGCATTTTAAAGTACTAAAAGTAGAACTAGTGAATAATTACTTTAGTATATTCATAGAATCAATACAGTTGTAAGTAGCAAGCATTTAGTAGGTGTTCCCTACTAAAACCCCTCCAGGTATTCCCTGTCTTAAACACCCAAATACTTCCAGTGTTTCTTAATTCCATATGGGATAAAAATGGACCACTCAGGAGAAAAAAATTGTTGTTGTCTTTAAACAATATTTTTTTTGTTGCCTTTAAGCAATATTTCTTGTTGCCTGACAGTTTTCATGGTGTTTTTTTTTGCCAGCCAGTCTTCCTTTAGGGGCAACACAGAGAAAAATGACTTTATTTTCAAAATATTTGTGATTGTTAATTGTGGAGTTTGTTGAGGTCTGAGAGATTTTGCACAAATGAGCATGCACAGAACTCCCAAGCTCTACAGCAGGCCTTTTTTCCCCCCTTCATTCAGCCCTATGTGTGTGATACTCATTTTGGCTGACATCAGATTCCTTTGAGAGTCCACTGAGTTGTTTGTTTGCTGGTGTGAGTGAGTTTGGTACATGATGGACAAATGTTAGTCTATGTTTGTGTTAGCTTGTGGGTACACTTCATGAGGCTTCTTTAAACTGCTGTAAGCAATGCCATCCAGGAAAACATCTGCAAGGCTGACGCTGAGGTAGGCACAGGTTCTTGCAGCCACTGAAAGAGATTCTTCTCTGTTACCCAGGATGGCAACTTTACTGTGCTGGGAACAGAAAGACTCAAGCATTGTGAAGGTGTGATTGGACTGTGGGAGAGACCAGTACTGGATCTTTGTTGCCTGCTAATCAGCTGTGTCATCATCTTAGCTTCCCTCTTCTTCTCTGTAGACCTTCTCCCTGTAGCAGTAGTGCCAAAGCAGGCTCTCATTTGCAGCATGTGAAGGGTTCTGTTGACAAAGTCCCAGACTCTTTCTCTTCACAGTATTCACAGATTCATTCACAGAATGGTTTAAGTTGTAAGGGACCTTGAAGATCATCTGGTTCCAGCTGCCCTGCCATGGGCAGGGACACCTCCCACTAGAGCATGTTGCTCAAGGCCTCATCCAACCTTGTTAGATAACAGGCAAATGGAAAAGGAAAAATCCCAAACCACCTCTATGATTACCCTGAGTTTTATATAATCATGAGATGATTTTTAAATCTGGACTTTCTATCTTAAATTCTCCTCTGGAGCTGTCAGCCAGGCCTGTCACATTCAAGCTCCCATTACTCAGCTTGTTGAAAGGGACAACAGCTGAGATTATCCTTTTGGAAACACAGAGTGCCACCAGTTTGTGATGGAAAGCTTGGTAAGATCAGCTCTGCATTAGGAGCTAAAGAGGAACCAGTCCTTCCCTTTCAGAACTGCATCTCCATCTGTGGTGGCAGCAGATGTTGCAGGCTTTTTACAACATAATTTATTAGAATCGAGTTTTCAGTTTATTCATTTTTCTCTAATGTTTTTCCTGCTTTTTCTTCTCTGACCTAAAACAAAAGTACAAAGTAGTATTTCTTGCTTACTGTTTGAAGTTCGAGTGCAGTTCTCACCAGCAACCAGGCAGGGTGTTTTCTTCTTGGGGTTGTTGAGAGGTTTTGAAAGAAATCCATTCTCTGGCCAGATGCTTGCATTATTTTGTTTATATTGCTCCAGTGCAGGGCCAGAGCAGAGCTGTACCCATCTACCCAGTTTGAACTTGAACCACAAGGGTTTTTGCATTCTGCTTTGTACATCATTTCCCCAGCTGCATCTTGTTAAGGCTATTCTTTACTGAACCTCTAGAAATAACTGAAGTCCTTTAGCACAAACATACCTACTGGCATGTTCAACAGCATCCATCCCGGGCAACAGCCACCTTCCACTGAACTCAAGGCCATGTCCAGTTCAGTCCATGTCCCCAGAAGAAGGAGGACACAGAGCTGCTGGAGCAAGTCCAGAGGAGGACCATAAAGATGATCCAAGGGCTGGAGTGCCTCTGCTATGAGGACAGGCTGTGGGAGCTGGGGCTGTTCAGCCTGGAGAAGAGAAAGGCTCCAGGGGGACCTTAGAGCTGCCTGCCAGTACCTGAAGGGATCCTCCAGGAAGGCTGCAGAGAGACTTTTCCTGAGGGTGTCTAGAGACTGGACAAGGGGGAATGGTTTGTAGTTGAGGGAGAGCAGGGTTAGACTGGAGCTGAGGAAGAGTTTCTTCAGTAGGAGGGTGGTGAGACTCTGGAATAGGCTGCCCAGGGAGGCTGGGGCTGCCTCCTCCCTGGGAGTGTATAAGGCCAGGCTGAAAGAGGTCTTGAGCAGCTGAGTCTAGTTGAGAGGTGTCCCTGCCCATGGTGTGGAGGTTGGAGGAGATGATCTCTGAGGTCCCTTCCAACCTGGGCCATTCTATGACCCTCCACTAGGATCAGGCCCTTCTTGTTTCTGGAATTTTGGAGCTGTGAAGGTTTAAAGATGCGTGAGCTGCTGATGGATTTGTGTCTGTGTTTGTACGCCCTGTGCAAATATGTAGACACATTCACGAATCTGAATTACATTTTGCCATGTAGATGGGGTCTGCATTGCTGAAAAACAAAGCAAACTAAACCAAAACAAACCCCCAAAAATACCCCCCCCCCAAAAAAAAACCAACACCAAAAAAAACCCAACCCAAAAACCCAACCAAAGCCAAACCAACCAACCAACCAACCAAAACATACACACCAAAACCAAATGGCAGGCAAACAAATAAAATCAAGCAACCACAACACCAAAAAGGTACAAAATATTTAAATTATCAAATAATAATTAAAAACAAAAAGAATCCCAAGAATTATTGGAAAGACCAAAGCTTACTTTTCCCTCTCTAACCTTTAAATCAAATAACCTATTATCTCCCTGTTATTGTTCTGAGGTAATGCTGTGCTATAAACCAGGCCCAGCAGAATCTGGTCTGTGTTATCAATAGTGCTGTCTTTTAGAGAAAATTGGATTTTCAAATGTTTCTTGAGCAGTCTTGTCTGGGGTGTTTTGGGCATCTTGGTCACATGGGAAAGTCCTGGAGGCTGAGGATAGATTCCACTCTTCGTCGGAAATCATTTTGTACGATGATTTTTGGTTTGCCTTTAAAGATCAGGAAGATGCCCAAGGACTAAAATAGTACTACAAGGCTCTTTCCTTTTTCGTTTGTTTTTGCTCTTAAAGATCCTGAAGGTACTCAAGAACAAAAATAACTCTTATGATTATTTTTTTCTGCCTTTAAAGATCAGGGAGGTGCCCAAGAACAAAAATAACTCTATAAGATGATTTTTTTCCCCCCTGCCTTTAAACATCACAAAGGTACCCAGGGACAAAAATCATTGTATAATATGGTGGGGGGGTTTCTGCCTTTAAACATCACAAAGGTACCCAGGAACAAAAATCATTGTAAAATATGGTGGGGGGTTTTCTGCCTTTAAACATCACAAAGGTACCCAGGAACAAAAATCATTCTTTTTTAAGATGATTCTTAAAATAACTCTGTAAGATGATTTTTTTTTCTGCCTTTAAAGATCATGAAGGTACCCAAGAACAAAAGTAATTTTATAAGCATTTTTTTTCCTACCTTTAACCCTCAGGAAGGTACCCAAGAACAAAAGTAATTTTATAAGCATTTTTTTCCCCTACCTTTAACCCTCAGGAAGGTACCCAAGAACAAAAGTAATTTTATAAGCATTTTTTCCCCTACCTTTAACCCTCAGGAAGGTACCCCAGGACAAAAGTAATTTTATAAGCTTTTTTTTCCCTACCTTTAAAGATCAGGATGGTACCCAAGGACAAAAGTAATTTTCTAAGCTTTTTTTTCCCCTACCTTTAACCTCAGGAAGGTGCCCAAGGACAAAAATAATTCTGTGAGGTGATTTGTAATTTTTTTTCTTTACCTTTAAGGATCAGGAAGCTGCCCAAGAACAAAACTAAGGTGGCCCAAGAATGATTTCTATTTACTTCCCTCACTCTAGAAGTTCAACTTCCTTCTACAAGATGTTGTTTTTATGGCCCAATAGAGTGCAATTAAAAATATATACATATATATAAATAAATGAACATTTAGTTATAACAAGGAGCTGGTTTTATTTCACTTAACATCTGCAGCAGATGTGAAAGATGTAATTATTTTTGTCCTAGACTTCATAACTTTCCCGATCCTTTTGTTTGGCAACATCTTTCTTCTATTGGGCATTGGAGACAATTGATAAGCATTATTCAGTGGCATATGGTCTGAGTCTGACGTGCTTTGAAAAGAGTACAGAGTCCTAATAATGAGGATTCTGTGAAAATGGGAAAACCAGCCCAACAGATATGCTTTGAGAAAGTAGGGGTTTTTAGCATCTTGAAACAATATATCACACTCAAAGGGACAGAATTGGGCTGCACAATCTGTTAGCTCATTCTTGTCCAATCTGGTCTCCTCCTTTCTTTTGGAGCCAGCATTGTCATCAACTTGCTGAATTATACTCTGACTGGAATGTATTTCAGGCACAGGGTAATGTATCTACTTAAATGGAATCCTATCTTTCTACAAAAGCTTTTTAAGTATAATAAATTTAAAATACAAAAAGGGGGGAAAAAAGTTCTATTAGCTTAAAGTAAATGGTTCAACAGTTTACATGTGTGCAGGAACAAAGAAAATGGCTACTTACTAGCTGGAGCAAAATCTGTCTCCTTCAGAGATGAGAATAGAAAATGGAGAAAGAAACCAAAGAAACCACCTTTGGGGTTTTTTAATAATAATAATAATAATATTTTCTGCAATAAATATTTTGCGGTGCTCTTGGGGTCCCAGATTGCTTTCCAGAGCTGTGGGTTTGTTGTTTTGCTGGTTTGGCTTTTCAATTAAGATAATTCCTAACCCACCTAACCTTAGGGAAGCACAGGGAAGGAGATTTTTTTTTATTTGGGGTTGGGGTGTTAATAAAAAATAAATGATTAAAAAAAAAACCCTTTAGCAAAACCTTTTCTGCATGGACCCAGTCCTGCCTGCCTGGGAGCCCAGGGCAAAAATCCTTCCTTGCATTAAGTTCCCTGCATCAGTGTTGTATTGGAGGGGGTGGGGGTTATGGCTGTATATTTCTTTAGGTTATTTTTAATATCCTTTTTCTGTTCTGAGGAGAAAAGAGATTTTCTTTAGCTTTTTATCATCTTAAAATAGGTTTTCTTTACTTTTTCATGATCTTAAAATAGGTTTTCTTTACCTTTGCAGGATCTTAAAATAGATTTTCTTATCTTTTTATGATCTTAAGGTAAAATGGGATTTTCTCTACCTGTTTATGCTCTCAAAATAAAATAGATTTTCTTTACCTGTTTATGGTCTCAAAATAAAATAGCTTTTCTTTACCTGTCTGTGATCTTAAGATAGAGTTTTGGTTTTTTCTTTACCTTTTTACGATCTTCAGATTTTTACCCTCGTGATCTTAAGGTAAAATACATAATTCTTTCTGTCCTGAAGATTAAAGAGATTTTTCTTTCTGTTTTTAACAGAAAATGTTTCCTTTACCCATTTATGATCTTTAAATATCTTTTCTTTGCCCTCTTATGATCTCAAAATCTCTTTTCTTTACCCCTTTATGATCTTAAAATGTCTTTCCTTTACCCTCTTTCGCTCTTAAAATATCTATTCTATACCCTCTTTGATTTTAAAGTATCTTTTCTTTACCCTCATGTGGACTTAAAATATCTTTTTTTACCCTCATGTGGTCTTAAAATCTCTTTCTTTACCCTCTCAGGAGTTAACATTGCAGCTTTTTTATCAAGATCAAGAGTAATGAAGCTCTAACAATGCAGAAGCATTACAGTTGTGTTCTCCTCATGCTGGTGTGTCTGTTTCTGCTTAATAAACCTATTAATTGTGCCATTATACATTAACAGAAAGTGCTCCTCTTCTTGCATTGCCCTGACATAAGAGACTTGGCAGTGGGTTTTGTTGGTTGGTGGTGTTTTGGGGTTGTTTTCATAAAATGTCATGAGAATTTCAAGCCTTGGTTTGTGCCTATGGGTGAAATAGTTGTGTTTATTACATTGATCTATGGGAAAGCAAGGGGTCAGCTAAAAATGACTAGGAGTCCCTGCTGCTGAAATGACAGGATTATAGCACATGTGCCAGCTCTCCTGCTAAGGGTTCTGTAGTTTGCCTGTGGTAAATTACACTGCCTCGCAGGTACGACTAACAGCACCACAGGCACTGCTGTTAATACAAGTCAGGGGTGTGGGGGGGTGGAAATAACCACCACTGATTGTAAAAGCAAGAAGAACATACTGGAATAAATTCCCAGCAGTGTGAATTTAGGATGGTTTGGGTTGTTGGTTAGTTGGGTTTTTTGGTAATGCTGGCAACTACATGGCAAAACATTTGAGCTTAGGTTCTGTGCTGAAATTAAGCACCAGTGTAAAACTGCCTGTGCTGAAGGAGCAGCCTAATTGCTACAGACTAATCCAAACCAGCTAATTTCCAGAGGAAAAAGGAGTTGAGATTCATTATCTTCCCCACAGCAAATTCTGCTCATCTCAATAAGGAAATAAATGGCATTGCAAGTGGCTTGTTCCTTTACATCAAGGGTGTAACTAGCAAGTGGCTTGTTCCTTTGCATCAAACCTTGTATGGTTGGTGGGGAGGATAAAAATTAGTTCAGTGATAAATATCTTTCATCAACTCTTGGGTGCAGAAATTGAGTAAAAATGTAAATGCATTCTTTTTTTTTTTTCATTTATTTTCCTGATATTTTTCCCAGTGCCATTTCCTCCTTTTCCACCTTAACTCCCTTTCAGATGCAGAGTTTTAACTCTTCTTTCTCAAAGTGTCTCTCTCAGCACTTTCTATTCATTTTTCTGGTATTTTCCCCTTGCCATTTCCTATTTTTTCACCTTAACTCCCTGTCAAACATACAAATGGAACTCTTGTTTCTCCAAGTGCCTCTCAAAGCACTGCACAGTGCTAGTACCACTTCATAAATCCATAGCACAAAAGGCATCAATAGGTTCAAAAGCATAGTTAGTGCTGTGTGCTGCTGGTCATCATTGCACAGAAAACACTGCAGAGGTTCTGAGCTTTTTGCAAGCTGGGCTTTGGTGGTTTGGGGTTTTTTTTGCCTTAGAAGAAAAAAGAATTTCAGATGGGTTATAATTCATCTTGTCTACACTGCAGTCACATGGCTGCATGGTGATTAGAGAAATCAAAGGTTTGCTGATTGCATCTAGATAGATAAACGTTATCCTCTAACATATCCTCCTTTCATTCAGTTCTTTACTTTCTTCTACTTATCTGCCCTTCTTATTTCCCTTTCCTAAAGAGGCTTCTCTCCCCTCTTCACTTCTCAGTTCATTGTGGTTTTTTCTTTCTGTTTCCTTTCCTTTCCTTTCAGTCCCTCTCATTCTCTTCTTCTGTAAGAAACCTTTCTCAGATTGTACAACAAACTTTCCGTGTCCTCTAATAGAGGAACTTCAGGAACATCCAGGTGACTGTGTTGGGAGGGGAAACAAAGCTTAGGAGCTTGCATTGGCAGCTGAAATTGCTGGGACCAATCCAGAGCTTCAGCAATGTATTTTTTCACTTGTTTTCTCCTACTTCTATCAGTCCTGGTTCTGTTAGTCAATACTGCTTCAGAAATTGACCTGTTTTGATGCTTTGTAACTTGCTTAACCTGACAAAATTGTTTGAGCTGCAAAATTTCTCACCTTTCTTTGGTGGTTTGTTGATGATGTTTTTAAGTCCTGTGGGCTCTGGCTCTTCTGTGCCCGTTAAGGATTGTGGGGTTTTTAATGTATATAATAGCAGTGATTGATGTCCCTTGGGTTTAGATATGTGAAGAATTTTAGTAACATTATGGTCTGAGAATGATAAAACCCAGGGAAACATTTAGAGAAGATTAGAATTCTGAACATTGGAAGTGCAACACCTTGGAGTGAAAATATCACAGCACTCAGGGAGGTTTCATATCTCAGTACTTTGAGACACTCAGTCCAAGAAGAGACTGCGTGCTCAGTCCCCATTCTTCAGTTACCACGAGTAACTTGTTCTCTGCTGCCTCTTTTCTCCACACTTGGCTGTAACTCCTGGGTTAACCATGAATGATGCTGCCCACACATATGCAATATCATTATGCCACTGCTGGTGGCACCAGGAAACCATTAATAAGAGATGAGGTTTTGGAAGTTCCTGGCTATAATTATATTAAAATCACATAAAATAACAAATGGCCTTAGAAATAAAACAACAGAACAGGGTAAAGGCGCCAAACGAGGCAGAAGTTACAGAGCTCTTGGTCGTTGTTAGTGAGGGGATTTTCACAGAGGCTGTCTGCAGACATAGGTGATCATATTGTGGAATTTACTACTTGAAAATATAGGCAAGAAATGGAGTTACAGTTCTAGTAATTAAAATCATTCTAAGTAGTCACTGACTTGAGATTGAGGGGGGAAATAATAGCAGTAATTAAAAAGTAGCTGTATGTCTGGGCTTCTAAAAGTTCTGCATGAAGGCACTTCCTGTACCTTGGGTTTCACTGCAGGGTTTCAGTCTGCAAGCTACAAACTTACACTCAAAAATAAACAAAAAAAAATCAAATTAATTGGTATTGAAGCCTATGAATAAGCAACTGCTTTGCTTGCATAATTACTGCAGAGTCCTGCGGCCGCAGAACCCTGCCCGCCTTTTCACGGGCATTAGCCCGCTTTCTTCTTCATGGCTGTTATTATGTTGCTGGTTGCAAGGATTTGCTGTTTCTGTGCCACTTCTAACCCCTTTGATACTGGGGATTGCATTAAACAAACACAGAGCAGAATGCGCAGCAGTTGCCAGACCTGTCAAGATATTTTCAGCGTTTTCATTTCCTTGTCTTACACTGCTTGGTGTGTCAATGAAGTCCTCTCTGTGCACTCTGTGTTCCCCTCTCCTTAATTTACTGTTGGGTTTTTGTTGTTGTTGGTTTGGGTTGGGGTTTTTTTTGGGGGGGGGGATGGGGGGGGAGGCCTTTTTTTTTTCAAGACTAAAACCAGACTGTTCAGAGACTGAAAACTGTGGCTGTATAAACAGCATTGAGAAAATTATCTTTGCTCTACAGAAAAAAAAATAGGGGGGGGAAAGGGGGTAAAAACAACCCTTTAGCTAGAAGTAAAAAGGCTATAAAGCTGAAAACAACCCTTGAGCGAAAAAAGAAAAATAGCTAAAACCAGCCCTTTAGCTAAAATGTTAAAAAAGTAAACCCAGCTCTTTAGCTAAAAAGTTAGAAAGCTAAACCAAAGCCTTTAGCTAAAAAGTTAGAAAGCTAAATCCAAGCCTTTAGCTTAAAAAATAATAGTAATAATAAAAAGATAAAAAGCTAAAGCCAAGCCTTTAGCTAAAAAGTTAGAAAGCTAAAGCCAAGCCTTTAGCTAAAAAGTTAAAAAGCTAAAGCCAAGCCTTTAGCTAAAAAGTTAGAAAGCTAAAGCCAAGCCTTTAGCTAAAAAATAAAAGCAGCTAAAAAGCTAAACCCAACCCTCCTTGAAACTTAGACTTTCTGAACAGTGTGCTTTAAAACGTGCAACTCTTCTTCCTGTTGCAGATGAATGACATTATAGTGACTGTCAGAGATTCCAATCTGAAGCTGACCCTGGCTTTTGGAATAGGCATGCACCACGCAGGCCTGCATGAAAGGGACAGGAAAACGGTGGAAGAGCTCTTTGTGAACTGCAAAATCCAGGTAGGTTTGCTCCTGGAATCCTGCCCTAAGGAGCTTCCCAGGGAACTTGAAAAGTTGGGGGTTATTTTTGTTGTTGTTGTTGCATCTCCCTCGTTAATATTTCTTTCTGTTTTAGGTTCTTATTGCCACCAGCACGTTAGCTTGGGGTGTAAATTTTCCAGCCCATTTAGTCATTGTTAAAGGGACAGAATACTACGATGGGAAAACAAGGCGCTACGTGGATTATCCCATCACAGGTACTCACGGGCATTGTGGAAATGCTCATCTGCTGAAGTCTGTTTCAAGCTTATGCAAATGATCTGAATTATTTAGTAAGTGATCACTAAAAATACCTATTGGAAGGAGAGGCTTAGGAGTGCTGAGGAGAGGCTTTCTTCACTCAATGAGAGTTGTAGAACTCTGAAGATTTTATGCGATGACAAAAATCTTTCTGTCCCGGAAATCTTTTCTCCTGCTCGATTCCCTTGATGGCTGTCATCCAAAAGGGGCAACCTAAAGTCATATTTAGCTCCCTAGTTAATTGTAGAAAAGGAAGTTTTCACGCATGTAAATAGTTTTGTTTATTTGTTGGTTTGGTTTTGGAGGCTTTTTAAAAGAGAAACCTATTTTTAACAGTAAACTCAGCCCTGGTTTGAAATG
Source organism: Dryobates pubescens (assembly GCF_014839835.1). Classification (NCBI taxonomy): domain Eukaryota; kingdom Metazoa; phylum Chordata; class Aves; order Piciformes; family Picidae; genus Dryobates; species Dryobates pubescens. Next base: position 13,612,244 of record NC_071639.1, read on the forward strand.
CAGCAGCTGAGTCACACATGTATGAGAAGATAAATAACAATAACCAAAACACCTTAACTGCTCTGCTGTCTTCAGTGGTCTAAGTGATACTTCAAGTAAGTGACACTTCAGGAGTAAGCAGCTAAACCCAATATTTGGATTTCTGGCTCGATGTGGATTTTTATCTCTTTCCGGCTCCAGGAAAATCCACTTCTCAAACTGCTCTGCAATGTTTTCACCAAGCTTAAGAAACTGAGCCCTGGAAGAGCTTCTTTCAGAGTTCAGACAGGGAGAATATTTGTCTGGATGGTACTGAGCTTGAAGAATGAGGGCAAGCTAAATTTGTTCCAGGTTTCCTGTTCTGTTTTTCCTTTCTCTTCACAAGAGGAAGTTTATTATAAATGATCCTATACTATGCTAGAGATGGGTATACACCTAGAATGATCTAAGTGGTATTGGTGGTGTAGATCAAGAGCTTATCTCTTTTACACCGTGCACTGTTCTTCCAGCAAGAGAAACTTAACTGATGAACAAAAGCTACACCTGAAAATACTGCAGGGGTTACTCCTCCCAATAACCCATCGGAGGGCTTCATTTAGTGGTTAGTGCTCTGCAGGGAACTTGAGATCAATTTCCAGCCCAAAGATTCCGGAGTGACCTGGGAAGCTTAGCCACACAGACTTGCATTTTGTGACAGGCTTGGGCTGATGTAAGCTTAGGACAAAGAGTCTCTGCAGAGAAGTAGGATCTCGCTCGTCCCATCTGGAGGAACAACTGACTTCATTACTGCCTGGGGAAAAGTGATGAGGAAAGAAATCAACTGAAGTTTTAAATGTGAGGTTGAATCTGTGGGACAGCCAGAGATCACTAGGAGAGAAAATTTAGATCAGTAATAGAGACAATGTAGAAATCAGAAACTCAAAGCTGTTGAAGACTGTCCTGGCTTGGGGCAGACTTTCTGCCCTGGTTTAGAAATCTGTTGCAAAAGCACTCCCAAAGGCTTTAGGGAATGCTTTTACTTTCACTGTTTATTGTGCATTATGAATTCAGGTGACTTGGACACTGGGGGATTGTCCAATTCCTGAATTTTCAATCAGACTGGGGAGGGGGAGGGGGTGGATGGAACACCACCATCTGTGGTGGAAGCATTTAAGGTTTTGTTGTCTGCACTGCGCAGAAAATGCAGCGGCCTTGCTTTGTGGAGACACATGTGCTGAGGCTTGCTCAGAGCATCTTTATTTTTAACTTTCTAGAGAATATTTCTGCATCTGGAAGTTCTCTGGATAGGTAGCACAGTTTTGCAGCAGCAATAAAATGACAATGCAATGAATTTCTTTCTGAAAGAGCTCCAAAATTTCACAATGCCTGATGTCCTTAATGCTGCCCTCCTCTGCCATGGCTTCTTCCTGCTGAAGTTACCTTTCTGTGTCAGGAATGCATTTGGCTCCAAGGAAGCAGCTGAGGGCAGAATGAATCATTCTGAAGTGTTCAGTAATTTCAAAATGAGTCCAAGCTCTTCTCTGAGTGAAGCTGGAGGATTTGAGGAGGGCCTTTTCTCAGTGACCAGACGTTCAGTCAGCCAGCTGGACCTTACTGAGCGTTTCAGGAGTTCAGTCCAGTGATTAAAAGCAGCCAAGCAACGTAAAGTCAGTAAAGAAAATACTGGGTTTGGATAATGACACAGTGGAGGCTGGCAAAAATCAGGCCCTGAGGCTTTTTGGTAAATCCATTTCCTCTGTGGTATTGTGCACAATTGAATTCACCACGTTAGAACAGCAAGTGCACACCCTCCCGTGCACATACCTACCACTGACAGCATCTTCAGGCTGGCTTCATTCTTCATTTGCATCTTTCTCCTCAATTAACAAAAGGAATAAACTGATAAAAAGCAGTGCTGTCTGTCTAGCTCATGGCTGTGGAAGAGAAAATGTGTAACTAAAAACTTTTTATGGACCCTGGGCTCTTTCTCCTGTTATGGGCTGCTGCTGTGTCCATTCTACAGCCTCTGGCTTTTCCTTCCCTGAGGAAGCTTGGACCAAAAGCTTGTTGATTCTGAAGCCAATTGTTTTCCAAATGCCAAACAGATTCATAGAATGGGTTGGGTTGGAAGGGGCCTCCAAAGGTCATCCAGTCCAAGCCCCTGCAGTCAGCTGGGACATCCTCCACTAGAGCAGCTTGCTCACAGCCTTGTCCAGCCTCACCTTGGATATCCCCAGGGATGGGGCCTCAACTACCTCCCTGGGCAACCTGCTGTGGTGTTCCATTTGCCTTTTACCATTTTATCTCTAAATACATTAGGATTTGTCTTCCTCTCACAAATAATCAAGGCCAAGGAAACCATACAGAGCAGAAAAGCTCATTAAAGAAACTTTTGCTATTGTGAAGTCAAATACTTGAACACTGGGAAATAATCACTGCCGTTGTAGGCTTCAGGAGTTCCCTTTCTCGTCGTCTTTAATTACATGTGATCAAATGAGGGATGGATATGGACAGGAAGGAGAGTAGAGGAAATTTATGTGAGGTGGAAGCTTAGATTCTGTTGTGGTGGGTGGTCTTCAAGTGTGCAGGAAGATGGTCTCTGCTGGGAAGAAGTATGGGAGATGGAATAAAATGAGATGTGTTAAAGCAAACAGGGCACAGGAGGGCAAAGAAATCCCCAAATCCTGTACTGCACTTCATACAGTCCTAAAGATGTCAATTTGTACATTCAAGTAAAGAATTGGTTGCTATGTTATTGTCTCTTGGGCAGATGTGCTTCAGATGATGGGCCGTGCTGGCAGACCACAGTTTGACGACCAAGGCAAAGCTGTCATTCTAGTCCATGACATTAAGAAAGACTTCTACAAAAAATTCCTGTATGAACCCTTCCCAGTGGAATCAAGGTAAAGTCAAGAGAGCAGTGTGATTAAAATCATAGAGTCAGGGAATGGGGTGGGTTGGAAGGGAGCTTCAGGATCATCCAGTTCTAAACTCCCTCCCATGGACAGGGACATCTCCCACCAGCCCAGGCTGCTCAAGGCTTCATCCAACCTGGCCTTGAACACCTCCAGGGAGAGGGCACCACGACCTCCCTGGGCAACCCGTTCCAGTGTCTCCCCACCCTCACTGCAAAGAATGTCTTTCTAATTCCCAGTCCAAAGCTGTCCTCCTCAAGCTTCAATCCATTCCCCTTCATCCTATCAAAACAAACCCTTGTAAAAAGTCCCTCCCCAAGTGCTGATGATACCTGCAGGTGCTGATGCTGTATCGAGACCGTGTGGCACTGGCACAGACTGGGAAATCTCTCTCTCTTCATTTCTAAATAGAGAAATCCTATCCTCAGCAGAACAGCAGTAATCACATCTTGTTCCTGCTTGGCATGCTGGAAATGTTCTGTGTCTCTAGAGGCCCCTTCCAACCAGTTCTGTGATTGTGTGTTTCCAGTAGTTCATTTTGTGTGTGTAGTTTGATATATTCCATCTTTTTCTATAAACAAAGACTGTTTGATGAATGTTCAGATGCAGATGCACTTATTTATAGCAATCTCATTAAGTTCTATGTAGGTTGTGACCCAACTAACTCTGAGTTGTTTTGGTCTCTCTTGTGATCAAGTGTTTAAAGTAAGAGGATGCAGAGCTTCAAAGACAAACTGTTTGGGGAGTTATAAAGAGGTTTTAGTCTTAGAAATGCTTTCCCATCTGTTCTCCCAAAGAGCAGATTTGTCAGCTTTGGGTAGGATTTCCAATTTGTACAGTTAAACTTCATCTTTAATTAAAGGTTGTTGCTAAAAGCCATTGTCTGTGTATGAGTTGTAAGACTTGAGTACACAACTCCTGTACCAGGCCTTGCGCTCTCCCTGATTGTGTGTCTGAGATCTGGCACATTAGAAGCAAAAGAGAAAGCACTTCATTAGGAAATAGCTGTTGAGTGATCTCTCCAGTTTCTGATGGACAACCTGAATGGAACATCTGCAGTTCTTGCCTTCAGAACCCTGCAATCACTGGTGCAGAGCAGTAAAACTGCTACTCATACACAGTTACTCTTTACTTTTTTAGCAACAAGGCAAGAACAATAGAAAAAGAAAATACCAAGAAAAATTAGGTTGATCCTTAAAGATATTTGCCATTCCCTGACTGAACTCCAGCCAGGCATGATCTCATTAGATATCCTAATGGAAGTCTCTGTTCCATTTAATGACACTAAAGAGTATTTCACTTGGGAAGAATCATTTTAAACTGCTTTCATTCTTCTGTGTGTCTGAGCTGAGATCTTTCTGGGTAAAGTGACTGTTTGGGGTTGAAGGTGAGGCAAAATCTGGGGGAAGCAGTTTTGATGTCATTTTAATAGCCCTGAAGTATTTGTCAAGTATTAGCTAAGCTATTGCCACTGTTTCATTTCCTGTTTGCCTTTCCATATGATTCTCCGTTGCACTCGCCCAGCACGATCATATGGTCAACATATAGCAATCAGAGGTTACCACTGAGTAGCTCCATCTGAGTGCATTCCATGGATGACTTCAGCTTGTGCATTCTTGCTCCAATCAAAAAATAATTTGAGCTTCATTCCACTACCATGTAAAGAAGATGACTGACCCCACAATTACATTCCCCCTTCCTCCC